>NC_134695.1:92423530-92738530 GCF_050947455.1 Rhinoderma darwinii
CAATACCAGATTCTTCATACGACGGATGCCACCAGTGCTTGACGGATTCCAATGACTTATAATGGTGTCCGCCAGATTCCGTTGTTGTTTTCGATTTGACGAGAAGAAAAGCGTTGCGCAGATCGCTATTTTTTCCCCATCATATCTGATGGAATTTGCAACAGTGTTTCGGAAAGGAGCCTCCGACTCAAATGTAAATATAGGATATCCGCTGTCCTATTCTCACTCACATATATTTAGATACTTACCAAAGGAACAGATGAAACTCTTCTTGTCTTCACAAGCCGGAGCAATTCTCCATTTTTCCTGGGTGCCCTTATATATTATAGTGCACCCTGAACTCTGCTGGGCCATTCTTTTTTTCATCCTGTGTTGATCTACCAGAGAGGTGACAGTCAAATATCTGACGTATAATTAATCCAGTTTGGCATTCAGGGCATGTACATCAGATGTTAATTTTTTTCCCCATTGCAAATAAGAAGCATATCCGTAGATAATCTGCAGTGATATCATCAACTATTAGCATTTTATTGAGGGTATTGACCAGTGGTCTCCAACATCTATTAGATTTAGAAAGTGTTACATGTGTTCTAGATTTCATCTGTAGAATATATTGCTATAATTTGAAGCCATTCAATTTCCTAACACAGTCACTGAGCACTTACCATGGATGTTTCTCTTGTGGTGATCGGCATCTTCTTTGCCTCCCTCTTGTGGTTCTTCTCTTGGGTATTCTTGTTCTTCTTTGCCTCCCTCATGCGGTTCTTCTCCTTGGTATTCTTGTTCTTCTTTGCCTCCCTCATGCGGTTCTTCTCTTGGGTCTTCTTGTTCTTCTTTGCCTCCCTCATGCGGTTCTTCTCTTGGCTCTTCTGGTTCCTCTTTGCCTCTCTCGTTCTGCTGTTCTTCGTTTTGGTCTTGTTCCTCCTTGTGCTGTTCTTCGTTTTGGTCTGGTTTGTCTGTGCCTTTTTCTTTGTCTTGGGCTTCATTTTGGTCTTCTTGTTGGTCTTGCCGTTCATCCTTGCGCAGATCCTCTCCATTCTCTCTGTGATTAACTTCTTGCTGTCCAATGTCGTTTTTTGGTCCTGTCTCATACAATAAGTTATGTAAAGAAGCTTAAAATTATTATTTTAAAAACACATCTACCAATGTTTTTATGAACCAAAAACAAAAAAAAGATTAAAAGTGCATTCAAAAAGTACCTCCAACCAAAATTCACATGGTTATGTTAACCCTGAGTTACCCATGCAGCTGATGTTTTAATTGATGAGATCTACGCATCTTCCGTTGACACAAAAAGAGCTATTCTATTTTTGATGAATGGCAAATACCCCCCATTCTTATGAATAATGTCACACACTTACAATAGCAATAAGGAATATACTTGTTTACAGGAAGCAACAATGTCGTCAGCAAAAGTAAAAGTTACATATTTGGAAAGTTAGTGCTTGGCAAATTATGTTTATTGTAGGTATAAATGTCATAATTCGCCATTATAGATTAAATGATAAAAGATCAGGCAAAACAGACATAAGAAATGACGGGAATATCAGTGAATGTGAAAAGTGAATGCCAATGCCAATCACAAAATAATTTAGATATTCCACAAATACCTTCATTCAAACACCTTCGCTGAGCTTACCTTCTTGGCCTTTGGTGCTACCTTGATTTTGGTTACCTTGATCCATCTGGTCCTTTATCGGTGACACAACTTCAATCCAGTATGAACCCTCATCTCTAATCAGAAGTAATATTTCCTCCAGCGTTTTCTGGTTTCCTATCTGGGCCAACTTTCCAGCTTGTTTCTGGCACCAAGACTTCGCATCAGCGTAAGTCAACTCTTGATTAACTAGCTGAATGCAATGGCCTCCTACGTTCTTCTGGTTACCAGGGCATTGGGCATCGCCGACATGTCTCTCAGTCAAAAGAACCAAGACCAAGCAGTATAGAGCCCACATAGTTCTTGGAGTTGATGGACAGATCCAAGATTTCACCCTTGTTGCTGTACTGTAGGCCGGCAAATGAAAGACACACGCACCCCCCACCACCACCAGATCAAATTATGGGACTGAATAGAATGAGACACACCCAACCTGGACAGGTGGATGTTCTATAGATGTACAATAATCCACTGCACTTGTCTTTCCTGAGCACACTTACACCATTGTGTTACCTACAAATGGCTTTCATTGTAGATAAATAGACAGCAAGATAAAACAAGGTAAATGTATTGGCCATGTAAAATGAACGATTTTGAGAATTGCAAGCAATTAAATAAAATGCACAGTTGTAGGCGAAATTCACACGAACGTGTGCCTTTTGCGCGCGCAAAAAACACGTTTTTTGCACGTTTCAGTTCCATGTGTCATAAGTATTTGGTGCGTGGCTCCGTGATTTTCGCGCATATGGCATCCTTATGATACGCGGTCTTGATGTTTAGAAAAAGAAATGAAGGAGGTGGTTTTATTTTTCCCTTCATTTCTTGTTCTACTGTTGCGCAAATTACGCGCAGCACATGGAAGTGCGTCCGTGTGCTGTGCGTGATTTTCACGCACCCATTGACTTCAAAGGGTGCGTGATACGCAAAACACGCTCAAGTATAGGACATGTTGTGAGTTTTACGCAGCGGACACACGCTGGGTGAAAATCATGGACTGTCTGAACGGCCCCATTGAGTTACATAGGTCCGTGCGACGCGCAGTAGAAGCAATTAGCTTAAGATCGTGGGCACTCGGCAAACGCCAATTCTCCGGAATTCTTCTGTCCATGTCCTGTATCATGTCTCACTGGGAATTGGACAGGCTGGCTACAGTAAGAGTTTGGAAATGCTCTGCAAACTGTGGATTCATGGGAAATGAAGTCTGCAGGGCGTTGTTGCTGTCATGTGACCACTCGATCTTTGCCCAACCCCAGAACAGAGATTTATAGCCAGTAGGAGCTGAATAACGAAATAGATAAAAATCATGTGTACAACATTAGCAACTCATGGGTAGTAAGATTTTCACCCTTCAGTTCGTGGGCAATTCCCTTTAACGTTGCAAAGTGAGCTAAGATGACGATGTAAGGGCCGGTTCACATCAGCGTTGTGTTCCATTGAGGGGTTACGTCTGAGCTTTCCATCGGGGAACCCCTCAACGGAAAGGCAAACGGAAATCTTAGCTTCCGTTTGCATCACCACTGACCTCAATGGTGACGGATACTTTACTAATGGTTTCCGTTTGTCACCGTTGTGAAAGGGTTCCGTTTTTTGGACGGAATGAATAGCGTGGTCGACTGCGGTATCGCTTCCGTCAAAACGACGGAAACCATGTACAACGGAGACAAACGAAAACCATTTGCACCGGATCCGTCACCATTGAAATCAATGGGGATCCAAATGGAAACCTATGGATTCCGTTTGTTTCAATCAGGGTTCCGTTCTGACGGAAAGCTCCGACGGAACCCCAGAACGGAACCCTGACGTGAACGAAGCCTAAAGTAGAAAGAAAAATAATGTTGTGATAAAATACAGTAAAGCCGACAAGATGGAGATTGCAGTTCTAAAATCTGCATCAATGATTATTGCAGGAATTTATACCAGTTCTGCACCCCAAGTGCTATATATACAGTTTGTGACACTTCAGGCTATTTTTCATATCTTTTTTTATAGTATTTTTTGTTTTTGTTTTATTAGCAGTAAAATTGTACAAAATAATATTTTTTAGATTGGCAAATCACACTAAAATAAAGTGTTAGCATTGGTTGTTAGATGTGCAGGAGTTTAGAAAACTGTCTGGTACATTTACATTAGTGTGAGTTTAAAGCCCAGGACCAAACGTCGTACATTTACGGCACTTGGTCTTTAACAGGTTGAGGCGTGCCAAAATGATTGGTGAAATCTTTGAATTCTCAGTATTATATATTGTAATATTTCCATAAAAATGTATTGGAATGTACATTAATGGGGCGATGGAGATGTTGATTAAGTTGTAAATTTGTATATCAATACGTGTTTCTATTGTGGGTATTTGAGTTCAGCAGGTCCGCCATAGTAGCGTATTATCCAATGTATACATTGGAAAAGTTTTGGGAGTGTGGGGGGAAACCTGGATACATCCATGTAAACCATAGGAGAACATACAAACTCCACTGTGAAACATGGCAGCTGCAGAAGTGAACAGAGATTTTCTTTTTAATAAAAGTCAATTACAAAAATGATTGTTATCACTAAATAAATGCATTTCAATACAAAAGAAAAAAAAAAAAAAAGCAAAGGAAAAGTGAGGAGATCCTTCACTATTTCAAAGGGTTGTCCGAGATTAGAAAACATGACTTCTTTCTTCCAAAAACAGCGCCACACATGTTCACAGGTTGGGTCTGAGATTGCAGCTCAGCCCATTTCACTTCAAAAAAGCTGAGTAGCAATACCAGACACAACCTGTGGAGATGAGTGGCGCTGTTTTTGGAAGATAGCAGCCATGTTTTTCCAATCCTGTACAACCCCTTTAAATAGAATTAAAAACAAGAAAAAAAAATTGTAATAGGTAATAATATTAATATGGGAATACATAAATTAAACAAACCTCATCCCCCTTTAAGTCCCACCCATATTGTTTTTTTCTATAGACATAACCACAGTTGCCCATAATTTAAAGACAATCGTAAATAAACACAGCATGATCTAAAATGAAATGGAGCTCCAAATAATCTGCGTAGAGCGCTGCAGAATGCATCTCTTCCAATAAAAAGAATGGAGATCCGGGTAGCCACGTAATCCATCACAGCGCCGTCTCATCACTTGTCTGATATTCATCTGCGGCGTATAGCAATAATCATATTATTACACACGTATAAAGGGAATCTGGGATCACAATTAAACTAGGAGAAAAATCATTCCATCGATAAAAAGACGGGACAAAAGCATTTTACCCTAAAATTATTATATATAGCAATAAATATCAGTCATCAATATTGTCCTCTTATGTCAAGTTCATCCATTTCTGAGTTCTATCAGTTCCTGGGAACCAGTCGGGGGATATAACGGTATGGTCACACGCAGTAGCAAAATACGTCTGAAAATACGGAGCTGTTTTCAGGCGAAAACAGCTCCTGATTTTCAGACGTTTTTGTAGCCACTCGCGTTTTTCGCGGCGTATTTTACGGACGTCATTGGAGCTGTTTTTCGATGGAGTCAATGAAAAACGGCTCCAAAAACGGCCCAAGAAGTGACATGCACTTATTTTTCGCGGGCGTCTTTTTACGCGCCGTATTTTGACAGTGACGCGTAAAATTACACCTCGTGGGAACAGAACATCGTAAAACCCATTGAAAGCAATGGGCAGATGTTTGTAGGCGCAATAGAGCCGTTTTTTCAGGCGTAATTCGAGGCGTAAAACGCCCGAATTACGTCTGAAAACACTGCGTGTGAACCATTTTTAGAGAGATTTGCTATTTAGGAGTCTGAGAAAACTTGGGAGCTGACGCTTTCTTTTGACAATTACGTAACTAAAAATTAATCCAAAGGATTTTTAAGAACCTGACACAAGAGGTTGCTCGCGGAGTTAGCACGTTTTTATATTTTTTCCCTAAAATATAAAATAAGCAATAAGTCTTAGGGCAGATTCAGACGAACGTTGCGTTTTTGCGCGCGCAAACAACGCTACGTTTTGCGCGCGCAAAAACCATTTGACAGCTTCGTGTGTCATCCGTGTATGATGCGCGGCTGCGTGATTTTCGCGCAGCCGCCATCATAGAGATGAGGCTAGTCGACGCCCGTCACTGTCCAAGGTGCTGAAAGAGCTAACTGATCGGCAGTAACTCTTTCAGCACCCTCGACAGTGAATGCCGAACACAATATCGAGAAACCTGTTAAAAAAAAAGAAAAAGTTCGTACTTACCGAGAACTTCCCTCCCGGCCGTTTCCTTGGTGACGCGTCCTTGGTGACGCGCCTCTCTTGACATCAGGCCCCACCTCCCTGGATGACGCGGCAGTCCATGTGACCGCTGCAGCCTGTGCTTGGCCTGTGATTGGCTGGAGCTGTCACTTGGACTGAATTGTCATCCCGGGAGGTCAGACTGGAGGAAGAAGCCGGGAGTTATCGGTAAGTCAGAACTTTGTTTTTTTTTTACAGGTTCATGTTTATTGGGATCGGTAGTCACTGTCCATGGTGCTGAAACAGTTTAACTCTTTCAGCACCCTGGACAGTGACTGTCTCCTGACGTCGCGTACCGGAATTTTTTTTGCCGGTTTCGGCCAAAACGAGTTCGGCCGAACCCGGTGAAGTTCGGTTCGATTGTCCGGGTTCGCTCATCTCAAAGACACTCCATTTGGATGTCGGTTCGCACGGAAGTGCTTCTGTGCGACCTGCGTGGTTTTCACGCACCCATTGATTTCAATGGGTGCGTGATGCGCGAAATACGCGGAGATATTGAACCTGTCGCGTTTTGTACGCAGCGAACAAACGCTGCGCACAAATCACGCACTGTTTGAACTGCCCCATTGACTTCTATAGGGCTGTGCGTGGCGCGCGAAAAATACGCGGCCTGCACGCACGAAAATCACGCTCGTGTGAATCCCCCCTAAGACTCATTTGTGATGTGGGTTTGATGCATACGTCAGAAGCAAACATATATGCCTTTTGGCCGATATATCTTGCATATGTTCACTGGGTGTATAAAAGCATGCACACCCAATGTACAGCCCCGAACATGATGCAAACAGAGCCTGACTCACACACCATAATGAAAAGAAGTATTTGTGAAGGATCAAGATGGAAAGTAGAAGAAACCAACCTGACATTCCCAGTTCTGTATCCAGAAGTTCTTCTTCATCTTCATCAACTTTCTTTAATATTAGAGCAAAGAAAACGGCAAATCCCACAACCTGGAAATCACATACAAAAGATTTTGTACAATAACATTGGTTCATATGATATCATGTTAAAGGCTGTGTACACTTTGAAAGGGATTTTTTTTAATTTTAATTTTTTTAATAAAAAGGTCAATCATTGTGTTTGGTGAAACTTTATAATTCGTTTTTATTAAAAATTATTTTTACTTTTTGAGATACAGCTGCTCTGTATTCTGAATACAGAGCAGATGTATCATTCGCTGAGACCTGAATCCATCAGTCCTGCGGACCTGACGGGCTCAGTGTCAGCGGGTCCTGCGTGTTCACCTGTAATTGATAAACTTAGATGTGATGGATATCAGGTGGATCCTGTGTGTCAGAGACACGTTGGACCCGCTTTCACTGAACCCGTCAGTCCCGCGGACCTGACGGCAACGGGATTTAGAGAACGATACAGCTGCTCTGTATACAGAGCAGCTGTATCTCAGAAAGTAAAAAGAATTTTCAATAAAAACTATTTATAAAGTTGCACCAAACACACTGATTGACCTTTTTATTAAAAAAATTACAAATCTCGTAGGTTTGGTTTTCAACACTATGTTATAGATAAATGGGTAACCATGTAATACATAAGCAGACAGAGTTTGCCTAAAAGGCGTATGGACTGGAGTTGTATTCTTTATCGAACAGGTTGCAAGTTGCACACTCGAATAGGCATTTATATGTAGGACGCCTCCAGGTTCAGACTGCAGCATCCCAAAGTGGGACAGCAATTCATGCAGGTGAAAAACGTGCTCTGTATTCTCCCATCTAACACATGAAAAAATGTGTTTTCACGTGAGCAAAGGGTTAATAAACAGCACCTTTTACCTGCATGGATGTTGCCACACTGTCTTTACTTAGGGGTTGTGTTCTTGAAACAGCCTCTTTTTAAAAAAAAAAATATATATATTTATTTTAACAAAGATTTGCAATGCATATATTACATAAAAGAGGAAGGGGAACAGAGGAAGACCCTGCAACAATCAGGGTCTGTAAACAATAATCAGTCAAATTAAACAGATGAGATGAGGGAGAAAAAAAGGGGTAATGGGGAACGCCCATCAACCTCCACACCCCGGGGGGGGGGGGGCATGTCAAGCCAACCCTGGAATGGGGAGCAGGAGGACGAATGTGCCAATAATGAGCCATTATGGTTTTGTATTCCTCAGCATCTTGGTGCACTATCCAGTGATGTCAGGTACGCAGAAAGGCTTTGTGGCGGTCATTAATCTGTGAGGTCCTTCATGTGCCGCAAGTCTTCAATCTTTTGAAACCAGAGATTGAGAGACAGGGGCTTAAGACGTCCATGCAGCCTTAACAAGATGTCATAAGACAGAAATCGTGTACGTTTTCATGGGAATGTCTCTATGATGAAGCAGGAAAAAGGCAGGTGAGAGCAGGTTATACAAATCGGAGAAAGTAGAGGTGATTCTCCATACTTCCCGCCAAACGGGTTGTAGTATTGGGCAGTCCAAAAATGTGTGGGGGATGGTGCCTTCAGCATGTTGACAGCGTCAGCAGCATGGCGGGATGGTGGGCATCATGGCACGCAATTTGACAGGTACAGGATACCATCTAAAGAGAATTTTATAGCCCACCTCTTGAATACAGCTTGATATAGAGGAGCCACTGGAATAGCCAGTATATCTCCCTATCCAAATTTCTTGGAAGGATAGGTTGAGATTCACCTCCAGCTTACTCAGGAAGAGTGCCAGAGGCTGGGATGAAGGGGACACCAACATGGCATAAATTAAGGATAGGGCATGTCTTACTGGGACCCTGTTAAAGCAGAGAACCTCCAGGGGTGTTTTATCGTGAGCAAAGAAGGATGGAGGGGGGAGAGAGGTAAGAAGTTGATGGGGCACGGGTGTGAGGTGTTGTTCAGAGATTCCAGGGAAGGCCAGGAGTTGTTTATCCAATAATAAGAGACACGTGAACGACCAGAGAGAGGGCCCATTGTTGGAAAATGGGGTCCATCAGGCTAGGTTTCAATGCAGCGTTTCCCAGAATTGGCAGCATGGAAGAGGGACGAGACATTAGACCATTTTATCACCACCAGCTTTGGGGAAATAGTTGGGTGGGAAGAGATAATGTGGGAGGTGTATCTAGTAAAGGGGCGACAAAGTGGGATGGGGCAAAACTAAGATGCTAAAGAAACCCAGTTTGAAATCTGCATGGCGGAGCCAGTCAACTAACCTGATAAGGTTAAATGCCACAAAGTAAGCGTGGATACTAGGCATTCAACGCTACCTGCCTCTTTGGGCCATGGAGAATTGCCTGGAAAATTCTATCTGGTTTGTTATTCCAGATAAATTTGGTGAAAAGAGAAGTCATCCTGGTAAAGAAGAATCAGGGAGCGTCAGGGCCGGCAAGACATGTAGGATCCTAGGAAGAACGTTCTTATTTAAAATCAAACAGCGGCCCAACCAAGTAAAGTTCCTCGGACAACCCCTTTTATACCCGTTGAAATTTGTTTACCTACCTTAAGAGGCTGGAGAATAAAGATGCTTTGGAAAAGAGATAAAGCCATGGAAACGATCCACCGGATAGAGCTTTCCTTTCCATAGAGGAACCCATACATCATAGCGAAGTACGTAGAAACAACGCTGATGGAGATCAGTATAGACCACCCAATAAACAGGAACCACCAAGGCAGTCGCTTCTTTTTTACTTGTTGCTTTTGTTGGGACCTGCATGGGTATGATAGAACAGATATCCAACATATGACATTTTAGCATTATGGAACTTTAGAATGTCTTTTTAGAAGTCTAGTGTCTCACCGTTGTGCAGGCAAAGGAGGAACAGACTTGTCTAAGACATGCAGTAGAGCTTGTAACTGTGTAAGGAACTCATCATGCTGTTGCTGGTCTGGGACCTGATGGTTTCCCAGCTGCTGAAGATCTTGAGATACTTTCTTGAGCTTTCGGGAAACATAATGTGCACAGAACAAGGCATGTAACTCGTCACTAGAAAGCTGTGCCAAAGGTACCGAAGATGCCAATGCTGGAGAACAATCAGTGGCGGATTATCATATGGGCGTTTCGGGCGGCCGCCCGGGGCCCGAGGCTTCCAGGGGGCCCATGGCAGCCCGAAACGCACATTATCTCGTAAATCTATTCAGCGCGCTAGCGCTGCTAACGGCCGAAGATGGGGAGGAGCAGGGAATTCGCCGGGATCCAGGGGTAGGACACGCCTCCCTGACAGTGCGGGCCGCCGCCATTGAGTAACAGAACAGCGACGGACGGCTGTTCTGTTACTCCAAAGCAGCAAGAGAAGAGCCGGCGGGCGGTCACCGGCGCTGAGGTCAGTACAGGATTATCCTCCTGCCCAACTGGTTCCCGACCGCTGGCTGTATTTTTACGGCCAGCGATCAGGGACGGGTGCTTAAAACCCGAGCCATAGACTTTCTACGGCTCGGGTTTTAACTTGCTGCCCGCGCGATCGGGCAGCTGAATGTCGGGTCTCCGGCTGTCAGTGACTGCCGGGGACCCTGAGGAGAAGACAGAAGCAGCTTTCACTGCTTCTGTCTTCTCCGATGTCTTCTTACACAGCGTTCAATGAACGCTTGTGTACAGGAATAGAGACAGCAGCAGCGGCGCTGTCTCTATTCCTCCCGGTGATCATGTGACAGGTCACATGATCGCCGGGTGCCGTTAGTGGCAGACTGTTGCTGGGTCTTACTAGACCCAGCACAGCCCTATTAGTGACAATCGTCACTGTGAGAGGGCTGATTTCCCCTGTAACTGGGGCTGCTGTGCAGCTCCAGTTACAGTGGAAAAACATGGTGTAAAACAAAGAGAAAGTAGATATAAAGTTCCCCAAAGGTCTTTTTTGACCTTTGAGGATCAGAACATAGTAATAAAAAATAGTAAAGTGCAAAAAAAATAAATAATAATAAATACACATAAAATACCCACCCCAAAAAAAACGTTCCCCCCCCCCCCGCCAATCATTGTTGTAACGCTAGCGCTGACCCAATTACCCTAATATAGACATGTAATATATTAAAATTTACGGTAGACAATGACGATCACAGATAAAAGGTCTATTTTAGGGTAAAACAATGTTATTACCAAAAAAAAATAGCTGAAACGTAAAAAAGCTTCTTTTTTTACTATTATTTTCAAACTTTATGAATAAAAATTCTAAAATGGCAAAAAATGTGTGCATAAAAACGATAAAAAACGAAACCTGCATTGTCTACGGAAAAAACGTCGCAAAAATAACGTCGGTTTTATTTTTTTTTAATAAAAATGTGTGTTTGGTGCAACTTTGTAATTACGTTTTATTAAAAAATATTTTCACTTTTTGAGATACAGCTGCTTTGTATCCTGTATCCGTCAGGTCAGCAGGACTGACGGGATCAGTGAAACGGGCCCTGCGCTAAATTATAATCTTAGATGTGATAGATTTGAGGTGGATCCTGCGTGTCACTGATCCCGTCAGTCCTGCTGACCTGACGGATACAGGATACAAAGCAGCCGTATCTCAAAAAGTAAAAATATTTTTTAATAAAATCAATCAATCACACTGATACACAGACATACTATATATATATATATATATATATATAATTATAATATAAAGTTTTTAAATGTGTACATAACCTTGTGGCACTATATACAAGGGGGAGCGCTGTGTGGCACTATATACAAGGGGGAGCTCTGTGTGGCACTATATACAAGGGGGAGCGCTGTGTGACACTATATACAAGGGGGAGCGCTGTGAGGCACTATATACAAGGGGGAGCGCTGTGAGGCACTATATACAAGGGTGAGCGCTGTGAGGCACTATATACAAGGGGGAGCGCTGTGAGGCACTATATACAAGGGGGAGCGCTGTGAGGCACTATATACAAGGGGGAGCGCTGTGAGGCACTATATACAAGGGGGAGCGCTGTGAGGCACTATATACAAGGGGGAGCGCTGTGAGGCACTATATACAAGGGGGAGCGCTGTGAGGCACTATATACAAGGGGGAGCGCTGTGAGGCAAGGGGGGGCTGTGTAGTGCTATCCACCGTGGTATGTGTGTGGCGCTCTTTATAGGGGGGGCTTTTTGGTGCTATTTACAAGAGGGGGAGGGCTGTGTGGCGCTCTCTACAGGGGGGCTGTATGGCACTATCTATAGGGGGCTGTGTGTAACGCTCTCTACGAGGGGGATGTGTGATATATAGAGGGGGCTGTGTATGGCGATATCTATGGGGGTGTGTAATATCTACAGGGGCTGTGTGTGGCACTATGTACAGGGGGCTGTGTGTATGGTGTTTTACAGTGTGTGGTATTATATTCAGGCGCGCAGTGTTTGGTGCTATTATATTTAGGGGTACACTATGTGGCACCATGATAACTTTATTTTCGTTTATAGGTGTGGAAATGTTGGAAAAGTGAGGAGACGTCTAAGTGGCAAATTCTGCAGAAATGAGTCATGGCCGGGAGAAGTCGTCATGAGCGCTGGACCGGATGGAGAAGAAAAGAGGAAAAAAACTACTAGAATCTGAGACGTCGTCACCTGTGAGTCACTAGATTTATAGAGAATCTGTCACCTCTCCTGACATGTTTATTATAGGAAATCCTTGTATTTCACAAAAAGTCTTTCTGCGGTCCAGGACTGATAGACAATTCCCCTTGTCAGGAGGTTGTGTCCCTGCACAGTGTGATCCTGTCAGTATGTAGGGACACCGCGCTGTGACAAGGGGAATCGTAACACTGTTAATGCTTGCCCAAAAAGGTAGTGTTAAAAATAGTTACGGTGAGGAAGGGGGGCCCAAGTTTGGGTAACAGCCCAGGGCCCATGGTCTACTTAATCCGCCACTGAGAACAATCACAGGGATAAATTAAAAAAAAAGAGCAGGTAACAACACCCACTCTTTGAATCCTTTAGTAAAAATAATTTAAAAAAAATTGGAAAGCATTGCTAACTACAAAATAAAAAAAATCACCCGCAAACATAAGTCCTTGTCTGTTAAGTTGCTGTAAATTATATTCAGCCATTTCTGATTTACATCCTTTAGTTTTTTGTAAATTCTGTCTTGATTAGGAATTATTAGAAAAATATAAGGCAAAGGTGGTTAAAAAGGTGCAGGACATCAGTCCGCCAATTTGAAAGTAACATGTCAACGTTTTACAGAATGAAGACAAAAATTGTTAAAAACAATATCATGCAAGAAGACATTAAGCTTAAAGCGGCTCTGTCACCAGATTATAAGTGCCCTATCTCCTACATAATCTGATCGGCGCTGTAATGTAGATTACAGCAGAGGTTTTTATTTTGAAAAACGATAATTTTTGAGCAAGTTATGAGCAATTTTAGATTTATGCTAATTAGTTTCTTAATGCCCAACTGGGCGTTTTTTAACTTTTGACCAAGTGGGTGTTGTAAAGAGAAGTGTATGACACTGACCAATCAGCGTCATACACTTCTCTCCATTCATGTCCATCTGTACTCACAGCACAGCGTGATCTCGCGAGATCATGCTGTGCTGTTACATACACCCACAGTAACTTTACCGAAGTGTCTCGAGAGTGAATAGACATCATCTCCAGCCAGGACGCGATGTCTATTCACACTCCTGACACTTCGGTAAAGTTTCTGTTGGACTGTCGCGAGATCACGCTGTGCTGTGAGTACAGATGGACATGAATGGAGAGAAGTATATGACGCTGATTGGTCGCTGATTGGTCACTGATTGGTCAGCGTCATACACTTCTCTGTACAATGCCCACTTGGTCAAAAGTTAAAAAATGCCCAGTTGGACATTAAGCAATCCATTAGCATAAATCTAAAATTGTTCATAACTTGCTCAAAAATTATAGTTTTTCACAATGAAAACCACTGCTGTCATCTACATTCCAGCGCCGATCAGATTAAGTAGGAGACAGGGCACTTATAATCTGGTGACAGAGCCTCTTTAAAGTCCCGTATCAAACACCACTCAAAGCACGGAGAGGAGGAGAAGAAGAAGAAGAAGAAAAAAAAAAGAGGGGGCGGGTAAGAAGGGGTAAGCAAAGGAAAGGAACATGGGATGAGGAGGAAGGAAAAGGAGAAGAAATCAGTATATTCAAGTGAGGGCACCACATCTATGTAAAAATAAACACCTCAGGTTTGGTCGCTCAGGAGAGCACTATATTCAGCAGAATTCTATAAATCAATCCAGAGATGCCAGGTATGGTAAAATCGATCATGATCATCCGAAAAAGAAGACGACAGGTCTTCCATTGTCATCAGGTCATTGACTCCAGATAACCATAGTGAAATGGGAGGAGATCTGGGTTGTTTCCACAACAATGTAATACACATCTTAGCAGCAGCAACGAGATGTCGAAGAAGTGAACGTTTCTACGCTGGGATTGGAATCTCAAACTCTACGTGCTCATTATGAATCGTTGATATGGATGTAGCGGCGATTCACAGTATTACAACCTTCTCTCGTTGAAGTGAATGGGAGAAGTAATACTGAGAATCACTGCTGCATCTGTGTAGTTTGACGATTCACAGTGAGCAAGTTGAAGTACGAGCGCTGCACCCCCTTCGAAACAGCTGGTCAGCGGGGGTCCCGGGAGTTGGACCCCGAGCAATCCGCTTTTGATGACCTGTCCTGAGGATAGGCCATCAATATTTAGGGACTGGAAAACCCCTTTAATGTCCAACATGGCAATAAAAGTTACAAAGGAGGTGGTGTACTTACGTCCGGGTGTTAGCTGTTTTTGCAAAAGGAGTGAGATGATCTGCAGGAGTACAGTAATATTTTTATTTGATTCTTGATCCAGATCCACTTCTAGTTTGTTCCGAGAAGTTTGGCTCAGAGTCTGCACTACCCCTGATAGGCTCTAGCAAAAGAAGGAAGCAGAAAAAAAAAAAGGAACAAAATAATACTATGGAAATTTCAAGAATTTGCAAATAAAAAGTAGTATATCCAATCTGAACTCTAGTTCTTAGAAGAAAAGTTTACTACCAACCACCAGTAGGGCAACGCTCGACTGTGTTCTTGTATTCTCTTACCTCTAGAACAGTGTTGAAGCTTAACTGGCAGGGTTGACTCTTTTTATCATTGGGAACTTCTTTGCCTTTCTTAATTTTGGTCTTTGTGCATTTAGTTTCCTTGGGTTGAGTGTTTCGAAAGATAAAGATGATGAGTAGATTGATAGGAAACATGAGAATTGCGCTTTCAAAGGCGATCATAATGTCTTTCCATGTCAGGATAAAACTGCCTGAAAAATAAATATTAAGGACCAGGATGCAGATCTTAAGTTTATAGATGAAATACAATTGAAGATTGTGGGAATTACAGCAAAGTCACTCACCAACACTAATGAGCACCGGATAAGTGGTTTGAGGAAGTTCCCAGAACATGAGGTTGATGACAATTGTACAGAGGAGAAGACACATACAACAGGACACTCTCTGAACACGTGTAAAGACACTACGGGCTGGGTGATTGAGGATGGAAATCCAGATGTGTTCATCACGCAGGCCCCTTAAAGTTTTTTTCAAGAAAATATTCCTTGCAAGACAGAATAGAAACACAATGTGAATGTGTAGTCCAAAAATCCTACGCAAGTTGTTCAAACTCCCAGCAGTATATCTACTTATTTTTGCATAACAAGAATCATTATCCAAAGTACCAATTGAGGAAGAAAAGGGGGCAGAGGAGGAGACATACAAAGGGTAACGGGTAATGAGCACATGTGGACGTTGTTCTTGGTTCTAGGAGCCCTAAGTTATTCATTTTGGCACACGTTTTGGGTCAGGAACAGTAATGGGATGTAAAAAAAGATTAAAGGGGTTTTCCAGTCCCAAAGAATTGATAGCCTATCCTCAGGATAGGCCATCAATAGCTGATCGGCGGGGGTCCCGGGAGTCAGACCCCAGCCGATCAGCTGTTTTGAAGGGGTGCAGCTCTCGTACGAGCGCTGCTTCCCCTTGATTTCTACTTGCTCACCGTGAATCTTCGACACATGTATCAGCGATTCACAGGTATTGCAGCCTTCTTCTCCCATTCACTTCAATGGGAGACTGGCAATACCTCTTTAACTCTGATCCACTGTGGTCAAGATGGCACCCAGAAGGGAGAGAATCCACAACATGTGCTATAATATTTATAACGCTCGTTAAAGACTTTTAAAGGGATTGTCTGCTTTGGATTATCCCTTATTGATAGAAGGGTCCCCTGAAGATCAGCTGGTCACAGAGCGTCCTGTATGGACCTCCAATGATCAGCTCTGATCCATGCGGGAACCTGAAAGCAAAGTTTAATTCCCCTGCAGTGCCACCACAGGAAAAATTAAGCATTACACATTTTCCATTAAAATCAACAGGCTGCTCGTTTAATACACGGACGTGGTGGGTCCTCCAAAGAGAAAGGTGCTCTTTGTAGCGCATCTCTCCTCTGCTTATTCGAGAGGAGAGACCCAGCCCCCCCCCATGAACTCCTTAAAAGGGTAATTGAAAATGGTATTTCTAATACAGATAACCCCTTTAAGTTCAATGTATTTCATTGAACATTTTTAAAATACAATAGTAAAACAAAAAAACAATATCAATAATTGTTTTAGCAGAAACATCGGCATGTGGTTACCTAAAACTCCTTAGCTCTTGGTTATTGGCAACCTTAAATGTCTTGCTCAGAGACTGTCCTCTGGGTGGTTGGGACAGCCATGTGTTACACAGAAAATGCCAAAACATTTTCAGCTGGACATCCTGGACAGTAACCTGGGCTACATACCTATGACATGAAATAAGAGCTTAAAACATAACAAATATAGGGGGAGATTTATGAAAACTGGTGCAAACGAAAAGTGGAGTAGCCGTCCATGGCCCATGCTGATTTCATTGTCCAAAGGGCCTCTAAAAATTGAAAGGTGGGCTCCCTACTCCTCCACTTTTCCTTTGCACCAGTTTTTATCACTCTGTAGCACGAGACTCGTGTATGCTATTATATTGTCAACTTACCAACTTTTGTGAGGGCCTGTGCCATCATGATTGAGTGTGATGCTTTTCAATTCACCTAAAGGAAATGGCAGAGACAAAATAAAGACATCGACATTGCCACTTCTAAACACCTGATTTCTCATGTCCGAGAGCAGGATGGGACCAAACTGATCTTCTGAGCCACAAAGGGACAACCACACCTGTACACAACGGAGAATGTGTCACTATCAGGGCACAATATAGTTAATATATATTATATTTAAAGGGGTTCTCCAGCACCTTTATATTGATGGCCTATCCTTAAGATAAGTCATCAGTATCAGATCAGTGGGGATCCGACTCTGGGTACCCCCACCAATCAGCTGTTGGAAGGGGCCAAATATGGCCTCTTCATAGATTGCCAGGCACAGCACCGCACACTTCTGTAGTGGATGTGCCTGGGATTGCAGTTCTCTACAGTCTGCTCTTAATCACTTGAACGGGACCAGAACTGCAATCTCAGGCACAGCCGCTACGAAAGTGTATGGGACTGTGTCTGGTAAACTATGAAAAGGCCACGGTGGGGGAGACAGTTAACAGTTAATCGGTGGGGATGATGGGAGTCAGACCGCCACTGATTGGATATTGTTGACATCCTAAAGGGTTGACCATCGACATAAAAGTCCCGGAGAACCAATTGAAGTTCTCCTACCTTGGCGCTGGTACCTGCCCCCCTCCTGTGTCCAGTACACACAGTAATGAGATATCGGTATAATCCACAAGGATCACTATCACGAGGCACAATCACCCGATTCTGAGGTTAAAAAAAATATACAAAAATAAAAATAAATAAAGTTATTAGGACATAAACTATCAATAAAGAAAACAAACCTCCCTATATGTGTTCTGAACTAAAAAGGATAATTTACTCTAGAAATAACCAGGACCTCAAGGGACACATAGCATCTAGAAAACAACATATATATGTGTATATATACATACATACATATACAGTGAAGGAAATAAGTATTTGATCCCTTGCTGATTTTTGTAAGTTTGCCCACTGTCAAAGTCATGAACAGTCTAGAATTTTTTTTTACCAGTGAGAGATAGATTATATTAAAAAAAAACAGAAAATCACATAGTCAAAATGATATATATTTATTTGCATTGTGCACAGAGAAATAAGTATTTGATCCCCTACCAACCATTAAGAGTTCAGCCTCCTCCAGACCAGTTACACGCTCCAAATCAACTTGGTGCCTGCATTAAAGACAGCTGTCTTACATGGTCACCTGTATAAAAGACTCCTGTCCACAGACTCAATGAATCAGTCTGACTCTAACCTCTACAACATGGGCAAGACCAAAGAGCTTTCTAAGGATGTCAGGGACAAGATCATAGACCTGCACAAGGCTGGAATGGGCTACAAAACCATAAGTAAGACGCTGGGTGAGAAGGAGACAACTGTTGGTGCAATAGTAAGAAAATGGAAGACATACAAAATGACTGTCAATCGACATCGATCTGGGGCTCCATGCAAAATCTCACCTCGTGGGGTATCCTTGATCCTGAGGAAGGTGAGAGCTCAGCCGAAAACTACACGGGGGAACTTGTTAATGATCTCAAGGCAGCTGGGACCACAGTCACCAAGAAAACCATTGGTAACACATTACGCCGTAATGGATTAAAATCCTGCAGTGCCCGCAAGGTCCCACTGCTCAAGAAGGCACATGTACAGGCCCGTCTGAAGTTTGCAAATGAACATCTGGATGATTCTGAGAGTGATTGGGAGAAGGTGCTGTGGTCAGATGAGACTAAAATTGAGCTCTTTGGCATTAACTTAACTCGCCGTGTTTGGAGGAAGAGAAATGCTGCCTATGACCCAAAGAACACCGTCCCCACTGTCAAGCATGGAGGTGGAAACATTATGTTTTAGGGGTGTTTCTCTGCTAAGGGCACAGGACTACTTCACCGCATCAATGGGAGAATGGATGGAGCCATGTACCGTCAAATCCTGAGTGACAACCTCCTTCCCTCCACCAGGACATTAAAAATGGCTCGTGGCTGGGTCTTCCAGCATGACAATGACCCGAAACATACAGCCAAGGCAACAAAGGAGTGGCTCAAAAAGAAGCACATTAAGGTCATGGAGTGGCCTAGCCAGTCTCCAGACCTTAATCCCATCGAAAACTTATGGAGGGAGCTGAAGATCCGAGTTGCCAAGCGACAGCCTCGAAATCTTAACGATTTACAGATGATCTGCAAAGAGGAGTGGGCCAAAATTCCATCTAACATGTGTGCAAACTTCATCATCAACTACAAAAAACGTCTGACTGCTGTGCTTGCCAACAAGGGTTTTGCCACGAAGTATTAAGTCTTGTTTGCCAAAGGGATCAAATACTTATTTCTCTGTGCACAATGCAAATAAATATATATAATTTTAACTATGTGATTTTCTTTTTTTTTTTTTATATAATCTATCTCTCACTGGTAAAATTAACCTAGCCTAAAAATTCTAGACTGTTCATGTCTTTGACAGTGGGCAAACTTACAAAATCAACAAGGGATCAAATACTTATTTCCTTCACTGTATATATGTATACACACACACATATTATTTATCTTTTTCTGTTTCATTACAGTTTCACCAAAAAATAGCTTAACTCTCATCCACTGGTCTTCTGCTGTGGATTTCCAGCCCACAAATCTGTCCGAAAATCCGCAACAAATCTGCTACATGTGCAGGGGCCATAGAGCCCTTCCGTCCCACATGTGACTAATTCCAGCGTTGTAGTAAAAAACAATAACCAATGAAATTGTGAAGCAAATATATTCGCATAAAACAAAGTTATAGGAAGGACTAAAAGCAGGGGGAGGAAAATGGGAAAAATTTAAGTTAGGGAAATATAAAAGTTGCGATGACTGCACATACAATGACAGGAGTTGATAAATCGCAACAACAACATGGGGCCCAGATAGCGTAGAATCGGTCCAGCAGACGTGTCAGAAAACTAAGAGGCACGCTGAAGGATTCCGTGCTGAAATCCTCATCATATCTGCATCCAATGCATGTGAAAGGGGTAACCCCACTCTTAAATTGCGGAAATTTTTTAGCATGATTAAGTAGCCTAGCTGTGTTTAGGACCCACTCCTGGTTTTGGCTTTAAAAAACAGATGCAAAATACAGATCAAACACACAAGTGTGAATGACGCCTTATTCTGGATTTACTGTGGATTTGCCAAGGTATCTCACAGCTAGTACAAAAAAAGCTTCATTACGAAAAAAAAATAGTAAACAGTGTTTAAGGGCTTATTCAGACGAACGTGATATACGTCCGTGCAACGGGTGTGATTTTCATGCGCCTCGCACGGACCTATGTTAGTCTATGGGGCCGTTCAGTCAGTGATTTTTACGCAGCGTGTGTCCTATATTTGTGCGTTGTTCGCGCATGAAGTCAATGTGTGTGTGAAAATCACGCGCAGCACACGGAAGCACTTCCGTGGGACGCGCGTGATTTGCGCAACAGCAGTAAAAACTATGAATGAAAACATACAGAGTGTCATAATGATGGCGGCTGCGTGAAAATCACGCAGCCACGCATCATACGCTGCTGACACACGGAGCTGTTAAGTACCTTTTGCGCGCACAAAACGCCGCTGCTCGTGTGAATCCGGCCTTAGGCTGGATTCACACTTCGCGCGTATTTGTTGCAGATTTTGGAGCCAAAGCCAGGAGTGGATAAAAGAGGAAGAAGAAGTATAAGTTGTTCATTTATTTTTCACATATAGCCTGCACCGGTCATATGCGTCGGTACGTCATAACTGCAGCCTGGTGAATCGAGTGCAATCTAATCCTAGTGCTGCAGATTTTGCTGCGGGTCTGCAGCAAAATCTGCTAGTGCGGATTTTATTTAAAAAATAAAAAGTATACTCACCTAACCAATCCCATGGCGCTCCCTGGTACCCCGCCGGTTTGTGTTTATCGGCCTCCAGTGATGACATGTCGTCTCGGCACATGACCACTGCAGCCAATCACACCCTGCACGTCATAGCTAGCCCGGAGAACCTGAGTCCGGTGGGGAACCATCTTCATAGAAGTGCCAAGGGTTTGGTAATGTGAGTATACTTTTATTTTCCTGCAAATAGAAATCTGTGCGCGAATCTGCACCAAAACGCAGTAAATGCTACAGATTCTTGTTCAGATTTGCTGCAGAATTATCCGCAGCAAATCCGACCCGTGTGGACCTAATTGTGGCAATTACCTGCAATTTGACCACACCGTGTGAACAGACCCTTACTTGGCTTTTGTACTTGTCCTATTGATGGCAAAGCAAGAGTCAGATCTTTCTCTTTTTTGTTATAGAAAAGGAAGGGTTGCACCATTGGAAGGACATTTTTCATCATGTGATTTTCACAGATGTTGGTAACTCATGTCATATCAGCACAAAAGAGTTGTACAGCGCATGGCCAGCAGCTTCCCATTTCTATACACACGTTCATGGCAGGAATAGTACAAATAAACACTACAGCCATGATCTTCAGCTCTATTAGTAGGTTTTAAGAATATCAAAATAAGACCAAAGCAAAATGTAATGGCAGCTCTGAAATGGATGATGCTTGTCATGGCAAGGGCATAGCCTCCTAAGGCCTCATCCCCACTTCAGTTATTTTCGTCAGGGTGCTATCAGATTTTTTTAACTGCTAGCACCCCGACACATTCATTTCAATGGGACCATGCACACTTCCATTGATTTAACGCAACCATGTGGCCGATCCGTCAAAAATAAGACAGGTCCTAATCCTGTCCGTTTTTGCCGGGGCAGTCTCAGCCTTTTCATTGATTTGGTCCGTGAAATAACGGATAGCCATCCACGTGCGGTCCGTGATTCACGGAACCGTCATTAAAGGCTGCACGACGGCCAACGGAAGTGTGCGTGAGGCCTAAGCCTGGGTTCACACGAGCATGTTACGTCTGTAATGGACGGAACGTATTTCGGCCGCAAGTCCCGGAGCGAACACACTGCAGGGAGCCGGGCTCCTAGCATCATAGTTATGTACGATGCTAGAAGTCCCTGCCTCGCTGTGGGACAACTGTCCCGTACTGTAATCATGTTTTCAGTACGGGACAGTAGTTCCACGGAGAGGCAGGGACTCCTAGCATTGTACATAACTATGATGCTAGGAGCCCAGCTCCCTGCAGTGTGTTCGGCCCGGGACTTGCGGCCGAAATACGTTCCGACCTTTACGGACGTAACATGCTCGTGTGAACCCAGCCTAATAGTGTAAAGTAGCTATGCAGAACACTTAGCATCTTTTTATTTCAATTACCTGCATCTGTTCCCTTAGGTCCATACGTCTTGCCCATAGGACAGTGAGGATGTAGCAGAAGTAAAAGCATGCCACTAAGACAACAATAATTGGATTCTCCGAGATACGAGAGAAATACTCTGCCGTTCGGGTGACATCAATCTGCACTGGCAGCACCAGGAATGATGAACCAAAGAATGACAAGTGATTACACAGGCACTGCACCATCGTTACGTTAGTCTGAGGCCCAACCTGTACACAAGAGATACACAGAGATGAAATCATCCATCAAACTTGCAAACTGTTCAAAGCCCTTGAGAGTTACAAGCGGTACAGAATAATTTCTAAAGAGTCGTCGTAGCCCGGTGGGTATCTCTGCCATTCACGGGCACTATTCAGCATTACATTGTCCATTATGAAACCATTAGGTCTTGTTCACACAGTGTAATTTTGTTCCAGTTTTGCATTAATTGTTTTATAGCCAAAACTGGGAGTTTATCCTAAACCGAGTAAAAGAATAAGGTCTCGTTCACACAGGGTTTTTGTCTGGCTTTTTAAACCGCTTTTTCTTTAAAAAAAACGAAAAACCCTCAGTGAAAAACACCAGTGAATACGCCACGAAAAGCGAAGCAAGACACTGTGTGTGCATCCAGCCTAAACTTTCCACTTTTCCTGCTTTTGGCGAACATAAAAGGCATACGAAAACAGAAACAAAACTGCACGGTATGAACAAGTCGTTATACAGTATCAAATTGTCATTACTAGAAAGGGATAGTTGTTAAAGTGTAGATAAATGCTTGAAAAACTTCTGACATGTCAGAAATTTTGATTGGTGGGGGTCCGAGCACTGAGACCCCCACCAATCGCTAGAACTAAGCAGCTGAAGGTCTCGTGTGAGCGCTCAGCCGCTTCGTGTCTGTTCAGCTTTTTCCGGAAAGCCGATGTATCGGAGTACGGGGTCATAGACTTTCTATTGAGTCCGTACACCGATACATTTATTTCCGCAAATAGCCACACACGAGTGCTTCATCTGCTTCGTTCTAGCGATTGGTGGGGGTCTCAGTGCTCGGACCCCCACCAATCCAAACTTCTGACATGTCCGAAGTTTGTCAAAAGTTTAGCTACACTTTAACTTGGTCAATACTAATATAGGGACATTTCTCTGGACTAAGATATCAAATTCTTGCAAACTAAGCACAATAGGCATCAGGACTGTATATAGAAGTCCCGTGGTATACATGATATTACAAGTCCTTATGGCCCATATACCAACATACAAAACGCCATTGTGAACAGAGACTACATTTACTGGTGTATAATTTCCTCCTAAATATTATATTCTGCATGTTGCTTTATTTTTCTAGCGTACTTTACATCATTTTCAGTTTGTGGTATTCATTTTGTCCATTCTGGTAATTACCATGCAGCCGTCAGAGCTCCAGTCCAGAAGATTTGGATTCCAGAATGCACATTGTGCAGTGAATGTGGAGACAGTGAGCTGCAGATTCCGTATTCCATAGGTGTTTGATGGGGACAACAAAAATACCTGAAGAGCCCTCGGGTCTAAGATCATATCCGGGGTCAAAATCCACGTGTAGGAATCTGGAGGAAAAGTCATTCTATGTTACTATCAAAGGAAAATAAACCGTGTTTTAATTAATATTTCTTTAGTATTTTCTTTAACATCTAAGTCCTTTTTTTTTTTGCGTCTTTGGTCTAGTTGATAATTTTACGAAGCGACCCTCTGGTCCTGGGACAACATTTTAAATATGATGGGGTATACGGAGTAATATTACCTGGTGCCCTCCAGCTGTGCCCCTATGTTGTGGATCTGCCATTTTAGGGACCTCTCCCATCCGTGCTGTCCCAAATGGCTGCAGCGCTTCTTAGACTACGAGTCTGAGACACTCCCACTGTTCTCGGATTGGCCACGGCTGTTCATGTGAGCAGTTCTGTCCAATCCGTGAACAGATTGAGTGTCTTAGACTCAGCCTGCGAAGCGCGTGGCCTTTTTGAGACAACACAAAGGGGACCCTAAAATGGTAAAATCCACAGCAGAGGGACACAGGTGGAGGGCACCAGGGAATATTATTCCATATATCCCATCACATTTATAATTTTGTCCTGAGACCGGAGGGTCGCTTTAAGGACACGCATCATGACGTCATTTCTTACATTTTGTTATGATGACCTATCTTGTCATATATCTCGTGCTGTGGATGTGAAATTCCCTATATCGATACCTATATAAACTCACTATTTTGTTTAGATACATTTTGGAAGTTTAAAAATATAATTTTAACCCTTTCGCGCCACAGACAATTGTCGTTTTTTCATTTTAGTTTTTCCTCTCCCGTCTTCCAAAAGCCATAACTTTTTTATCATTTCACCGACATAGCCATACGATGGCTTGTTTTTAGCGGAACAAGTTGTAGTTTACCATGTACCATGAAATGTACTGGGAAACTGACATTTTTAATATTTAACCACTTTAATAAATAAAAAACTATTTGTTAAAAAATAAAATAGTTTTGCGTCGCTAGATTCTTAGAGCCATAACTTTTTTGTCGATTCAGCGGTGTGAGGGCATATTTTTTGCGGGAAGAGCTGTAACTTTTATTGGTACTATTTTGGGGTACATGTGACTTTTTGTTCACTTTTGTTAAAAAAAATTTAGGGAGCGAAGGTGATCAAAAACCAGCAATTTTGGCGTTTTTATTAGTCCCTCTAGGGGACTTGAACCAGCGATCGTCAGATCGCTACTGCAATACACTTCAATACTAATTTCAATGACAACCATCCGAACCCCGCAATCGCGCCACAGAGAGGCCGATGGGTTGCCGCCCCTTCTTTCTAACAGCTTAAATGACGCGGTCGCTATTGACTGTGACATTTAAGTGGTTAAACGGCCAGACACAGCACGATCGGCTGTTCATGTCTTTTAGTCCAGGGTGTCAGCTGTAATACACAGCTGACACCAGGAGCGTATGGAGAGGGCCCACTCCATACATCACCCACCGCACCATGACGTACCTGGACCGTCATTTTGTTGGAAAGGGTTAATTATATGCTTGAAGTCATTCATACCCAGGATGCTTCGCTTTGTTATTTGTGCTTTCGAGACCACTTTTAATCCATGGTATAACTCCAGTTGAACGCCATGAGCGACAGAGGCGATAATAACCAAGGTGCTTTCCGGAGGGGTGACCTTCAAAGATAATTGCAAAGCTTCATCTGCAGAAGTCTGGACCGGCGTCGGTTGACTGCCAGGGCTTGAAGTACGGGAGAGAAATATCTGTCACCAAAAGAATGTTATTATCAAGTTAAAAACAAGAATGAAATTAAATTACTGAAAGTTCAAACATGACCCAACTGAGATATTATTGTTGTATTTTTACTTAGGCTGGGTTCACACGAGCATGTTACGTCCGTAATGTACGGAACGTATTTCGGCCGGAAGACCCGGACCGAACACAGTGCAGGGAGCCGGGCTCCTAGCATCATAGTGATGTACGATGCTAGGAGTCCCTGCCTCGCTGCGGGACAACTGTCCCGTACTGTAATCATGTTTTCAGTACGGGACAGTAGTTCCACGCAGAGGCAGGGACTCCTAGCGTCTTACATCACTATGATGCTAGGAGCCCGGCCTCCTGCAGTGTGTTCGGTCCGGGTCTTCCGGCCGAAATACGTTCCGTACATTACGGACGTAACATGGTCGTGTGAACCCAGCCTCATATTGGTTCAGCCAACAAAAGGTCTCCTGAGTGGTGTGTACTGGAGGGATACTTTATAACAGAGACCCACATTTACTAAGATTGGCGTATCTTACGCCAGCCTAAGTAAAGGAGAGTAATATGTGCCAAATTTATTACATTTTGATGATTCCTAATAAATTTGATGCATTTTGAACTCTCTGACAGTCAGAAAAACAAAACCTACGACTGCTATAAGCAGGCGTATATTTGCATATTTTATTGCGAATTTGTTGCATGTCACTGTTTGCACTTTTTTTTGCCGCAGTATAGACCGAAAACTTATGTGAACTTATGTGTAAGATTGAAAACCTGAAGAAAACAGGACAAAGGAAAAACACAGAAATAATCAGCTGAAAATCCGAGGCAACATCTGCATATGGGTGAAATCCGTGGAGAACATCTGTGGCGAATCCGCAACATAATATTTCATTAAAATCCGCTACATATGAATGGGGTTTTGAGAACCCCTTTTACATGAATTGCGCTGTACTTTGTTGCATATATTCGGTGAGGAATTCTCAGCCTAAACTGTTACTGAAGGAACTAGTAGGAAAAGATTAGACGTTGGGGTAACTTGACCTACCTGGAAATTGTCTGACAAGTTGTGAATTGAAAGTTCTTGTTTTTCACTCAGGACTGTCAGACCGGCCACAGTTCCACTGATATTAAAAGATGAGTTCATATTAAACGGGTTCTGAAAGAAACTCTTCATCTGTAGGAAAAAAGAAATGGTTGAAGCGTGAAACGATAATTTCTGACAAAGAGAGAGTCTTATTCTGACCATCCCATTATTTATCATCAGTAACGAGAATTATCTATATCTCTAGAAGATCATTTCTGCAGACATTTCAATACATCATATACATTAGAAACCTTCTGTTTTTGCAGTTATCCAGTAAACCTCTATACAGCCTACAAGGTGATCGATGGGCAGCAGATTGTTGGTATCTTTAGTGCTGTATTCACATGTGCAGGTTTTGTTACGTTTTGGCGTGTTTTTGCGGCAAGTTGGTGGTTGGGTTTTTTCATGCATTTTCTTGCAGTAAATGACTGCCAAATTGCATCAAACCCTACACATGCAAATAGTAAATGGCAGCCGTTATCGCGCCTTTTAAGGTCCTCACCTATTTTTCCAGCATCCTGGTAGTATAGATCTGCCGGACATTGAGGGTATGTTCACACGAGGTCATTACGTCCGTAATTGACGGACGTATTTCGGCAGCAAGTACCGGACCGCACACACTGCAGGGAGCCGGGCCCCTAGCATCATACTTATATATGACGCTAGGAGTCCCTGCCTCGCTGCCGGACAACTGTCCCTTACTGTAATCATGTTTTCAGTACGGGACAGTTGTCCGGCAGCGAGGCAGGGACTCCTAGCGTTGTACATAACTATGATGCTAGGAGCCCGGCTCCCTGCACTATGTTCGGTCCGGTACTTGCGACTGAAATACGTCCGTCAATTATGGACGTAATGATCTCGTGTGAACATACCCTGATACTTACAGCCTCTATGTCGCTGCATTGCTTGGCAGATCTGGCATTCAGATGTCTTGAAAATATGGCAACCACTCTAGGGGTTGATTCCAGGTGTAAATGCTCTTTAAAAGGAATTGTCCAAGACTTTAGGAAATAAATGTCGCCGCTGGATATGTTATAAAAAAAAACAACTATACTCACCTGTTAAAACCCTGTCGTTTCAGCGACGATGCTCCGATGGTCCCGTCGGTCTTTATTTTCTAGCAGCGACGTTCACATGACTGTGGCAGCCAATCAGTGGCATCAGTGACATTATACGGCATGAGGCCAGTAATTTGCTGAAGCGGTCAAGTGGATGTAAAGCATAATATAGCGGCAGGAAAATAAACTTAGACTACTGGAGCACCGGCACTGAAGAAATGGGGAATTTAACCGGTGAGTATGGTTTGTTTTTTATTTTATAACATATCCTGCAGCCAGATTAATTTCTTAAAGTATAGGACTAGCCCTTTAAGACAATTAGAAACTCATCCAAGAAATATTTTGCAATACGATGTTGTCTGCAAAAATATACCGGTAATACTAAGATATCATTAGAGGGTTTCTTCCATGTCTGGAGCTTGAGGTGTATGAGTCTTCTCTATCTTCGTAACTATACATCCAAGAGTCCCCATGGTAAATCTTAAAAACAAGCACACTCTCTAAAAAGCCAAGAAGACATATATAACAGAACATCCCCATCTGATAAAAATCCATTAAAGGGGTTTGCCCATCAGGGACATTTATGGCATATCCACAGGATAAATGTCAGATAGATGCAGGTCCCACCTCTGGGACCCGAACCTATTCCTAGAACGGGGACCCTTAAACCCCGTTCTAACTTTTTCGGTTCCCGCTGCCTCCTGGGCCACTTCCTGATTACATGGTCGGAAATAACGAAAACAGCGAAGCTCGCTGAACCGAGAAAGGTAGAACAGGGTTTAGGTGGCCCCCGTTCTAGAGATGGGTGCAGGTGGTGGGACCCGCATCTATTTGACATTTATGGCATATCCTGTGGATATGCTATAAATGTCCCTGATGGGCAAACCCCTTTAAATACTTCCGGAGCTTTTGCGAAACTGGCTAATACATTAATACAAGAAACAATGTTCTTACCTGAACCTGAACAGATGGAAGAGACTGAAGCACTGAACGCAGGGAAGTTTGAGATGGGAATACTATTTCTGCCATTGGATTAGAACAGGACAGGGAATTCTTATTAATATCCGATGTATTCACACTGAAGGAGAGAACGGGTTCAAGTTGATTTAATCTCAGAGTCTAAAACCCAGTACATCAGACTGAGCAAGGTGAGTTGCAATAAATTTACTTTTATCTGGCATCTGATAGTCTAGTAATTCCAAAAGTCCGCCATAGAACCGGCAGAGTCTGATTGGATTACTACTGTTAAAACTAATAATTTATCTATGTCTGTCTGATAATCCAATATGCCAGATTATCGGCCAAATGTTCCATTTATGCAGAGGATATAACTACCCAGGAATTGAGAGTGTATAGGGACTCACCTGCTCGTAAGCGCTGAATACATTGGCATCTGCAATAACACCTGCTGATTAAGATTCGAGAGTGTGGACAATTGAAGGTCATCACTGACACTAAGAGCAGAGTTGGTCAAGGTCTGTCTCTGGGAACAGGAAATAAAAAGGGTCAGCTAACAAGATGTCGACATATTTGAAGGTTTCACATATATGCTTGTTGTAAGTAGAGTTTGCATGGGATATCATGGACTATATTCTTACATGGTCCCTGTAGGACCTTCGATAACATTACTTTTACACTCTAACAGGAAATGTTCACCCTTGAACAACATTTTATCTAAATAGGATTAACATTTTGGTCTGATTTATTTCTTAAAGGGGTTTTCCAGCCAGTAAAAATTGATGGCCTATCCCCAGGATAGGTCATCAATGGCTGATGGGTCGGGGTCAGACTCCTGGGACCCCTGCCGATCAGAATTTAGCGGCGATTCACAGGTAATGAAGCCTTCTTCTCCCATCGAAGTGAATGAGAGAATAGGCTGCAATACCTGTGAATCGCCACTACATCCATGTCGAGGATTCACAGTGAGCAAGAAGAAATGAAGGGGAAGCAGCGCTCGTACGAGCACTGCATCCCCTTCAAAACAGCTGATCGACGGGGGTCCCGGGAGTCGTATCCCTACCCATCAGCTATTGCTATTAGCTATTGCTAATAAAGCTATTTTCAACCTACCCATCAGCTATTGATGGCCTATCCTGGGGATAGGCCATCAATTTTTACTATCTGGAAAACCTTTAATATATCTTTATAGCAGTTGGAGCTCAGATTTTCTGATACAGAGCTCCAAATCCGCTCCATACTCAGCGAGTGTCGGCTGTAACATACAGCCGACACTTCACCGTTACAGACATAGGTTTTACCCCTTGTCGTAGCCAATTTTCGGTTTTTCCCCGCCTTCCATAAGTCATACAATTTTTATTTTTCCATCGACATAGCCGTATGAGAGCTTGTTTTTTGTAAGACGAGTTGTCATTTTTAATAACACCTTTTATTGTACAATCCAAGGTACTGGAAAACGGAAAAAAATATATATATATTTGTTTGTTGTATTGGAAAAAAACGGCAATTTCTCCATCGTGTTAACTTTATTCCGCTGGTCAATATGATTACGTTTTTTATTTTTATGATGGAAAAAACGTTCACATGGAAAAAAATATTTGTTCAAAAAAATTTGTTGTGTCGCCATATTCTGAGAGCCATAACTTTTTTTATTTTTTAGTCGATGGAGCGGTGTGAGGGTTTTTTGTTTGCTGGGCCAGTTGTAGTTTTTATTGGTATATTTTGATGTACATGCAACTTTTCGATCACTTTTTATTTCATTTTATTTAGGAAGTAAAGTGACCAAAAAATTGTTCTGCCAGGTTTTTTTTGTTTTTTTTTACAGTGTTCACCATGCGAGATAAATAATGTTATATTTTAATAGTTCAGACATTTATGGATGCGGCGATGCCAATAATATTTAAAGACTATGAACACCTTTGAAAACATTTTTTTTTCTAAATAAAACAGTGTGGTGTGTTTGGTGCAACTTTCTAATTACTTTTTCTTAAAAATTATTTTTACTTTTTGAGATACAGCTGCTTTGAATCCTGGGTACATAGCAGCTGTATCGTGCGCTGATACCTTTATCGTCAGGTCTGCGGGACTGACGGGTTCAGTGTCAGCGGGTCCTGCGTGTCTCTGACACGCAGGACAGAGCTGTTACCGATCACATCTATGTTCATTACTTAGATGTGATCGATAACAGGTGCAGGACCCGCTGTCACTGAACCCGTCAGTCCCGCTAACCAGACGGATACAGGATTAGATACAGCTGCTCTGTATACAGGATACAAAGCAGCTGTATCTCAAAGAGTAAAAATAATTTTTAATAAAAAGTACATTATAAAGTTGCACCAAACACACTGATACACTGTTATTTAAAAAAATAAATAAATAGCCTTTAATTTATTTTATCTAAGTGGTTAAAAGGCTGGGATCAGAGTTCTCTCCGATCTAAGCTGTAACGGTGAAGTGTCGGCTGTATGTTACAGCCGACACTCGCTGAGTATGGAGCGGGCTCAGCCCGTGAGCCCACTCCATACTTCACCTGTCCAGTTTTGGCGTACAGTTACGGCAAATATCGGGAAGGGGTTAAAAGATAACATGCTGGCTGCCTGTAGCCACCACTAGGGGGAATTTAGGAGCTTACTGCGTACTGTTTTACATTAAATTCAATAATAACAAAGTATGCTCCCTCTGGTGGTGACTGCAGGCAGCCAGCATGTTATCTTTTAAATCCATGTAGAGCAGGGGTCTCAAACTCGGCCGGGTAAGTGGGCCGCATATAGAAAAAATGGGAAGTTGACGGGCCGCATTACTTTCAAATTTGATACAATACAAAATTATTGTTAATCAATTAGTTATTTGAACTACTATAACACTATATTACTAGAATAATAATACTACATTACTATAATAATAGCGCTAGGTTTAAAATTTGAGATATTTCTCCACGTGCTTATTTCAACAATCCAGCTTTCCAGTTTAAGTGTCGCTAAATGCAGTCCGGCGGCTCAGTTAGCACACATGTCAAGATTGGGCAGCCCCTTTTTAGATAGTGCCGCAGTGCCCTCTGTGGATGCTGCCGCAGTGCCCTCTGTGGATGCTGCCGCAGTGCCCTCTGTGGATAATGAAACACACCCCTAGATAAGGCCACAGTGCCCTCTGTAGATAAGGCCACAGTGCCCTCTGTAGATAAGGCCACAGTGCCCTCTGTAGATAAGGCCACAGTGCCCTCTGTAGATAAGGCCACAGTGCCCTCTGTAGATAATGCAACACACCCCTAGATAATGCCAGTGTCCTCTTCAGATACTGTCACACACCCACTTGTAGATAACGCCAAAGTGCCCTCTGTAGAGGCTGCCACAGTGCCCTCTGTAGAGGCTGCCAAAGTGCCCTCTGTAGAGGCTGCCCCAGTGCCCTCTGTAGAGGCTGCCCCAGTGCCCTCTGTAAAGGCTGCCCCAGTGCCCTCTGTAGAGGCTGCCCCAGTGCCCTCTGTAGAGGCTGCCCCAGTGCCCTCTGTAGAGGCGGCCCCAGTGCCCTCTGCAGAGGCTGCCCCAGTGCCCTCTGTAGAGGCTGCCCCAGTGATGTCAGGGGCTTGCCCAGAGCTGGAGTCCCAGGAAGAGCGCTAGTAGGCTCTTCCTGGGACTCCAGCTGTGCTCCTGACATCACTGGGACTCCTGCTCTGGGGAAGCCCCTGACATCATTGTCGATGTATGGACAGCGATGTCAGAGGCTTTCCCAGAGTCCCGGAGCAGAGCCGATAATAGCGCTCTGCCCGGGACTACGCTCTGGGGAATACCCTGACACATTGTCCATATATGGGCAGCGATGTCAGGGAATTCCACAGAGTCCCGGAGCAGAGCCGACACCAGCGCTCTGCTCGGGACTCCGGCTCTGGGGAAGACCCAGACATCGCTGTTCATATGTGGACTCGCGATGTCAGGGAATTCCACAGAGTCCAGGAGCAGAGCCGACACCAGCGCTCTGCTCCGCTCTGGGCAAGACCCTGACACACTGTCCATATATGGGCAGCGATGTCAGGGAATTCCACAGAGTCCCGGAGCAGAGCCGACACCAACGCTCTGCTCGGGACTCCGGCTCTGGGGAAGCCCCAGACATCGCTGTTCATATGTGGACAGCGATGTCAGGGAATTCCACAGAGTCCAGGAGCAGAGCCGACACCAGTGCTCTGCTCCGCTCTGGGCAAGACCCTGACACACTGTCCATATATGGGCAGCGATGTCAGGGAATTCCACAGAGTCCCGGAGCAGAGCCGACACCAACGCTCTGCTCGGGACTCCGGCTCTGGGGAAGCCCCAGACATCGCTGTTCATATATGGACAGCGATGTCAGGGAATTCCACAGAGTCCAGGAGCAGAGCCGACACCAGCGCTCTGCTCCGCTCTGGGCAAGACCCTGACACACTGTCCATATATGGGCAGCGATGTCAGGGAATTCCACAGAGTCCCGGAGCAGAGACGACACCAACGCTCTGCTCGGGACTCCGGCTCTGGGGAAGCCCCAGACATCGCTGTTCATATGTGGACAGCGATGTCAGGGAATTCCATAGAGTCCAGGAGCAGAGCCGACACCAGCGCTCTGCTCCGCTCTGGGCAAGACCCTGACACACTGTCCATATATGGGCAGCGATGTCAGGGAATTCCACAGAGTCCCGGAGCAGAGCCGACACCAACGCTCTGCTCGGGACTCCGGCTCTGGGGAAGCCCCAGACATCGCTGTTCATATGTGGACAGCGATGTCAGGGAATTCCACAGAGTCCAGGAGCAGAGCCGACACCAGCGCTCTGCTCCGCTCTGGGCAAAACCCTGACACACTGTCCATATATGGGCAGCGATGTCAGGGAATTCCACAGAGTCCCGGAGCAGAGCCGACACCAGCGCTCTGCTCGGGACTCCGGCTCTGGGGAAGCCCCAGACATCGCTGTTCATATGTGGACAGCGATGTCAGGGAATTCCAGAGTCTAGGAGCAGAGCCGATACTAGCGGCTCTGTGTCTCGCGGGCCGCAGATGACAGCCCCAGGGGCCGCATGCGGCCCACGGGCCGCGTGCTTGAGACCCCTGATGTAGAGGGTTGGGCATTGTATCAGAAAAACAAAACTCTGACTGCTATAAAGATAGAATAAGAAATCAGCACAGATTTTTTTTTACCTAAAAACGACAAAATAATTAAAGGTGGAGATTCACTTTGAAAATGAAAGTCGACCTTTATGCACAAAAATCTTTCTTCTGACACGTCTCCCATTCATGTCGATGGACCAGAAAACAGGGACCAGAATTCTCTTGTTCGGACAATATCACTAGGCTTTTTGCCATATCAAATGCAAACAAAGAAAATGGAAGAAAGAGGACGAGAACAAGGTATATTATGGACATAAATATTATAATCTACCTCTGATGAAGTCCAGGTGATTTTAGAACAAGATGACTGTACCGACTGTAAGACGCTATTGATGCCATAGTACACGACATTGCTGAGATTTGCAAACAAAGTTGAGGAATTGAGGTCTTGGTACTGCAACCTGTCACTTAATTGATTTATCAGAGAAAGTGTGTCTACCTGTGGACAGATAAAGAGACCGTCAGCTGCGGGATTGAGGTACTACATGGGCAGTTTTTCGTAGCCCAATCATCCCACCCAATTTAGGGGCCTTTTACACCGGCCAATTTTGACCGTAACAACGAGCGCCAATCAACAAGACAACTTGTTGATTGGTACTCGTTTGCACATTTCATAAGGAGCTATGATCGGTAATATATGGGGACGAGCGATCATTACTACGATCGCTCATCCTCATGCATTACCATAATGTTGTCAGCACATCTCCCTGCTGACAACGATAATATTTTCAGCTGCATAAACGAGAGTATCAGCCGATAAATGAGTGTTTGCTGTGGTTTACACAGGGCAATGACCAGGAATGAGCGTTTATATGAACGCTCATTTGCCCGTGTAAAAAGGCCTTTACCAATGATCAATCATTCTACATTCAGAAAATCCGTAGAGTATGGAAAAATCATAGGATTGCTAAAAATCATGTTGCTTATAGGTCAAGTTTGCATGTAATAAAAGCAGTCATTTTCTGTCCATAAAACAAAAACACAACTTTGGAGACTATTTTAATATTAAATGGGTTTTCTGGGGTCTTCAGGATAGGCCATCAATGTATGTGCGGCGGGAGTACAAATCTTGGGACCCAATCCGGTCTGCATAATGATTGAGCACCTTGGCCGCTTCATTGTTTATATTATTGTATTATGTTGTGGTTCTGCTTGGTAATGTAGCTCAGTTCTATTCAAGCGAACTGGACTGAGATGCAGTACCAGGTACAGCCACACTATATTTATGGTGCTGTGTCAGGATAAACAATGAAGCGGCCGGAGTGCTGCTGCCCCTCTGACCGGAGGGGGGCTCCAGAGAATTGGATGAGCTTTTAATTAAAAGGCCCAGATAACCCCTTTAATGAATTACATAAATATAAATTCCTTATTATAATGTTATTATTGTTATTACTCTCTATAGCTATGGGAGTGTTCTGATAGGGCTGTAGTAAATGCTTAAAGGGTAACTAAACATATGACAAACTTCCTACAAGTCAAAGTGCACGTCAGAAGTTGAGATTGGTGGGGATCAGTGCACGGGTGACACCCACCAATCACTAAAACGAAGCGGCAGAAGCGCTCGTGTGAGCGCTCAGCCGCTTCGTGTCTGTTCGGCTTTTTCCGGAAATCAATGTATCGGACTACGGACTCAATAGAAAGTCTATGAGCCCGTACTCCGATACATCGCCTTTCCGGAGAAAGCCGAACAGAAACGAACAAGCGCTTCTGCCGCTTCGTTTTAGCAATTGGTGGGGGACTCGGTGCTCAGACCCCCACCAATCAAAACTTCTGACATGTCAGAAGTTTGTCAAACGTTTAGTTATCTTTTAACTACACACTTGCCTTGTTATCTACCAGCCGTCTGCAAGCAATGGGAACCTGACAGTCCATGTTTTATAATAAAAGTTCTTTAAAGTCAGCCCAAAGGTGGCTCACTATTTAAAGTACGAGGCAACCCCCTGACTATTGGTTCACACTCTACCCTGGCAAACACTGGCATATCAAATACTCATTAATCTACAGCATTGTATAATTTATTGGTGAAGAGGCATATGTTGGCAAGGGATATTATATGGGGTTAGCTGTAGGTGTGATCATATCACCAGTTGAGTTTTATTTGGCTCCTCTTCGTCTTGCATCAAAGAATTGAGACGTATGAGAATGTCCTGCATCGTGAGAACAGAAATATCAAATTATATTCTGCAACATTAGTAACAAAAAAAGGTAAACTCTGGGATAAATGCAACAACCATATTACGTATACATTTGTAACCATGACTATCAATAAAATGCAACATCTGGTTTCAATGCTATATAACCCCAGTTATACTAACTATAATGTTCTGACAGTAACTTGTTTGCAAACTGAGCTAGAAAGCATTGTGCTTGTGGATAAAGTCAGAGTTGTAGAACGAGACAAGTATTTATTTAATTTGCTGTTTTAATCCTGTATCTATATACACTGGACAAAGCAGAGTGAGGCCCCATGCACACCACCGTATTTTTCATCCGTAATTACGGCCCTATTCATTTCTATGGGCTGCGGACACCTTTCCTTATTTTTACGGATGTGTGTCTGTTCTGTAGAAACGATCCGTAAAATATAGAACATGTCCTATTCTTGTTCGTAACTACAACACGGACTCCCAATAGAGGTCTATGGGCGCTTCTATAATTACGGACGTGTTGCTAGGTGAAGCCAGGTTTGCAGATGCTACACATCATTTGTGGCTTTCTTCTTTTTTGTGGATCCGTATATACGGATGTACTACAGACCGTATTAGCGGATATCATTCCGTCCATGCGGATCGGTTGCGGATGACTATGGATTCGTATTTACGGCCAGTATTTACGGATGGATGAATATACGGTTGTGTGCATGGGGCCTAAGGCCTCATGTACATGGCCATACGCGTAATCACGGGCGGTGATTGCGGGCACGGCCGGCTGCCGACAGCTGCCCGCATTCTCGACCTGTGCTCCCATACAAAGTATAGGAGCACGGCCCGTAAAATGCAAAAGATAGGACATGTCCTATCTTTTGCAGCACACTTCTATGGCCTGGACACCTTCCCGTAAATAATAAGTAGTAATGTGTGATACGTACAGTTACATTGTGTCCTCCCATAGTTGTGGTATTGGATAGTTGAAGCGCCATGTCCAAAAGATCTAAAAGAAAGAAGAGACATATCATAGTTTGTCACTGTGGTTTTCTAGTCTTTCATTAACCAAGATGCAAAGGAAAACAGGTCTGTGGGTAATATCTACAGCAGGGACTAGAGAGAAGTCTTACCCGGAGCATCCTCATTAGACTCCACTGATCTCTTTCTTCTTCTGGCAAAGCTCTGACTCTAACGAGCAGGAAAGAGAGAAGCCTTTTTACACATGGAACATTTTACGTCAGTCCGTACTTCTTTCATTACTGAATGTTATGGCAGAAGAGCCCTAAGGGGTCATTTATGATCAGTAAAATTGGAAAACATAAGTCCCATTGAAATTCCCACACCTCCGTCTAGTTCACTTCTGAAGAACAAAGGACTGAAGCCCAGGAAAGTGCCATGTGGGTTGCGGCAGAATTTTCAGTGATGTATGAAAACATGGAGATTGTCCTAAAAAAGAAAAAGGTCCCTGTCCACGGACAGAGGCGCAGGCTGCAGATTGCTTTATCTTACTAGACTTTTTACATCCTGCTGCTGCAGACTCTGATCCTAAAGGCCCTTTTACACTGGCCAATTATCGGGCAAACTGCTCATTGATCTGCTGATCGTGTCATTTTAAAAAAGTTTAATATTATCATTAAGCTCAGTTTACACAGAGTTTTTTGGCGCTGTTTTTGACGGGGAAAACGCGTCAGAAAGCGGAAAAAAGCCACTTGCGGGAAAAAAAGCGACATGCTCTTTCTTCCCGCGTCTCTGTCTCTCACCTCATCAATGGGAGGCGGAGAAAGCGTTTTTCACGGCGTTATTTGCCTGTGGAGCTCAATGGCTGCGGACAATTGCCCAGCTCTAAAGGAAAGGCAGCAGTGGTTTGTGCATTCTATAAATCTATATTTTTCTTATTATTTTTTCACTTCTATAAGGCCTCGTTCACGCAGTTTTTTTGGCACTGTTTTTGATGGGGAAACCGTGTAAAAAAAATGGCCAAAATCGCCTCCCATTGGTTTTAATGGGAGGCGGAAATGTTTTTTTACCGCAAGCGTGAAAAAAAACCGAGATCCGTCTCTGACCTCCCATTGAAATCAATAGGAGGCAGAGAAAACATTGTTTGCATGCGGCGCTCAATGACTGCGGCCGAAAAACGTTGTGAAAACCGCAGCAAAGAAAGTGCAGGCAGGTCAAAATCTGCCTGCAAAAAAATCAGTGTGAACATACCCTTACGCAACATTTTTCTTTATATTTGTTTTAGTACTGTAAAATCCCATAAATATTCTGCCACTGGCAATATTTACACTGGTTGGGCCTGAAGGTTTACAAATTGCTGCCAACCTAGAAGCCATGTATATTCAAGTCTTTCTACTTCTTTCTTTAGCAGAGGAGAATATAGCGCCGCTACCATACAAAACGTAACCTATGTGTAACTAAGCTAAGCGGGAAGGTAGGTGACCCAACTGCTGCCGCTATCAGCACTGCCTTCCATGACTAGTGTTTGCCTTTCTATTAGGGATTATTAGGACAAACGTATAAATAGTCCGTGTGACGGACGTTTTTTTTTTTACGGCCATCACAGAGCTGCATGTATTTCTATGGAGCTGTTCACACGGTCATTGTTTTAATGGCCAGTGAAAAAAAATAGGACGTGTCCTATTTTTGTCTGATTTCACGGATCCCTCTATAGACTCAAGTCTATAAACGAATCTGACGTGAAAAGCGGACATTTTTCACAGGCCGATTTCGCACACGTTCGGAGTTTGTTTGCCACAATTTTTTATGCTTTTTTTTTTATTAGTAAATAAAACACTGTGGCAAAAACTGCTGCAAAAACAGCACGTGTAAATATACATAGCCTTAGGCTACATGCACTCGACTGTTTGTAGTTTGCGGCTTGTAAACAACAGACCTGCAAACCGTGCGCCGTCCGTGGTTTTCGCATCGCCAGAGAATTAAATGGACGAGACCGAGCTGCATACACAGACAGGAATAGGACCTGCTTTGAGTTTTGCGGCCCTGTCCCCGGGCCCCCACATGGATCTGTGAAAAACGGTAGTGTGCATGGGGCCATAGAAATGAATGGGTCAGTGTACTATGCATTAAAAAAAACATATAGCACACTGACAAAAACAACGGTCGTGTGCATGTAGCCTTGAAGGGGTTGTCCGGCTACAGGACCATTTTTCATACTGATTACCTTTCCGCAGGATATGTCATCAGTATATGATCAGTAGGGGTCCGACACCCGCACCCCGCACCGATCAGCTGCACTGGGCAACGAATGTCTGGGCCGGAAGCAAATGGCTCTGGTCACAGTATAGTGGCTGAGCTGCAGTACTACAGCTCTGCTCCAATTCAAGTGCATAGGAGCAGAGTTGCCGTTTTGCAGCACGGCCGCTATGCAGTAGTCGAAGTCTTCTACTTCCGGCACCGAACACTGCATACCCTACGTAACATCCGGTGCCTGGAGGCAGCTGATCAGTGTGGGGTGCGGGTGTCGGAGCCGCGCCGATCATGTACTGATGACCTAGCCTGTGGATAGGTCATCAGTATGAAAAATGATCCCGTGGCTGGACAACCCCTTTAAAGTAGAAAAAAATAAAAGTAATCTCGTTTGTACTTCCACTAGGCAAATTTTGGCCCTGGTGTAAATAATGCTTACCCTGCTGCTTTCAATAGATATATTGTCAAATACTGTTGATTGAAAAACAACCTTTTTGCAGGTACATAGGGGCATAAACTAAACAAGTCAACATATTTTGTGAATGTATACAAAAAGTAACATTACTCACTTTTACATGTCTTCGTCCTGTAGACCTTGTGACCTCCTGGTGTCTTTCCATGTTACAACGTGACCCTTTAGCAAAAGAAAGAACGGTAATGACAACTCCATCTAAACTTAAAGGCAGAAAACAAAGATGGCAAAGCTTGTAACACACGTCTTACTGTCTATGGAGGAAACCTGAACAATATCATCGTGATGTTACCTGTCTGGCAGATGAAGCCATTTTGTTGTAGACACGAGACAGACCGTATCTCAGCATTAGGTTTTAGAACCGGACATAGGATCCGCAGCAAGATGTCTTTAGGTTTGGGATCGTCAGCTGTTGATGAAAAGCACAACCTGGTGACAACCATTTGCCATTTTATAAATTAAATGAATGGCTTTTAGTGTTCACAAATATCCTCTCCTCTAAAAAAAAATGATATATAGTTGTGTGATTTTATAGCATGACTAGTAAGTAACGAAAGTGAGCAGCTGAAGATCTTCCTGGCGCCGGGCTGGAAAAATCCAAGCAGTCTGATCCTTGTATTCCCCAGCGTCGAGGTCTTCCTCGCCTCAATCACATTTAGATTGACGCCAAATCCAAATGTCTATGGGCAGCTGCAGATATGAGAACCGCTACACAGACACAACCGACGTGCAACATTATACAGTGTATATATTCCCACTAAACCATATGGACACGGTGCAGGAAAAAATGTAACTACCTACTATTTCCCCTGATCTCTCTATGCGGAAATTCACCAAACAATCCATTAGGTACCAACTGAGGTAATGGAGAAGTGACAAAATCAGCTCGGAAGTAGAAATGTATAGGAATGATTGTAATTTCCCTTCTCTTACACAGCTGTAAATGGCTCCATGGTGCGTCCTTAAGGCCACATTCAGACAAGCGTAGGTAACCTCGGACGTGAAAAACTGCAGTCCCCCCATTGACTAGAGCCTATGGAGGGATGCGTGACACGCAGTAAAATAGGACATGTCCTATATTTTCACGGACCCTTCACAAACTCTGTTGAAACAACGGCCCCATTGAAGTACGAGTCCGTGTGACGACCGTCATTTTAACGGCCGTCACATGGACTACATATACGCTAGTCTGAATGAGCCCTTAGGTGCGGTATTCTCCAAATCCTTCTCTAATACGACATGTGATGGAGCAGTCCACCGTTTTATTTCTTGCAGAGTCACACGGAATTGTCCCACATCATTTTTTGGGTGCCGTATTATGGATCCGTATCACACAAATCCGTAATATGGCCATGTGCAGGAGGTCTTATAGAAATGTTTTCCTTGTAGGGAACCTTCAAAGTTGCGTCGCCAGATTCACGTGCGACTAAAAGCCAACCAACAGCCCCAGCCTTAATGTGTATAATAGAAAAACCCCTCTATGGAAACCTCTGCCAACCATTTCTCCGTTTTTCATAGTCACTGTGTTAAGAAGAATTCATTTGTAATAAGACTCGGTCTATTGCAATATTATAAAAAATATGACCTTCTTAGGTAGCATCACTTTCATGTGGAACTTAAAAATAAATAAATCTCACCTAAAACATCATGTGCGATCCACCAGCTGGTTGACTCATTTATCTGTTGTGCCAGAGATGCCAGGACATCACCAGATACATTGGCCAGGTGCCCTTCGCATGCTAAACAGGACCTTCTCGCGCCCCAAAAATCCGTCTTCTGCTCCACAAACCAAAAACAGGAACCTGAAAATGTAAATCCTCTTCCTGGGCATAATAAAGCGCCACCGCTACCCAGCTGGCAGAATAATAAAAGTAGACAGAAAAAGGAGAGAGCTTGGAGTATAGTCATCCTAATACAGACTAATGGATTCCCACAGAGAAAGGACGAACAGGAAGTTAGGTACCAAAAAATATGATGTATTTATGAAAATGAAGCAATCAGGACAGACGAGGAGGAGGAGGGGGGTTATAGTTTCACTCATCCTCACACCTCATCCAAATCCTGCTAGATCTTGTATTACTGTATGGCTGATGCGGATAATCAAGGCCGATCAAGCTCCACTGGGCAAAACATTTTGTTGGACCCCCTTCCCTTAACCCCTTCACGACCAGGCCTGAAAAGGCCTTAATGACCAGCTAAATGTATAATTTTTTGCCTTTCAGCAGCCATAACTTTTTTAATTTTTCATTGACGTCGGTATATGAGATCTTGTTTTATGTGGGAGAAATTATATTACTTTTCTACGCAGTTTGGGTGGGGGTAAAAAAAATTACTATGTAAGTTATATCATTTCTTTTTGTGGCGTGAATATAGGAAAAGCGATTTCCAGCCTTGTTTTTTTTTTTTATCTCGCTCCCGTTTCACGCTAAATAACCTGTTAAATAAATTTTTCAGGCTATTCTGGTTGTGTAGATACCATATATGTGTAGGTTTTTTGTTTTTATGTAACGTATCTCCCCCAGTCTCAGATCACGTATCCAGTGACATGATCGAAGAGGGGAGTCCCCTTTGATCATACCGTGGTCATGGACTGTGTCAATCAAAGGGTTAAACAGCTGGGGTCAGAATTGTTTCTGGCCCAGCTGTACTCAAAAGGCTTCTATAAGTACAGGAGCTGTAAGTTACCAGCCCTGCTTAGCTGAAGAGCTCACAGGAGCGCTCATCGGCCTCTTCTACAGCGACGCCAAAAGACGTCACTGTAGACTGGGGACCTGCACCGCCTGCCGTCAGAAGACAGTGGGCGGTCGGGAAAGCGTTAAATTAGACATGAATAAAAGTTTGATTGGCAGGGATAGGACTGCTGGAATCTCCAACAAGCTTGGACATTTCTGTATCTCCCATTCATTTCAGCGGAGAGTGACCATGCACGGGTGGCCACCTCTCTGCTGGGAAGGTTGATCTAGATCCCCTAATTCTTGGATTCAGTAGCGGTCCCAGGAGTCTGAACCCCAATGATCACACCTTTCTAGTTCTGTCGATTGATATGCCACAAAAGACTTTAAAGCGTAGCCGCAGTTGTACCCTCTCGCCAAACTGACATCAGGCTCCCGCACACTGGGCAGAACAGTTGCTGTGGCAACCGTATGACCCCCGGAGAGTATTGTGCACAAGCCCTATTCATTAGAATTGGACCTATGCATGATACTTTATGGCTGTCGTATGGTTGTCACAGCAACTATACCACCCAGCGTGCAGGAGCCTACCGCCATGACCGATATCAGTTTGGGCGGGAGTGCACAACTTGAGCTACACTTTAAGGGTATGTTCACACGACTTCTGTACGACGCAGAAAAATATGAGGCTGTTTTCAAGGAAAAAACGCCTCCGGAAACCAGGCATTTTTTAAGCAGATTTGTCAAACATTTTTTAAGTGTTTTTAGGAAATGGTCAAAAACGTCTTGAGAAGTGACATGCAGTTCTTTTTTACGAGGCGTAATTTTATGCCTTGTTTTTTTGAACAGCGACGTAAAATTATTCTTGTATGCACTAACCCAACTTTTAACTATTGAAAACAATGGTAAACTGTTTGCAGGCATTTTCAAAGCGTATTTCGGAGTTTAATGCGACCATTTTGAACTTTAAACTACGCCAGAAAAACCTCTGTGTGAACATGCCCCAGAGCCCCCTGCCCACAAGCCGGAAAAGATGTGGCATTTTCATCCAGAATTTCCATGTGGAAATTCCGCAGCGTATTACAGTAGCAGCAAAGTGGATAAGATTTGAACAAACCTCATCTGCAGGACAAAAACAGCAGAAAAAAGTGAGGAAACCACAATCGATCTCTAGAGATAGATACGAGATAGATAGATACATAGATAGATAGATATGAGATAGATAGATAGATAGATAGATATGAGATAGACTATCTATCTCATGCATACAGTATCTATCTATCTATCTATCTATCTATCTATCTATCTATCTATCTATCTATCTATCTATCTATCTATCTATCTATCTATCTATCTATCTATCTATCTATCTGTGAATTAAATGAGATAGACTTACATTTATCTGATAGATAGATGGCAGGTGGGCTCACACAATTTGATCAAAACTAAGAACCTCCCTATTGTAACTAGATTTAGCAGTAATGCAGATTTATTTATATTTAGTAGCTTAGGTGGCATTAGTGTTCGCAGCGTGCTGTCGCCATTTTCTTGTGTGATAGATAGATAGATAGATAGATAGATAGATAGATAGATAGATAGATAGATAGATAGATAGATAGATAGATAGATAGATAGATAGATAGATAGATAGATAGATAGATACTGTATGCATTAGATAGATAGATAGATAGATAGATAGATAGATAGATAGATAGATAGATAGATAGATAGAGAGAGAGAGAGAGAGAGAGAGAGAGAGAGAGATAGATAGATAGATAGATAGATAGATAGATAGATAGATAGATAGATAGATAGATAGATAGATAGATAGATAGATACTGTATGCATTAGATAGATAGATAGATAGATAGATAGATAGATAGATAGATAGATAGATAGATAGATAGATAGATAGATAGATAGATAGATAGATAGATAGATAGATAGATAGATAGATATAGAGATAGATAGATAGATAGATAGATAGATAGATAGATAGATAGATAGATAGATAGATAGATAGATAGATAGATAGATATGAGTGAGATGTGTTTATCTGTGAAATAGACATGAGATAATTCGATATATAGATACTGAAGACAGATTGTACATGTCACAGTGATAATCAGGAGTGTTGGTACATTTGCCTCGCGTGCTTGCTGCGTGTTCTCATTAGCGCGCTGTATGTTTGCTCATAGCTCTGTTTGTGCTGTTTGTTTGCTGTTATTTGAATACCTGGCCTCAAATTTGCAAGAGGATTATCTGGCCATCACACATGACTGATGGGTATCCCTGTAATACTTATTTGTTGTGTGGTGGCCACTGTTGTTCGGTTCACTCCTCAGATAGAACATTACATGTATATGTTATATTACAATATTCGGGGACACATATGGAAATGGCGCGTCCATCGTTACAAAAATTCTAATTTATCTGTTTTACTAAAGATCTATGTAGGTCACGCAGTGACTTTGCTGCATTTAATTCTAGTTGGATGACAAATAGACTAGAATGTCGAGAATAAGGACCTGAAATCCCTATTCTCCGGATCAGCGGGTGTCCCAGTGTTCAGATTCACACCAGTCGTGAGAACAGGAGGGGCCCGTTCCTCATTCCCAGCAGAGGAGTAGCAGAGTATGCGAGGTCACTCTCCCAAAGGCCACATGCACATGATGCGTATTATGTGCCGATTTGCTGGGCGGATTTTTCTGCAGCGAATACGCAGCGTAATACAGTACCAGCAAAATAAATGAGATTTCAAGCAAGGGTATGTTCACACGCAAACGCAAAATACGTCTGAAATTACGGAGCTGTTTTTCAGGCGAAAACAGCTCCTGAATTTCAGACGTTTTTGCAAGTACTCGCGTTTTTCGCTGCGTCTTTTACGGACATTATTGGAGCTGTTTTTCAATGGAGTCAATGAAAAACGGCTCCAAAAACGGCCCTAGAAGTGACATGCACTTCTTTGACGTGGGGGTATTTTTACGCGCCGTCTTTTGACAGCGACGCGTGAAATTACACCTCGTCTGAACAGAACATCGTAAAACCCATTGCAAGCAATGGGCAGATGTTTGTAGGCGTAATGGAGCCATCTTTTCAGGCGTAATTCGAGGCGTAAAACGCCCGAATTACGTTTGAAAATAGGCCGTGTGAACATACCCTTATTGTCATCCACACGTTGCAGTTTTTTTCTGCACGTAAATTGACCTGCGGTGCAGATTTTAAATCCTGCAGTAAGCCAACTTATCTCGCATTTCGGTCTCAGAATTGTATCGGACAAGTTTATTAAAAAAAAAAAAAGTAACAAAATATGCAACAATACATAATGCACCTGTTTCCGCATCAAAATGTAACAAAACATCGAAAAACGCATAAAAAAACAATATTAAGTGCGGATTTGCAGTGCGGAATTACCTGGGTTTACCTGCGATTTTGATGCAAATTTTTCCATGAATTAAGCAACATGTGGATGTAGCCTAAGGGTTTATACGCACAACCGTGATTTTCTTCTGCGTGCTATCCGCATTTTTTGCTATTTCGCGGAAGCAACTCGGTCGCATTACGAACACTAGTATCCGTCGTTTGCGGCCTGATCAACGGCAACAGTCGTGTGCATGAGCCCTAAGGGTATATTTACATGAGTCGTTTTTTTTTTGGCGATTTTTGCCCCAATCACGGTATTTGCAGCAGAACAACTCATGTAAACACACCCTAAGGGCTCATGCAGACGAGCGTATATGTCATCCGTGCGACGGCCGTTAAAACAACGGCCGTCCCACGGACACATGTATTTCAATGGGACCGTTCACGCGACCGTTTTTTCAACAGAGCGTTTGAAGGGTCTGTGAAAAACAGAACATGTCCTATTTTCTTGCATTTCACGCCTCCCTCCATAGACTCTAGTCTATGAGGGATCCGTGATAACGCGACCTGCACGGGTGCACCTCGGACGAGAAAAACTCGGATCACGCATATAGCAGTATGAAGTCGTACATGCTCAGTCGGACTCTATAGGTGCGGAGATATTCTCCCCTAGAAACAATGCTTCCTTATATCTGTACCTGTACAGATATACCTGTATATAGAGAATATATTATTTTTTTACAAATATAAGGGTATGTGCACACACACTAATTACGTCCGTATTTGACGGACGTATTTCGGCCGCAAGTCCCGGACCGAACACAGTGCAGGGAGCCGGGCTCCTAGCATCATAGTTATGTACGATGCTAGGAGTCCCTGCCTCTCTGCAGGACAACTGTCCCGTACTGTAATCATGTTTTCAGTACGGGACAGTAGTTCCATGGAGAGGCAGGGACTCCTAGCATCGTACATAACTATGATGCTAGGAGCCCGGCTCCCTGCACTGTGTTCGGTCCGGTACTTGCGGCCGAAATACGTCCGTCAATTACGGACGTAATTAATGTGTGTGCACATACCCTAATGGTGGTTTCTCTTGGCTCAAATACCCACAAAATCTCTCTCAGACCGGAGCAGGCAAAACTAAATTGGGTATGATCCAACAAATACCCTAAATAACAAATATAAAGTACAGTGAAGTTTACCGCTCAGACGGCACTGGTAACAGTCCAATATCATTCAGTATGGGCATGTTGTGGTTGGAAATCACCATCTACCTCAATATCTACCTCATAGTGACATTGATTTGTGTACATCTGGCTGAATCTTTTGCGGAGGATCCGCGACAAATAAGACATTTAGCAGTTAAAAACAACAATTTGCAGTCAGACTGGAAAACCGTGCATTTATCGCCGCATTGCGTGAACAGGAGTTGTATTGTTTTGTTATTCTTTTTAAATGATGACAAAAAAGCAAATAATATAAATGAGATGCACGTCTGCAAAATTTCTCTCTGCACCCCCATTTAGAAAACGCTTGAGGAAAAAAAAGACAGCTCGCGACTGTAGACAAAAATGGCGCTATTTTTACATGCCCCAGGCAATGCACAAAAAAAGGTAAAAATTTTTTTACACGTGCCCCTCCTGCCAGCTGTTGGGTAACTGCAACTCCCAGCAAGAGGCCTGCTGAGAGTTGTAGTCCCTCAATAACTGGAAAGAATCAAACAAAAATTCTTCTGATTTCAGTTTGTGATTTCTTTACCGATGTATACAACAAGTATCTCGCGCAGCAAAAAAAAAAAAAATCCAAACACAAGCTACACACAGCCCGGACCACAACATCTTGCCCTCATCAAACATGGCGACGCGGAGAGGATATCCGATCACGTGACGCATCATGGCCGCCGGAAGTGAAGATGCTCGGAAACCATATGAAGGTAATTTTGCATCATGTCAGCGCTCTATTGGAAGATAGACATGGCCGTTATGTTTTTACCGTAATTACATTTTTGCAGAGTTACTTGTCACCTTGGGAGAACTACCGGTTTCAGCATAACACGCAGAGTACGAGTGGATAGGGAATGCTGGGATATGTAGTCCCTCCACATTTGTAATTTAAAGGGGATTTCCGAGTCTTTGTTAATAAAGCTTAATTGTTTCAAAATGATTTATGCCGTTTTTTGTAATATGCACTATTTCAAGTTGTCCCCGTTTTCAAGATCTCTGCTTGCGGTCAGTGCATTGAACCATTCTTGTTTACATACAGAAGCTGAAAACCTGTTTTTATTATGTCCAGCTTGCACAAGTGTACTGTTCGATAGAGCTTTCTGTTATAAAGAGGTTGTTTCATGTAGACAAACCCTGGCCACATGCCCTATTAGTGCATATGGATGTCATAAAGAGCACGGTTCTCCCATTTGGGACCCCAACTATGAGCCAGAATAAAGAGCCACTGTAAAGAGCTGTTCCTGCTCTGACAGACCCATTAATGGAAGTAGGAAGGAAAATGATCCAGCGCTGTTTGAGGGTAAAAGGGATACTCTGTTCCCACTTTTATTGGTACAAAAAATTGTTAAAATTGAATGGAGACGCAGTGTCAAGGTGGTTATCTTGCGGGCGAATACCCGAGCCTACGTGTTTATTCATGGCAGAACTTCTGCCATGAATAAGAACACTGTTGATGTTCAAAACGCGTAGGCTTGGGCATTCGCCCGCAAGATAACCACCTTGACACTGCGTCTCCATTCAATTTTAACAATTTTTTATACCAATAAAAGTGGGAACAGAGTATCCCTTTTACCCTCAAACAGCGCTGGATCATTTTCCTTCCTACTTCCATATTACTCACCGTGGGCCGCCGCGGGGATCCGAGCGAGGTTCGTATTTGAGACGCAGGATTGGTGAGCTGGAGGTTTCCTCCTTTCTCTTTTTAGACCCATTAATGCCTTTGAATGGCTGGCATGTAATACTGCAGGGGAAACGTCGGGCCAGGCATGTCTCTTGCCCTAGAGATAAAAACTGGTCACAAGGGGCGAGAGAAGCTGCACTCTGTTTCCAATTAAAAAGGAGTTGTCTGGATTTAAACAAGAATGTTTCCATTCACTAACTGCAAGCAGAGATCTTGAAGTGGCGAGAAACTCAAAAACATGGTATATTAGAAAATGTCCCCTTTTGGAGTTCTATATGATATATAATTATTTATATTTCGTTTTATACGTTGCAGTATGGCCACTTTTTGTTGGGCTTCATTCAGACGGCCATTTTCGCATCCATATTACAGCCGCAAGACCCGGACCCCTGCGGTTCTTTGGCGATATAAGTTCTGGTCACTTAAACCGGGGAGGGTTTATGTGACCGGGTCTTGTGGTCCTTATACAGACGCTCTGCTCCATGTGAGAACTGCATTTTTAGCGCATCAAGCAAGCGGCACACAAAGCACCCCGTGAACTGATTTTGTTTTTTCTCTCCCTTTTTCCTCTTTCAGCGCCGGCTGAAGGATGCTCTGATTGTCCTGGGGGGTGGAGGTCTCCTCTTTTCCTCCTATCTTACTGTAAAAGGGGACGAACGTTTTTATGCAGAATATTTAATGCCGACATTGCAGAAAGTGGTATCACCTGAACTGGCGCACACGTTGTCTGTAAAGTTTGCAGCTCTTGGACTGGTCCCACGATGTACAGCGCACACCTCACAATATCTGGTATGATCACACCTCCGTATACATGTGCCCATTTTGACAATCTTTTGGGTGATTAAATGGGTTGTCCAGTCCCTAAAAATTGATGGCCTATCCTGCAGGAACCCCCACCGATCAGCTGTTTTGAAGGGGCCGCAGCGCCCGTACCAGCGCTGTTTCCCCTTCATTCCGGTCACTGCTCACACTGTGAATCGCCGACACGTGTAGCGGCGGTTCACACTATTACAGCCTTCTCCAATTAAAGTGAATCGGAGAAAGGCTATAATACTATAAACCGCCGCTACTGCTGTGTTGGCGATTCACAGTGTGAGCAGTGACCCGTAATGAGGGGGAAGCAGCGTTCATACGAGCTCTGCGGTCCCTTCAAAACAGCTGATCGGTGCGGGGTCCTGGCAGTCAGACCCCTGAGGATAGGCCATCAGTTTTTAGGGACTGGGCAACCCCTTTAAATTGCTGGTAGGTTAGAATCATTTTATCCTTGCTGTAATGGAAATCAGCTTCTTGGTGGACTTGTGCTTATACATAGCAGGCATTTTGAACAGGCAGAGCTGCAGTGTAAAGCATGGGGGAAGGACAGGTTGCAGTTTGGTAGGTGGAGCTTTTCAGACTACCTCACATTCCAATAGACAATGCAGCTAAGTGACAGTCACCCATTATAACTTTGCCTCAAAATGCAGAGCTAAGAAGCGGCCAGCACTGTAGAGAATAAATAGCTGGTCATAATTGCCCAAAGGTGGTCGCTTGCCAATTGACATTGGCTGTAATATGTGCCTGTGACCCCCACTCATGAGGTAGACATTTTGTATGCTGAATGGGAAGAATAGGTCACCAAGACATGTCCCGATAGACTAAGTCACCATATTGCTCTCCATCTTTTGAGGAACTACCACTCCTATCATGCCAGGAGTTGTAATCTTGCAATAGAGGAATAGCCACAGGTTGAAGACCACTGTTCATAGTATCAGTACAGATTGTGAGGACCTCGTAGGGTTTCTTCAATAAACTTTATTTGTTCCTCCTAACCAAAACTTTCTTTCCCCCAGGAGACAACAGTACTTGGTCACAAGTTCCGGAACCCGGTGGGACTGGCCGCTGGCTTTGATAAGCATGCAGAAGCTGTAGATGGACTCTTCAAAATGGGCTTTGGTTTTGTTGAAATCGGAAGTGTTACCCCGAACCCTCAAGATGGAAACCCGAAGCCCAGAGTGTTTCGCCTACCTCAAGATAAAGCCATTATCAACAGGTGACGGCCATAAATTCGTTATTCACTTTTGGCCAAACTCCATTCATGTAGCGTCCACAGGAGTAGAATGATATCGAATTAGCAGAATTTTCCAAACCACTGGATACTTTTAATGTTCAACTAAAATCCGAAAATATTACTTTAAGTATCAAAATGGACCTCCTCAACTTCATGTTTAGGTTCTTTTCAGTGTTTGAACCCTCAAATTTCTGAACCATGGGATGATTCTGGATTCTTCTAATGCAGAAAAATCATACGGCCCATAGCAAAACCCAAGATGGACCTTACTATCTACCAAGAGCTCCGCCAAATGTATCACAAACTTATTAAAACTAATGTCCGTCATCCGTTTTAGGTCCAAAATTCTGTGTAGATTAATATCATATGTTTTCTGACTTGGCTAATTGATAGAATTCTGGCTACCTGCAGCCACCTCTAGGGGGAGCTCACTGTATATGGATGTATACAAGTACTATTGAACTCAATGGGAACTTGTCAATTTCTATGCAGTTAGCTACCACTAATGTGGATTGCTGGTATTTGCTATGACCGTGTCATGGCAAGCAGGGAAAGCAGTTCACTGGTGCGCTCCATCCCACCACGAGCCCCGTAGCTGTTGTGCGCCCTGTCTTTATAATATGTACACTACCGCCCCAGAATAGGGCTATGTTCACACAGAGTTGTTTGACACGGAAACCGCGCCGCAAAACTCGTCGAAAACGGCCCGAAAATGCCTCCCATTGATTTCAATGGGAGGCGGAGGCGTCTTTTTCCCGCGAGCTGTAAAACCGTCTCGCGGTAGAAAGAAGGGACATGCCCTATCTTCGGGCGTTTACGCCTCTGACCTCCCATTGACATCAATGGGAGGCAGAGAAAGCGCATTTCGCTGAGTTTTATGCCCGCGACGCTCAATGGCCGCGGGCGAAAATCGGCGTGCAGGGAGAGGAAAATCTGCCTCAAACTTCGAAACTGAATTTTGAGACAGTTTCCGCCTGCAAAATACTCTGTGTGAACATAGCCTAAAGGGATTTTGCTGTATCTATTTTGTTTGCACTATAATTTTAACACGTAAATCAAGTACATGATTAAATAATTCATTTTTGGCTTTTTCCAGATATGGATTTAACAGTCACGGTGCAGAAGTTGTTCGCCAACGACTGCTGCAGAGGGCAGAGAAGCAGAAGACCCTTACAGCTGGTTAGGAGATCTTGCTTCCTAGTTGATTCCTATTGCTAAGCCATAACATCAATTCTTACAATAGAAAACAATTTACAACATCCCATGTACCTAAAATGTTTTGATCTCGAGTCACATTTCTCCTCCAGTTACATCCAAAGTAAAAGTCAGATGTACGATTTTCTGTTACAAGAGAAATATTCTGTCTCCAGAAAGCCTATTCTTGGCTTTGTCAATGCGTAATTTGGAAGGTTCCCGGCTGATTTCACTTAAAAAAAAATTAAATAAAACAATTTCCTGTGTTTCTTTGTCAGAGGGAATGCCACTGGGTGTAAACCTGGGAAAGAACAAGACATCGGAGGATGCAGCTGCTGATTACACAAGGGGGGTACGTGAACTCGGATCTCTGGCTGACTACCTTGTTATCAATGTGTCAAGCCCAAATACCCCAGGCCTGAGGGCCCTTCAAGGCAGAGAGCAACTGCACCACCTGCTGGCCAAGGTAGGAAATAGATTGTTTTGATGTGTATAACCATATAAAACCTTACAACTCTTATAATGTTCACTATATGCAGATTGTAATTTTTCAGATTAGTTCTATTCATTATTATAATTCGGTTAGGAATGTTGTATTGTTTATTTGTTAAGGTATGTTCACGGCTTATTTTCAGCCGTTTTTCGAAAAATTGCTGAAGATATGGGGTCTGAAGGCCTCCAAACATCTGCCCATTGATTTCAATAGGAAACACGTTTTATTGTTCCCACGGGGTGGTTTTCTACGCGCCGTTTATAAAAACGTCGCGTAAAAAAACCACCCCGTAAAAAAGAAGTGTGTGTCACTTCTTGAGCCGTTTTTTATTAACTCAATAGAAAAACAGCTTCAAAAACAGCCGTAAAAAAACGCATCAAAAAACGTTTGATGCATAAAAAACGGCTGAAAATCGAAGCCGTTTTTGGTTTCCAATGTGAACACAGTCTTATGTGGCTTCTAATGCAGCATTTTTGTCTTGACACCAGAAAGTTGCACTAGAGGAACACAGGGATACGATGTCTTTGAATTCCCTGTAGGTAGTGAATGCTCGTAATGCGCTGCCCTGTGAACACAAGCCGGCCATACTTGTTAAGATTGCACCTGATCTGTCCCTACGTGATAAGGAAGACATTGCGAATGTAGTGACTCAGGTACCGTAGAATTATACTTGATTATTTATAAGAATTATATTAATTCATGCTTGTGATACACCATCCTTCAAGTGAGCAGAAGTAATTGTCAAAATTCAGTATTGTGTTACAACCCAATTATCTGCCCACAGCTTGGCATTGATGGTCTGATAGTCACCAACACCACTATTAGTTGCCCTTCAACGCTCAAGGACCCTTCTAGCATAGAGACTGGTGGATTGAGTGGAGCTCCACTTCGAGACCTGTCCACAGAGACTATTCGAGAAATGTATGCATTGACCTCAGGTGAGATCTATGTGTAAGTATGAATGGGGGTCACTATTGCCACTTTCCCCTTCAGAAGTTGACAACTTGTTTCTCACAGGTAAAGTTCCAATCATTGGCGTGGGGGGTGTCAGCTGCGGATTAGACGCTCTTCAGAAGATCCGTGCTGGCGCCTCCCTTGTGCAGCTATACACAGCACTTACTTATCAAGGTCCTCCTGTTATAGGAAAAGTGGCTCGGGAACTCGAGAAGTTACTTATGTAAGTAATGGTGGCTCAAAATACGATATTTTGGCGTGATCATTTACTACTAGGACGTTATATGCACGTTTAAATGTCAATTATGATGGGTCTAGCAAGAACTTCAGAGGGGGCGTTCCTAATCTGTTGTTGAATAGCATGTAAACATTATGAAAATAATATTGAAGGAGTAGTCCCGTCTAATGCAAGAAAAGCGTAATCACTGAATAATAAAAAATGATGCAACTTTCTAATATAATTTGTGTTACAATTCCTTACCATTTTAACCTGTCTGCTTGCTGTCAGTGAATGGAAACCTCCTTGTTTACCATCTTAGCTTTAAATGGTATGTAAACCTTTGCTACTTATTCGTTGTTTTTTTTTCTCTCCAGCGCATTTAAAACTTTGCAAATATTCTCGATTGAAGTTTTATACATACGTCCGCATAGGATCTGTAAACACCAAACGGTAGAATATTTTTAATCAAGACTATTTGCAGAGTTGTTTTCATTTTTTTTAATTTAGCGATTAGAGTCATATAGGACATTTAGTTGCAAAGGTGTACATGACCGGACTCCGTCCTTCTCACACAGCAGATGAGCTTGTTACAGAGTATGAGGGTCTTTTTACACCGTCCAATTTTGGCCGTAACAACAAGTGGCGATCAACGGGACAGCTCGTTGATCGGCGCTCGTTTTTTGTGACAAACTGTAGCTGCATAAAAGAACTAGGACAGAATGGATTTATACCCTTTGAACAATAATTGTTTCCATTCAAGAAGAGCTGGCAGAAATCGACGTCGTGTAAGTGGTTCGAGAGCAGGTGAAGATCTATTTCATAATCTGATGTGTTCTGTCCTCTATAGCAAAGAAGGATTTTCCAGCGTCTCTGAAGCAGTGGGTGCTGATCATAGGAGCAAAAGTCATAATGCGGCTGCAAAATCCTAATGAAAATTCAGTGTTCCATTGACTTCAAAAATATCTGGATACTGGTGGAGGAGAATTCTGTGCAGCATTGATGTGATATAAAGTGTTTACATAGCTACTGCTTATAAAGGAAGTGTTTATTCAGTGATACTACAAAGACTGATCAACTTGTCAACACGATTTAAAGGACAAGCGTCGATGACGGAGTCTTCTCTTGGGAAGTAAGATTCAAGACCTTTTGAAATGTTGACTTTATGGACTACATTACAAAGTCTGAGTTTGAGTAACTTCAATAAAACTTCACTTTTACAGATCATTTTTTTTAATGTCGCATTCACATGAATTCTACCAAAACAAGTTTGTTTTATTTGCAACATCCTTACCAGACCATGACATGCAACTTACTAGTGTTTAGCTTTGTATGCTTAGGGTGTTGATGAATTTTCAGTGAATATTTCAATGCCATCTGGGTAAAGGGGTCTATTCCCATGTGGTACTTGCTGACTTCAAGTGGATGCCTGAGGGTGCCTGGCATTACACCATGTTACCAGATGGATGTGCATGGCTTCCCGGTGTACACATTCTCCAATGATTAGCTGATCGTGAATGCTAAGCTTATAACTGACTTAAAGGGAATGTGTCGCTAGAAGTTGTTTTTTTTTTTGTTTTTTTTTAGTTAAATAATTATTATTTGAGTGATTACACATTGTTTTAATTTTTTTAATTCAGGAAATATTAGATTCTAATTTATAACATTTCCATGTGCTGGGCAGTTCCCAAAATTGCAGCATGGTCAATGTGGTAAAGCAACCTCATTGATTTATGCTGCAAATTTGGGGTAGACACACTCGCTCTAGTGTCCTCACACAATCCCCCCTCCCTTATTCTGGCTAGTGCCAGGAGGAGGAGGGTGTTGAATCTTCAAACCTCCTACACTTTGTGCCGCCATTTTCTGAGCGACTGCACAGTGTAGGAGGATTAGATACAGGGCTCAGCAGACCGTATCACACGAACATAATACACACATCACATACACAAACATAACTTACCTGCTCCTAGCCGCCTCCGCTCCTATTCCTTGCGCCTTCGCTTTTTTGAACATATGGCCGGAAGCCGCGGCCGGAAGTCGTCATCTTACTGTCCGGCAGCGGCTTCCGGTCCACATGAAAATGGCGCCGGATTTTGCTCTGCGAACGAGCTTCATTTTGGTCTGTGTGGGAGCGGCGCATGCGCTGTTCCCACACAGACGGCGTACCCTGCAGAGAATTGAACGGCTCCCGTTCGCATTCTCTATGGGGTTATATGTGCCGTATTCCATCTTTGTATGTGTCGTTAAGACAGAAACTTATTCTCCTATTCTTTGAATCCACACCTGCTTTTGACTTTAAAAACGGCATAAAAAAACTGTAATAAAACCTGCATGTGTGAAAAAACCCTTGAAGTGGTAATCCAACCATACAAAATGAATGATTTAAAGTGGAATGTTAAAGATTATTAATAATAAAAATGTGTATCCGTGTTTTGGTGCAACTTTCAAAACACATTTATATTAAAAATAGTTTTTACTTTTTGAGTTACAGCTGCTTTGTATCCTGTATGCAGAGCAGCTGTATCTTGCGCTGAAACCTGATTTTGTCAGGTCCGCAGCAGTGACTGCGGGTCCTGCGTGAACTTAGATGTGATCGATAGCAGCTCGATCCTGCGTGTCAGAGACACACAGGAGCCACTGACACTGATGGATACAAGTTTCAGCGCTAGATACAGCTGGTCTGTATACGGGATACAAAGCAGCTGTATCTCAAAAAATTAAAATAATTTTTAATAAAAAGTATTTAGAAAGTTGCACCAAACACACTGATAGACGTTTTTAATTAAAAAAAAAAAAACAACAAACAAAACAAAAAAAACACGATTTGAAATGTGTACGTAGCATAGGTAATGGCAGCATATTACAGCTACAGGCCCGTACTCCTATAATCCAAAATGGCACCAAATTTTTTTGTGCCGTTTGGGTAATAAGAGCAATGAATAAATACAGCAGACTCCTGCTGACAAGAGTTTAAAATGTATATGGAAATAGGGGGTGATACAAAATGTAAAAAGTGCTTGTTTTGTACAATGATCCAGACATCTTATAAAAATATAATAGTACACCTAAAGCTGCGTGAGCAAGTCACCAGCCGGTATCTGTGTATGCACGGATATGAAGTGCAAGGAGTGTGGGGGATACTGCTGAATGATTGTCAGGTATCGAGGAGTAATGCAGTAGGGGGGGTAAAGGAAAGAAGTCATACTAGGCCCCATGCACACGACCGTGTTTTCCCGGACCGAACACACTGCAGGGAGCCGGGCTCCTAGCATCATAGTTATCTATAACGCTAGGAGTCCCTGCCTCTCCACGGAACTACTGTCCCGTACTGAAAACATGATTACAGTACGGGACAGTTGTCCCACAGCGAGGCAGGTACTCCTAGCGTCGTACATAACTATGATGCTAGGAGCCCGGCTCCCTGCACTGTGTTTGGTCCGGGACATGCGACCGACATACGGACCGTATATCACGGACCGAACACGCTCGTGTGCATGGGGCCTTAGGTAATGTTATAGGCCTGTCTAAAATGATGTGTTCTTAGGGCACACTTAAAACTGGATGTTGGGCATTAATCTGATAGTCCGGGGTAGTGCATTCCAGAGAACTGGTGCACCTCAAGAAAATTTTTTGGGAGTGGCAGGTTCAGATTATGGGGGATGTAAATCTTAGATTATTGTCAGAATGCAGTTCATGGGTAGGGTGGTAGACCGAGGTGAGGGAGGAGACGTACGGAGGTGCAGCGATGTGGAGAGCTTTGTGGGTGAGAATAATACGTTTAAATTGTATTCTAAAGTGAACGGGCAACCAGTGCAATGACTGGCACAGGGTAGAGAAATTAGTGTAGCATTCCAGTGCAGTGACTGGCACAGGGTAGAGAAATTAGTGTAGCGATCCATTGCAGTGACTGGCACAGGGTAGAGGCATTGGCTGGCTGCTGCATTCAGGATAGATTGGAGAGGGGAGAATTTAGGGAGGGTAAGACTGATTAATAGTAAGTTACAGTATTTAAGATGAGAGTGAACCGAAGCAACAATGAGAGTTTTGTCTGTTTCCACAGTAAGGCCTCGTGCACACTTCCATCACCGTTTTCACAGCCGTTTTTGACGGATCCGTGTGCACGTTTTCACGGCCGTGTTCACTTATTTATTTATTTCAGTTACTTATATAGCGCCAACATATTACGCAGCGCTGTACAGAGGTCCTCTTCTTTTTTTACTGTCCCCATTGGGGTGCACTCCGTGTTTCCGTTTCCAAGCGCCGAGCATGGTGCTGTCCCGGGTGCTGAAAGAGCAGGGTTGTTCAGCGCTAGTCACTGTCCAGGGTGCTGAAGGAGTTAATGGCTGCACTGATCTGCGGTAACTCTTTCAGCACCCTGGACAGTGACTAGCGCTGAAGAATGACCATGCTCGGCGCTCGCAAAAAACAATTTATAAAATAAAAAAATCAGTTCATACTTACTTTTTTCCTGTCCGGCCTCCTGGGATGACGTTTCATCCCATGTCACCGCTGCAGCCAATCACAGGCTGTAGTGGCGGTCACGCAAGTCTGGATGATGTCAGAAGGCCGGCCTCCAGGGATGACGCTTCATCCCACGTGACCGTCTCTGCAGCCAATCACAGGATGCAGCGGCCTCTGCAGCCAATCACAGGCTGCCGCGTCATACAGGAAGGTCGGACTGGAGGAAGAAGAGGGACTCTTCACCAGGACAACGACCGGGGTACGTATGAACTGCTTTTTATTTTATTTTGAATCAGCATCCTCTTTTCTCTATCAGTGATTGATCGAGACAAGTGGCTGCCGATTAGTGTAATATATCTGTAATGTACTTCTGCCCGCCCGGCCGTTGCTAGGCAACGGCTCCGTCACACACGGACGGCACACGGATGCCTTCAGTTTTCTTGACGGCCCCATTGACTTGCATGGGCCTCACCGTCACGGAATCTCGGACCAAAGTAGGACATGCTCTACTTTGGATCGGAACGGAGCAACGGGGCCATCAAAAAAACGGAAGTGTGCATGGTCCCATTGAAATGAATGGGTCAGGGTGCTAGCCGTCAGAAAAACGGCTAGCACCCTGAAGAAAAAGACTGAAGTGTGCACTAGGCCTAAGGGTGGATTCTGGAGATGTTTTTGAGGTGTAGGTGACAGGAGCGTGAAAAGTAATTTAAATACAAGGAGTAAAGGAAAGATCTGAGTCAAAAATAACCCCCAGACAGCGGGTGTGCTGCCCAGGAGTTATGGTAGTGCCACACATGGAGATGGAGACATCAGGTTCAGGTAGGTTTAGTTGCAGATAGAGAGAGGACATGATGGTAGAGACAGCGGACAGACAATCACTGGTGTTCTGTATTAGATCGGAGGTGATGTCACAGGAAGAGGCATATAATTGGGTGTCATCAGCGTAGAGATGGTACTGAAGCCAAATCTGCTGATGGTTTGTCCAATATTGTCAAGTATGCTTTATTTCTGAGAATTAACCCCGACCAGTGTCAACCATATTTCCTGTTTGTTGTCGCTGGAAACCACTAATGTAACGGACAAACCTGTGTGATTTGTAATTTTTCAATATAACTTCCAGTGATTGGTAAATCAAAAAACAACAGTAGGGGGAGTATATATTTCCGGTTGGACAATGGGGCAGATTTATTAATATTGTTTTAAAGTTGGACGGGATGAAACAAGACCAGACAGGCAGACACTGCTGCGTTTATCAAAGTGACGACTGCTGTATAATACATTTGACACTTCATGCCAGACATGTTGAAGGGTAACTAAACTTACAACAAACTTCTGACATGTCCGAGTGACAAGTCAGAAGTTTTGCTTGGTGGACGTGCGAGCACTGAGACCCCCACCAATCGCAAAAACGAAGTGTCGGAAGCGCTCGTGTGAACGCTGAGCCGCTTCGTGTCTGTTCGGCTTATTCCGTAAGTCGATGTAGCGGTGTATGGACTCAATAGAAAGTCTATGAGCCCGTACACCGCTACATCGGCTTTCCGGAAAAAAACTATAAAAAAAACCAAGCTTCTCAGCACTCACCCGAGCGCTTCGTCTTAGTGCTCGGACCCCCACCAATCAAAACTTGTGAACGTTTTAGTTACGCTTTAAACGTTTTTCCTTATGCCACCTCAGGACTGGCGTGCTTTACACCAATATTTTGCACCAAATGAATAGCAAGTGCCATATTATATGACTTCTTAGTCATGCCCCTTTACTAGACACTTTTCAAAACTGTCAAGTGAGATGCAAACAGTGTCTAAAACAAGACATTTGGCGACGGCGTGTACACCAGTTTTTCTTCGCAGTTTAAGGCGATTCCGGTGCATTTTGCTTTGTAAATCTGCCCCATTATTACAGTTATAATGTGAGTGGCAAGGACGCTGTGTTTTATGTAGATGTATGAAACATTTAGGGTATGTGCACACGATAACTGCAATTACGTCTGAAATTACGGAGCTATTTTCATGAGAAAACTGCTCCTGACTTTCAGACGTAATTGCATGTACTCGCGTTTTGTGGGGCGTCTTTTACGGATGTAATTTGGAGCTGTTCTTCATTGGAGTCCATGAAAAACGGCTCCAATTACGTCCCAAGACGTGTCCTGCACTTCTTTTGACGAGGCTGTCATTTTACGCGCCGTCTTTTGACAGCGACGCGTAAAATGACAGCTCGTCTGCACAGAACATCGTAAAGCCCATTGAAAGTAATGGGCAGATATTTGCCGACGTATTGGAGCCGTTTTTTCAGACGTAATTCGAGGCGTAAAACGCCTCCATTACGTCTGAAAATAGGTTGTGTGAACCCAGCCTTATTGTTCTTTCACTGGGATTTATGTATAGGACCTAGTGCAAACAAAACTAGAGGTGTTGCCTATGGCATCCAGGTTACAGCTCTTATTTTTCTATGGCAATCAAAATATGAAAGGCGTAATCTGATTCGTTGCTAGAGGCAACACATCCCCATTTGGTCTGTGCTTGCTATTAAACATATAGTCCGTTGGGTCTAAAAACTATATAAAAACTAAAAGTGCATGTGTTGCCCATAGCAACCAATCAGACATTAGCTTTCATTTTCTAATTTGCCTCAGAACAATAAGCTGGTAACTGATTGGTTACTATGGGAAACACTTCAGTGTCCTATCAATCCAACTGTACAGATTTTGGCTGTAAACTACGCAATTACTTTGGTCTATAAGCCTGGATACGATTTTTCTCAGTTTCGCTAAAGATTGATTGAACTGGAAAAAAAAAAATAGCTGAAAGACGGAAGCTACTACAGGGAGTCGCAAACTAAAACGGGAAAACAGAACGTTTTTCATGGGCAGCTTGGGGACAGTGGGGTATCCATATGCAACTGTCACGGCTGGGGCTATGAGGAGGGGACACCTGTGGCTAAGGGCCCATGCACACCGCCGGATGGTACAGATCCGTAATATGGCACCCATAGAAATACATGAGCCCATACTGTACCTCTGTGTGAGGCATATATCGCGGGTTTCTTAATGCTGCATTGTAGGTCCTGTTAGGCCTTCTTCACACACACACTTTGGCGGGGTTTTTTGGCCAGTTTTTTTTTTTTGTAAAATAGTACATGCGTTTTTTATGGCGTTTTTGGTGGCTATTTTGTTAATAGTGGGTTTCACAGTCTGCGTTTTTTTCAGGTGGAGTTTTTCACATTGCAAACCATGTGATGCAAAGATTCCTCTTTGAAACACATGCTTTTTTCGGAAAAATGCCGCACAATATACGTTTTTCTAAGGTTGGATTCACACCCTGTGTTTTACTGTGTCCTTTGTGGTGGTGTTTGCCGCGTTGTTGTTTTTGTGGGGCCAGATGATACATTAAATTCTTTAGTAAATTATAAAATGAACTACACACAACTGTGTTTTGGTTTGGGCGGTTTTGATCCAATTTTGTGGTCAGGACTTAAAAAACGCCATAAAAAGCATGTACAAATGTACCCCAAATTAAAAACGCAGCTAAAAATGGCTTAAAAAATTGCATGATGCATTTTAATAACGCTTACGTTTTTTTAAATTCATCCTTGTTATCTAATGGCTGCCCTTCACTATGGACGAGACCGTACTGCAACTGGAAGACCAGCAACGGGGCAAAAAAATAATTCAGACTGGAATTGTATACAATTATTTTCTATAGGTTCCTGGGGATTGATTGAAAACAAACAGAAATGTCATGAAGAAACTGATGTGGCGCAAGATGCAAACTTTTCACATGACCCCCATTGAGGGAGAGGAGGGTGTACATATTTCTCATTTTTCAAATGTTGGAGGGGTATGAAAATTGTACAGTTAATCTAGGTAACTAGCAAACAAAGTGGCTCCCAATGTACTGCTATGCAACAGCTTGCAAATAGCCACAATTTCTTCATTCCGTTCCCCTACTACCTTATAAATAAATCAATGTATATATATATATATATATATATATATATATATATAGATAGATAGATATTATACATATGTATATATATATATATAGAGATATATATATATATATATATATATATATATATATATATATATATATACACACACACACTATTTTGTTTTATTTTTTACCACTTCTAACTCTACATAAGCAATAGAGGGTGTGCCAATATGGCTATACATGGCCACTTTAGAGGAGCACACGATCAGGGTGTACAAAGATGGACACCACTTCCGCTCAAGCCGGAAGTGAGTAGCGCTGCTTCAATACGATTTAATAAAGTATGTTGAAAGAACCTAAAGGAATTCTGGGATAATGGCGGCGCCCACGGACTGAGGTAATGTAAGTGGAAGTGATTGACTGGCTCTCGTTTACGTTTATGAAGCCAAAGCTGGTTGTGTGTTACATATGAGAACACGGTACGGGTTAGGTCTGTATTGTGTAATGTCGCGCTGTGTGTGGAGAGGAGGCTCCTGGGGCGCACAGTAGTGTCATGTATATGGGAATATGTCCTATATGTTGCTTCCTTGTACTCCGTCTCGGTACGTGTGCTGTGTACAATGTAGGGGACGCTTAGTACATGGGAAGCAGGTGTGCAAATGAAAGCGGCTCCTTGGTTGCTATGGGTAACGCCTCAAGTTAATGTCGGCAAATCTATCCAAATGTCGTCCATTGTGTTGATTAGATTTATGTCTGTTGCTGTCTTAGACGTCTATGAGGTGACTCGCGTCACGTTGTGACCACTGCTGGAGGGTCCAAATACTTTAGTCCTATGACATTTACATATATATATTATTTTTTTTTCAGTTTTGCCAGTAAAGTTACTATAAATTGATGTTGGTTTCCACTTGTCGCATTAATTGTGCCTTTTAATGGATTCTTATGTCGGAGACGTGACTGACGCCTTCTAAAATGTCGTCAAAATGATCTTCTGTTATGTCACCGGTACACGTGAGAAGTGATCGGATCTGTGAAATCGATCATCTCGGATCACCGCTGATTGACAGAATGAACGGCCTCTATTCAGAGATTAAACCCCTTTGACACTACCTTGCGATCTCTGTTACGTTATCAGGGTGGATTTCCCTGGGAAGATCTTGTGCCCCGTGTCAAGCGCGGATCAACAATCACAGCATGTCAATCGGCGATCATTGGTGATCGGGAGTATGGGAGCGAAAGATGGTCAATACAATCGTTCGTCCACTGTACAGTTTGCATATAGTCAGTATCAAATCCCCCTGTTTACTGCCGACAGACGACCATTTTTTATGGCGGTATAAAATACGCGATCGGCCAAGGAACCAGCGTTTGCACGTTCTTCGGCTAATCGCTGCCCATGTAAAAGAACCCTATAGAGGATTTCCCACTAAGCATATTTATTACCTATCCACAGGATACCTGATTGCTGGGATTCCCAAGGCCTCCTGAACGCAGCTGTGCCCGTAATCCCGGTCAGTGGACTGGCAGAACATGCGCCAGTTTGGTCCGATTAGACTCGCATAATAAAGTCAACGGGTCAGTGGAAAAAACAAAACTGCATTGGTGGGACGTGCTCCTTATAAAGTATGGGAGCACGGTCTGTAAAATGAAAAAATAGGACATGCCCTTTTTTTTACGGACGTTTTCTACGGCCCAGACACCTTCCCGTAAATATACAGGAAGGTTTCCGTGGGCCATAGAAATTAATGGAACTGTATTTTGGTCCGTAATTGCGGACCAAAATTACGGTCGTGTGCATGGGGTCCAACTCCTTCTTCTATGGCAGAACTTTCTGCCAGCAACCCATCACTGAACTGCACTCGGGTGGGATTCGTGCGCTGTCAGTTTTTATTTTTTCCACTGTTCCCGTTGACTTTATTGCGCGAGTCTAATCGGACCAAACTGGTGCATGTTCTGTCAGTGCAGAAAATCGGACATGTGAATTGGCCCATTGACTGTAATGTGTCCGTGAACATCATTCACCTGAATAAAGGCCTAACGGAAGTTCCTGAGAAGTGTCAAAGGGGTTTGAGCGCCCTAGAAATCAGAGGTGGTTTGAGATAAAAGACTTCGCTAATATAGATCCCACATATGAGAAGATCGTTTTGATGAAATCACCTCTTTAAGGCTTTTTACTTTAAAAATAGAACTAAAGCTAGACCATGATGCCTGGCGCACAGCACAGCGGTCCATAGATTAACATGGCGTCACCCACCAAGGCTCATGTATCAATATGTCAACACCAGAATAATGACAGTATGTCAGAAAATAAGACTTACAAATACATGCACACGTTGCCCAATTTGATGCAGAAAATCCACACTTAAGGCCTCATTCACACGACAGGGTTTCCCGGCCGGGTGCCGGCCATTCATAAATCGGCTGGCACCCGGCTGCATTAGGAATAATAGACCCCTAATGGGGCTATTCACACGACTGATTTTTTTGACGCCCGGGAAAACCGGCCGTCAAAAAATAGGACATGCTCTATTTTCGGCCGGGTACCCGGCCGCCCGGCTCCCATAAAAGTCTATGGGGCCGGGTAATACACGGCCATCACCGGAATGTGTCCCGAGTGATGGCCGGGTTTTCCGTCGCTTGCGCTCTATCTCCTCCTCACAGCGCAGAGTGCATGTCAGGAGGAGGAGTTGATGCCATTCGGACTAATGGCTGTACACTGTGTGGCAGGGCCGGGGTGTACAGCAGGTGGAGGGAGCGCTGCGCTGGCTCCCTTCCCCTGCTTGTTTTAAAAGCGCCCTGGCCCGGCGACACCTTCCATGGCGCCGCTAGCAGCTGCTGCTGCTGCGGCTGCTACTACTGTAGCGACGCCACTATAGCAGAGCAGGGAGGTATCTCCCCGCTCTGCTATGTGCTAGCCCCACTTTAGCTCCTTGAAGGAGCGGAATCCCTGTGTTTTCGGGGATTCTGCTCCTGGACAGAGCGCTTGACGTCTCTGTCCATGTCTGGGCAGTGACATCAGGGGAAACTCCTGAAGCGGAATCCCTGAACACATGGGGATTCCCCTTCAGGAGTTGCCGCTGATGTCACTGTCCAGATCTGCCCGGCCCGGAACGGATGCAAAACTTTATGCAAACTGGCCGGGCAAAATGGCCGATTTTACCGGCCGACACTCGGGCTCGGGCGGGACCCTGTTGTGTGAGTCCCGCCTAAGGCCCCATGCACACGAACTTAAAAATGCCCGTAATTACAGGCCCATAGACTTCTATTGGCCACGGGTACCTTCCCGTTTGCTTCCGGGAAGGTGCCCGTGCCGTTGAGAAATATAGAACGTCCTATTTTTTTATTTTACGGGTCGTGCTACTATACTTTATAATGGGAGCACATCGTAATTACGGGCACGGTCGTGTGTATGAGGCCTAATACTGCATATTTTTTTTAAATGCAGATTTTGGTGCATTTTTTAAATCAACTTGTCAGATACATTTCTGAGGCGGAAACGCACGATAAATAAACATTCTGTGGATTTTAAAATCCACACTGTAGGTCAAATTATGTACGGAAACATTTCTTCAAGTGCGGATGAGATTACTTGTCCCATTTACTTTGCTGGTACTGTATCACGTTGCAGATTGGCCACAGGCAAATCCACACGTAATATGCACCATGTGCATGTGGCCTAAAGGCGCACCATATCCCCCCGCCCCCCCCGTTCATTAGAACTGCACAAGGTCTGCAGCCTTATTACGAATGCTAAATTGCGTCGTCCCCTTAATTTATATAATTTGTACTGTCATTTTGGTCGCTTGAGTTGTGCACAGTTTCCATTACCTGTCATGAAATCGTGTGGCTGCCATTGTCCAATCGCAACAAGTGTTCCGCCATGATGCAACCCTTCTAGACGCTGCGTTTCCCGTGTATTATATATTATACATTGTGCAGCTCATTGTATGGCACAAGGATCCATCTTGCTCTTCACTAGTATATGGTCAAGGCTGGGGGGTTGTGACTCGCAACATAATACAGCGTCATGGTTGCCGATGTTTACAGCAAGTTTTGACCCCACAAAGCTCCTGTAGGAAATAGTAAGATTGCTGCTGCTGCAATGCGTTCTGTCACTTAGACCGTATTTAATTGGAAAACACTTGCAACATAAACATGTAGATTGTATTCACATCGTGTCACAGCGACTGTCACCGTGAAGCCATTTCTTTGACGACTTGTCTGCTTTGGAATTAGATCCACCTGTTTCTATTATTCCAGAATAGTCCATGTTTTTCACTGCACCCTTGCGGCTCATGAGATTTGTTTGACTATTTTATGGAACCCTATAGATCAGTATTATGTTAGGTTAATTATTATAAAAAGGATTTTTTAGGGCTCTTGCTTCAGGATAGACATTGGTGAAATATCGCTAGAATATGCCATCAATTTACAGCCGGAATCACCCCTGCCTTTTTCTAGCACAAAGTGGTAGCGGCGCTAGGAATGCTCTGCCACTTTGTTTTCTGCTTTGCGAGCACCACTGTAATGATTGGCTGGGCACGGAGGTCAAGCCCAGGTACACTGGTGGCATATCTGAGCAACTGTCTCCAATGCTTATCCTGAGGCAACTATTTGAAAATCTATTCAAGCGTGCTCCAAATTTTAATATTTGCTTCTTCCAAACTGGTCCCGTGTCGCTGCTGTTGTCTCTCTAGCTGACACTTGGACCAACGTGAGGACACGGCAGGTGACCAGGGCGGCCAACCACTGGCTGCAGAGGTAACGGCACTGTGGATGACACGTTCGGCAAGTACATAGAAGCAGCGGCGGCGGGTGACTGGAGCGAAGTATATTGTGCAAAGTTTGTGGATAGGTGGAAATTTCCAGACCCAGAGGTCACACACAAACTTTTGTCACACGGCTTCTATGCAGTTTTTTTTTTTAAACTTTAGATCTATTGTGAAAATCGTGGCAAAAAATGTGACCTGACCGCAACATGTGAATATATTGCATTCGTATGAAATGCAGCAGTCGTACTACAAAAGCGGGTATCCCTGACACAAGTTGTCATGAGAAATCTAAGGCTGGGTTCACACGACCTATTTTCAGACGTAAACGAGGCGTTTTATGCCTCGTTTTACGTCTGAAAATAGGGCTACAATACGTCGGCAAACATCAGCCCATTCATTTGAATGGGTTTACCGACGTACTGTGCAGACAGCATGTCATTTACGCGTCGTCGTTTGACAGCTGTCAAACGACGACGCGTAAAAATACAGCCTCGGCAAAAGAAGTGCAGGGCACTTATATACATTATATGCAGGACACTTATATACATTATATGCGGGACACTTATATACATTATATGCAGGACACTTATATACATTATATGCGGGACACTTATATACATTATATGCAGGGCACTTATATACATTATATGCAGGACACTTATATACATTATATGCGGGACACTTATATACATTATATGCGGGACACTTATATACATTATATGCGGGACACTTATATACATTATATGCAGGACACTTATATACATTATATGCGGGACGCTTATATACATTATATGCGGGACGCTTGTATACATTATATGCGGGACGCTTGTATACATTATATGCGGGACGCTTGTATACATTATATGCGGGACGCTTGTATACATTATATGCGGGACGCTTATATACATTATATGCGGGACGCTTATATACATTATATGCGGGACACTTATATACATAATATGCGGGACACTTATATACATAATATGCGGGACACTTCTATACATAATATGCGGGACACTTCTATACATTATATGCGGGACACTTCTATACATTATATGCGGGACACTTATATACATAATATGCGGGACACTTATATACATAATATGCGGGACACTTATATACATTATATGCGGGACACTTCTATACATAATATGCGGGACACTTCTATACATTATATGCGGGACACTTATATACATTATATGCGGGACACTTCTATACATAATATGCGGGACACTTCTATACATAATATGCGGGACACTTCTATACATAATATGCGGGACACTTCTATACATAATATGCGGGACACTTATATACATTATATGCGGGACACTTATATACATTATATGCGGGACACTTATATACATAATATGCGGGACACTTATATACATTATATGCGGGACACTTCTATACATTATATGCGGGACACTTCTATACATTATATGCGGGACACTTCTATACATTATATGCGGGACACTTATATACATTATATGCGGGACACTTATATACATTATATGCGGGACACTTATATACATTATATGCGGGACACTTATATACATAATATGCTGGACACTTATATACATAGTATGCGGGACACTTCTATACATTGTATGCGGGACACTTGTATACATTATATGCGGGACACTTGTATACATTATATGCGGGACACTTGTATACATTATATGCGGGACACTTGTATACATTATATGCGGGACACTTGTATACATTATATGCGGGACACTTGTATACATTATATGCGGGACACTTGTATACATTATATGCGGGACACTTGTATACATTATATGCGGGACACTTGTATACATTATATGCGGGACACTTGTATACATTATATGCGGGACACTTGTATACATTATATGCGGGACACTTGTATACATTATATGCGGGACACTTGTATACATTATATGCGGGACACTTGTATACATTATATGCGGGACACTTGTATACATTATATGCGGGACACTTGTATACATTATATGCGGGACACTTGTATACATTATATGCGGGACACTTGTATACATTATATGCGGGACACTTGTATACATTATATGCGGGACACTTGTATACATTATATGCGGGACACTTGTATACATTATATGCGGGACACTTGTATACATTATATGCGGGACACTTGTATACATTATATGCGGGACACTTGTATACATTATATGCGGGACACTTGTATACATTATATGCGGGACACTTGTATACATTATATGCGGGACACTTGTATACATTATATGCGGGACACTTGTATACATTATATGCGGGACACTTGTATACATTATATGCGGGGCACTTGTATACATTATATGCGGGGCACTTGTATACATTATATGCGGGGCACTTTATACATTATATGCGGGGCACTTGTATACATTATATGCGGGGCACTTGTATACATTATATGCGGGGCACTTGTATACATTATATGCGGGGCACTTGTATACATTATATGCGGGACACTTATATACATTATATGCGGGACACTTCTATACATTATATGCGGGACACTTCTATACATTATATGCGGGACACTTCTATACATTATATGCGGGACACTTCTATACATTATATGCGGGACACTTCTATACATTATATGCGGGACACTTCTATACATTATATGCGGGACACTTCTATACATTATATGCGGGACACTTGTATACATTATATGCGGGACACTTGTATACATTATATGCGGGACACTTGTATACATTATATGCGGGACACTTGTATACATTATATGCAGGGCACTTCTTTCAGACGTAATTTGAGCCGTTCTTCATTGAACTCAATGAAGAGCAGCACAAAATTTACGGCTGTCAGAGAAGCCTCGCAAAATGCGAGGAGGAGCATTTACGTCTGAAACGAGGCAGCTGTTTTCTCCTGCTAACAGTCTGTCTTTTCAGACGTGAAAGCCTCTCACCGTGTGCACATACCCTGAAGATTGTGTGAAGAATCCTCCGCACTTTATCATTAATGGGATTGTCTGAGACTTTAAGGCCATATTCACATGAGCGGGCCTGATTTGCGTCTTCAGAAATTGGACCGTTTTTAAGGCATACTTATGTCCATGTTAGGTCTGTGGTTTCCGTGCGTCATCCATATTTGTCGTCTATTTTTCTCCATTGCCAAACTTTCCTTGTTTCACATTTCTTTTTTTGCTTCTGCATTTCCTTAGCAACCGATCAGTGAAAAACGGAACGCACACGGATGTTGTCCCGGGACATGCTGTCCATACAGTTCGATGGGCACATCTGGTCCACAAAAACGTACCAGAATAGGGCATTCTGTGTGTTTTTCATAACGGGCACACGCTCTGTGGAAAAAAACATGTGAATATCCCCATTGACTTGTATGGGTTAGTGTGCTGTTCTCACGGCACACGGACGAGAAATAAGTTTGCGTTGGTAAAGCCTAAAGCCTTGTTCACACGTTTTTGTTTTTCTGTTTTTTTTTTTAACATGGGTCTTTTGTTGTGGTAGATAAAGTCCTTATCTCTCAATATAAACCTAATGTAGCCTATCAAATAAATCCGGGACCGATGCACCGGTGCTCACCGACAGTCTTTTGTTTATTTTGTTGCAGCAATGACATTCCATACATCCATGTGACCGCTACAGCCAATCACTGACCTCCACGTTGATGCTAGTATGTTTGGCTTGTCAACACTGAGGCCAGTGATTGGCTGCAGTGGTCATGTGGCTGTACCACACCATCGCTGCAGCAAAATAATAAAAAACCACCATAGCATCGGCGCTGGATTGCCCGGGGGTTTTACATGTTTTTTTTTATTTTTTATTATATAACATTTCCTGATGCTAGATTAATTTTTTGAAACTCTCGGACAACCCCTTTAAGGGTGTATTCACGTGTTTTGATAGAGTGCCATGTGATCAAGCACCGCAAATTGATGTATTTTTTTGGTCACCATTCACCTCAATGGGAGCCCTATTACTGCTCTATTCGAAGCAGAGCTGTACATGGATGTACATGAGGCCTTAGAAATAGGTACTTTTTCTATAAGTCCACCTCTCTAGCTTGACAGAGGGGTGAGGCGCATGTTGCTTGCTGATCAGCACTTCGAGGGACAGTTTAGCGAGACATTTTGCTAAATCATTGTTGTTCCAGTCGTAAGTTGCCTATACACATTAGATGAGCGTCGGCCCAGCCTGCCGACCATGTGATGCGTATCGGACATGTTGGATTTGAACATAGGTGTCTGACAGTGACTTATTTCCGTCTACCCATTGACTACAAATGTACTCTCAGCTGAGTGCGCGTGTGTCGGGAGGAATAGCTATTGGCTTAACGGTCATTCGACCGACCGCTTTCTAAGGTATATGGCCACCTTTACGCTATTTATCAATTTTTTGGGTTGATCTGACTTATTGGGCATCTAGCTTCATCACTGCATGAGTAATGGCCTTAACTGGTTTAATTTAGGCTTTATTCAAATGACTCTTCTCTGCTTAGATCTGTTTACATAAGTAAGTTTCTGAAACGTGTAACAAACCTCTGTGTGAATTGCCACAAAAGCTGTTCGTGCTGAATGGAAGATATGAAGGATTACATGTTACAAGTCGCACTGATCACAGCGGAGTCAGGACTTGTATTATATTGTTTGTCAGTGAACTAGCACCAATTATAACTTTATCCTTCCAGAAACCACTGAAGATCGATTCCTGTGTGCTGGTAACTTTACGAAATTTAGAAGGAGACGCTGTGCCAAAAGAAACATGGAGGATGATGCGTCTCTGCACAGACTGGAGGGCAGCGACCCTTCTGACCAAGAAGGAGGGTTAGTGATGAAGAATAAAAGTTCAAGCGCTGAGCAGCACGTTTTTAAAGCACCTGCTCCTCGCTCCTCGTTGTTGGGCTTGGACCTGTTGGCAGCACAGAAAAGGAAAGAAAGAGAAGAAAAGGAGCGTCAGGAAGGAGACAAAAAGCCTAAAGTCGGCTCTAGAGACTGGGAAGATCGGGACAAGCCCTCTGAGGGGTCTGGGGACAGGATTAGTCGGGGGAGTCATGGAGACAGGTAAGCGGCACATATTTGGCTTTGGTGCTATGAACATTTATTTGTTCTAGCTTGAAGTTTCTCGTATAAGCTGATATTAAAATCAGTGGGAGGAATGCCTCCATTTTTTTAGGTGGAAAACCTCTTGATTCCTATCAGAATTTCATTGTCCATAATTATAGGACAATATCCAAATGTTTGTCCTTTGGCACTAGCTCTAGGGTACCACTAGGGGGGGAACGCATCCACCATATAACTAGTAATCCATTGATTATAGTTCTGGTAGTTTATGGTAGTTTATGGTACTATTGAGAGGAATGCCTCCATTTTCTATTCAGTCGTTCATGAAATTCTTCAAATTCCTTCAATTCTTCAAAAGGGATTATGTACAATCGAGAATTTCCCCAAAATATCTATCTGTAAAGAGAACCTTTCACTTGCCCATACATGTGCACCATGTAATAGGCACTGCTGCACAAACCTTGTCTCACCTTAAAACATTTTTCTATCCTCCTCCGTTATTGAGATATCGGTGCACATATATTTAGCCCCCGATATGTAAATAAACCCCTGAACTATCAATGGGGTGTTTCTTTATTTCTAAATGGCATGGGGGCGTGTAACTTATCGCTCTGACTCTGTCTGATCATCTACGGACAGAGTCAGGGTGGCTTGTGCTGTGTGATCTCTCTCGCGAGATCAGTCTTGTCATTCTGCAGAGAGCTCACGCACGCGCGCACGCCCATCTCTGACGTCGCCACTCCCGACGAAACTCCCGCCCACACGGAACAGAAGAGGAGAAGATCTATACAAGCCTAGATCTTATTCCCCTTGTCTTCTGTTCCGTGGCGGTGGGAGTATCGTCGGGAGCGGCGACGTCTGAGATGTGAGGGCGTGCGCGCGTGCTTGATGGCGCGCGCACGCGCTCTGCAGAACGACGAGATTGATGCACATTTATTGGCAGGTGAAAGGTTCTCTTTAATTACCCATATAAATATTGTCAATTACTGTCAGTCCATGGCCACTTTTTTTTTTAACTTACAATTTGTCTGTTTTGTACGTGGTAGATACATTAAACAAATATTTCTTCATATTCGTGATATTAATAAAGTTGTTTTTTTTTGTTTTATAAAATTGTTACCACACAGTTAGGCCTCATGCACACGACCGTAAAAACTCCCGTTATTACGGGTCGTAATTACGACCCGTAATAACGGGCTCATAGACTTCTATTGGCGACGGGTGCCTTCCTGTTTTCTCACGGGAAGGTGCCCGTGCCGTTGAAAAAGATAGAACATGTCCTATTTCAGGCCGTAATAACGGCACGGACAGTCCATAGAAGTCTATGGAGCTCTCGTAATGACGGGTGGCTACATGTGTGCACCCGTCATTACGGCAGCGTTGCTAAGCGACGTCAGTAAATAGTCACTGTCCAGGGAGCTGAAAGAGTTAACTGATCGGCAGTAACTCTTTCAGCACCCTGGACAGTGACTACCGATCAGTATAAACCTGTAAAAAATAAAAATAGAAGACGTTCATACTTACCGAGAACTTCCTGCTTCCTCCAGTCCGGTCTCCCGGCCGTTGCCTTGGTGACGCGTCCCTCTCGACATCCGGCCCGACGTCCTGGATGACGTTTCAGGCCATGTGACCGCTGCAGCCAATCACAGGTCAATCACAGGCTGCAGCGGTCACATGGACTGCCGCGTCATCCAGGGATGTCGGTCTGGATGTGAAGAGAGGGACGCGTCACCAAGACAACGGCCGGGTAAGTATGAATTTCTTTAACTTTTATTACAGAAAGGGCTGTCCCTTCTCTCTATCCTGCACTGATAGAGAGAAGGGGCTGCCGATTAGTGCAGTGCTATTTTGCCGCCAAAAACGTGCCCGTAAATACGGGTGGAATACGGGTGACACCGGACCCATATTTACAGGCACGGGTTCGTAAATACTGGTGCAAAACGGGTCGAATACGTGTGACACCGGACCCGTATTTACGCCAGTATTTACGGGTGGGAAAAAATACGGTCGTGTGCATGAGGCCTTAGTGGGAGTGAAAACTCTTTGGCTTGTCGGTCTACACAATCCTGTTGACTATAAAATTTACTAAATATTTACTTCCTGTGTGTTCTAAGGGTATGTTCACACGAGGGCGTCCGTAACGGCTGAAATTACGGGGATGTTTCAGCCTGAAAACATCCCCGTAATTTCAGCCGTACCGGCATGTGCAGGCGCTTGAACGCCGCGTCAATTACGGACGTAATTGGCGCTGCTATTCATTGGAGTCAATGAATAACGGCTCCAAATACGGCCAAAGAATTGACTGGTCACTTCTTCTACGCGGGCGTCTATTTACGCGCCGTCTTTTGACAGCGGCGCGTAAATTACGCCTCGTGTGAACAGACAAACGTCTGCCCATTGCTTTCAATGGGCAGATGTTTGTCAACGCTATTGAGGCGCTATTTTCAGACGTAATTCGGGGCAAAAACGCCCGAATTACGTCCGTAAATAGGCCGTGTGAACATACCCTAACAGACATATTCTGACCAATAAAAATCTATATCGATTTATTGGCAATTTCATGAACTTTCATGACCCTTTCTGGATCTATCCATTAAAAGGATACAGATCTAGCCTGCGGATGATGGACGTGACTGCAAGGCATTCATTGCCTACAGACTATTGGAAAGCCCATATGTATTTATTTAACGGATACCTGTTTTGTATGGCATAAGCTGCCCATAGGCTCCCATGTTTAAAAAAGAAAAAAAAAAAGTATACCGTATTTTTCGGATTATAAGGGTATGTTCACACGGCAGTTTTTCGGGTCGTAAACGCAGAAAAACGACCGAGAAATCGGAAGCAGAACGCCTCCAAACATCCACCCATTGATTTCAATGGGAAAAACAGCGTTCTGTACCGACAGCCGGTTTTTTTACGCGGCCGTTTTGAAAAACGGCCGCGTAAAAAAACGGCCACGAAAAGTAAATGCAGGTCACTTCTTGGGACGTTTTTGGAGCTGTTTTTCATTGACTCTATTGAAAACCGCTTCAAAAACGGCCGTGAAAAAGCTGCAAAAATCGCGAGTGGCTTAAACGTCTGAAAATCAGGTGCTGTTTTCCCTTGAAAACAGCTCCGTATTTTCAGATGTTTTAGTCTAGCGTGTGAACATACCCTAAGACACACCTGACCATAAGTTGCACCCAGGTTTTAGATAACAGAAAAAAGGAAAAAAATTATTTGTTAAAAAATAATTTATTCTGTTTCACCACATTCTGAGAGCCAAAACTTTTTTTTATATATTTTTTCATCGATTGAGCGGCGTGAGGGATTATTTTTTGCGGGACGAGCTGTAGTTTTATTGGCACCATTTTCCGGTACATACGATTTATTTATTTTTTTAAACATTCTTTTATTTAGATTTTTATCAAAAACGTTACACATCACAACAGAAAATATACGCAACCATCTTACATATATAGCAATAGAAAACAAAAAGAGAACAAAATAGAGAGAAAATAAAAGTATTATGCATAGAACACTTCCGAATACAATGCACCGCAGTCTTCTGTTCCAGCAGAAGAAAAGGTAATATTATAAACCAGATACATGGATACACAGCATTACAAACATAAGTTGTTTTTTTTTATCACCTTTTTTTTTTTTTCCGTTTTTTTTTTAAGCGCTAAGGTAACCAAAAACCTATTTTGAAGTTTTCAATTTTTAAACTCCCCGTGCAAATTAAATAATGGTTTATTGTAATAGATCAGACTTTTACGGACACAGCGATGCCAAATTATTTTATGTTTTACATTGTGCTTGGGAAAAAATGGGAAAAGGTTTTTTTTTTTTTTTTACACTCCTGAAAATGTATCTAACATACATATACATATATATATATATATATATATATATATATATATATATATATATATATATATATATATATATATATATATATATATATATATATATTTTACACATTTTATTAGTTCCACTAGGGGACTTGAACCAGCGGCCACTTGGCTGCATGTGGAGTTACTGAAACAGCGTAACTCGCTGAGCTACGCTGTCTCCCTAACTCCCATAGTAGTGAATGACCGTTACGGAAGCGGCGTAGCATGCGAGCTACGCTGTTTCCATAACTGCTGTTCAGTTCTATGGGAGTTAGGGAAACAGCGTAGCTCAGCGAGTTACGCTGTTTCTGTAACTCCACAGGCAGCCAAGTGGCCGCTGGTTCAAGATGGTCCAAGTGGCCGGCCGCTGGTTCCCCCCGACCTGCATCTATCTGACATTTATGACATATCCTGTGGATATTAAGAGAAAATTTGAAGCCGCTCAAGTCCCGAGTCTGGTGCGGTGCACGCTGTCAAGCCAGGCAAACCCACTCTGGCATAATGCGAATTCCAAGAAAAGTAGTAGGACAACAGCACACGTCTCCAGATCTTCAAAACTATTTTATTTTCCAAACATCTTACGGCAAACCGGCAACGTCAATGTGTCGAAACGTTTCTTGCTTGCCGTAAGATGTTTTGACAGTAAAACCGTTTTGAAGATCTGGAGACGTGTGCTGTTGTCCTACTACTTTTCTTGATATCCTGTCATAAATGTCCTTCATAGAAAAACCCTATAAATGCTGCTATTGACCGGAATTTAACTAGTTAAAGGGGTTTACCATAAAAAACATGTATCCCCTATCCACAGGATAGGGGATACATGTGAGCTTGCTGGGGGTCCGACCGCTGGGACACCCAGCGATAAGGAGAACAGGGGACCGAAAGTCACCCAAAGCGCTACATGAGAAACCTGGGCTTCCGGGTTCTGTGTCCGGGTTATCTGTTCCGCAGCTCCATAGAGATCAATGGAGAGCCGCTCGTTCATGCCCAGAAGAATCCCACTGATCTCTATGAAGGTGCCGGACACAGAACGAGGAAGTCAAAGCTTCTCATGCAGCGCTCTTGGTGACTTTCGGTCCCCGTTCTCCTTATTGATCACACATGTATGTCCTGTGGATAGGGGATACGTGTGTTTTGTGGCACAACCCCTTTAAACTGCCAGGAACAGCAAAATTGCTGTTCCTGGCCGTTAGAGCAGCGTGTCCACTGTAAAACACAGCGGACACCTGCAGTGTATGGAGCGGGCTCAGCGCGTGAGCTCGCTCCATACATCATCCCCCCGCCCCCCGCTCCATGATGTGCCGGCACGTCATGGGTCGAGAAGGGGTTAAGTAACGAAGCGGTCATTGGGTCCGGCGATGCCGGGTCCCTTGACTGCGGGCTATAAGACCCAGGGACTTTTTAGCAAGATTTATTCTTGCTATAAACTGCGTCTTCTAGTCCGAAAAATAGAGTAATTCATTTTCATTTTTTATTTATTTTTGCGGGATGGAATAGTGTAGCCTACAACGCTATTCCATAATTTATAAAAAAATAAATAGAGAAAGCATACCATCCCGATTGATGCCGAAAGTGTTTTTTTTTTTTTTTCTTAATTGGCTAATGGAAACTTAGGGGCACGTCTAGCGCGTACCTTTGCTGCTTTCCTGACGTACACGTTGGATGTAGGGAAAGAAACGAGATGTGAAGAGGGCCTGTGTTGTGTTATACAGGACTATTAATTGGACAACTTCATACTTTGTAACAATTTATTGTCTTCAGACATTACAGAGCACCACGAGTGGAGACGCCTTCATATACTGGTGGAGTAAATGAGGAGTTCTTGGCGCGAAACCGCCAGAGGGAACGGGAAAGGAGGGAACATGGAGTCTATGCATCATCCAAGGATGACAGACGACGGAAGGAACGCAGCAGCCGAGACCGGGGTAATCTGGAATACCAATCCAATGAAGTCCGTTTCTTGGTGACTACCAAAAATATTGTTCTGAGACACTTAAAGCGCACCTGTCCTCCTAATATACTGCCCTGTGTTAAGGGAAGTGTAGTATGGGGACAGGTCTGCACTATTAGCCCAAATAAAACAAAAAAAGTGCAGTTTGGCTAATAAAGCATAATAAAGAATACAACAGACTCCGTTACATTAGCTGTAGGAGGAAGCGCCCTCCCTGCCTGCCCCCACACCTCTAGGCGATGGCTCACGGGCTGCCATGTGTACACTGGTACACGGGAGGCGGGGGGATGATTTCCTACTAAATACAGCGGATTCATATATTTATTTACTTTTTGTGTGCCATTTTGGCTAATAGTGCGGACGTGTCTCCTTACTATGCTGTCCTTACATAGGGCGGTATTGTACGATAACAGATCCATTTAACCTTTTATTCCGGGACCCTCAGCAGTTAATTTTTTCTTTTCCCTGCTGTAATATAATTACTGATTGAGCCGAGCAACACATTGAGAAAGTTCTGCCTGAATTTCCTGTTTTCTAGCCTGTAAGTATGATGTATTTACCATTTATCAGATGATCGTAGCCGCAGAAGCAGCAGGTCTGAGCGAGATCGATCAGAACGGGATGGTGGATCAGAGCGGAGCTCACGGCGCAGTGAACCTGAAAGTCCGCGACACAAGCCCAGAGGTAAACTGTGATGAATGTACCAGTCTCCTTCATTTCTGTGTTGTTCAAGCATTTATGCATACGGCAGAGCATTGTGCATAAAGCCCTTGTGGAGGCGCACAGAGTTCTTACGGCTTTATACTATGGAGCCATAGGCAATCCGTGTGGCTTTGTGCGACACCATATTATGGAGATATTCTTCCCTAGAAGCGCTGTTTATACCTCCATAGTACGCTGTCCAATGGAGCATGGCACAATTTTTTTCATTCAGAATCTGACAACAAAAAAAAACGTGTTTGCCTTCATATATAATCAGTACATCAAATCAATACAGTGGAGTCTCATACACCTATATGTGTGCTGTATTACAGATTTATACCTCTCAAAAGTTGTAAAGAGTCCTAGTACGGTTATGTGTATGAACCCTTATTGTTTTCTAGATTCTTTTACACCTTCCCGCTCAGGGTGGGAGGAAGAGGACAGCGGGTATGGAGGCTCCCAACGCTCTCAGTGGGAGTCTCCTTCTCCATCTCCTTCCAGCAGAGATTCTGACCGCGGCGGTCGCAGCGACAGAGACAGTTCCAGAAGGGAAAGGTTAGTGAAATTTCATCCTTTTTTATTTGATTTAAGTCCATGTTGTTGTTTTTTCTTTCATATTACAGGTTAGGTCTAATTTTAAATAATTTTACAAGCACATTGCTTTACCTATCTCTCCGTCATCTCTTGTGCTTCTTATGTTGTTTGAAGCACCACTGTCTCATTACAAGATAAAGCAAAAGTACCTAACATCATATGTAGATATTCCTGGCGGCCCAGAAGTCCTTCACTGCCAAGACCTCTTCAGCCTAAAAGTGTCTCGAACGTGTGGGCTGTCCAAGTGGGGGGATGACTACTTTCCTTTCAGGAAACGTGGCTCGCTCATGTTAACGACGCCTTATTCTGGAGGTGGTGTTGACCGGTTACAAGATCGGGTTGTCAACCCTTCCTCCAGCAAGGTTTATTTTATGTCGCTTCGCACACCTTGTCGTGCTCCTGCTTTTTCCAAAGCTGTGCGATCCCTTTTTCTACAGAAAGTTATTTTTCCAGTTCATCAATCAGAACGTTTTCAGGGAATCTAATTGAATATCTTCAGTCCCCAAAAAGAACGGATTAGCCCAACCAGTCCCGAATTTGAAGAAGTTGAATGCTTTGTTCACATTTGGAGGATTTGCATGGCATCCGTAAGGTTGGTGGTGAAATCGGACAATCCTTTTAAGGGTCTGGTCTTGGTTCTGTCCATCCTTTTTTTTTTTTAACCAAACTTTGACCTTTCGTTCTCGGATGAAGACTTTTTTTGCACGGTGTGGCTCATTCGGATCCTCTCTTCAGAAAATAGATTTTCATTTTGTTTCTTGGGGCGGTTCAGGTGGTTCCTTTCGAAACCTTGAGGAACGTTTTGATTAGTCTCCTTTCCTGGACATTTGCGTTTCTGGTTGCGGTCGCCTTCATCAGATGGGTTTCCCCATTTTTTGGTCATCCATAGGGATAAAGTGGTGGTCTGACCTGTCAAGTTCTTTTTCCCCAAAGGTGGCCTCTGCTTTCCATATCAATGAAGAGATTGTCCTCCCATCCTTTTGCCCCTCCCCATCTCATCCGAGGGAGTGGGCTTTACACTATCTTGATGCGGTTCGAGAAGTCCGCTTCTATCTGTCTGCGACAGAGTCGTCTTTGCGCTCAGATTCTCTTTTTGTTCTTCCTCCATTGCGCGTTGCATCCGGTCTGTGATCACAGAAGCCTTCAGGGCACTGCTGTTTCATGTGGGCTGTTTGTGCCCTCTGGGCCTTCGGGCATCAAGTTTTAGTAGCTCAAGTCTGCAAGGCCGCTACCAGGGCTTCTGTGCACACCTTCTTCAAGTTTTACCAGATTTTTTTTTTGGGCCTTCCCTGATCAACTCTGGGTTGCAAGGTGCTGAAGGGAAGGTAGCTGTGCATTAGGCGGGTTGCATGGCTGTAGGACTGCTTTAGGATGTCCCAGGGTGCTGTATAACCCAATGATCGTAAAATCTTTTTCTAGTTATATTCATTGTGGCCTCCTTTTTTTTGGTTTGTTCCAGGCCTGGGACTTGTTGTTCTGGCTGTTTGTTTTCTTTTTTCTCCCAGAACTGTGGACATGTTGTTGTTGTTGTTGTTTTTGTTTTGTCTTCTCCTTCTGCTTTCTGTACAAATTGATTTAGCCAGTGTCTGTGGGAAGGGTATGGCCTGCTTGGACCAAGCCAAGACTTTTCGTACCTATTTCAAGGGCCTATACCCATGCTGCTGTATCCACCAATGAATTCAACCAGAAAAAGATTTTACAGTAAGTATCCTAATTTTCTCCCCTACAAGTAATGCTACGGGGCAGAATCTTCAATGGGTGGAATTGAAAACCACCTCACAGAAAAAAAAAGTGACATCACTTCTCGATGTGCATTTCACCAGAAAACCGCGTCTGGAAACCACACGCAGACTCGCACCATCGAATGGGTCTAATCGGTGCGCCAATCTACAGCAATTTTTACTGCAAAGCCACGGAAGTAATTCAAGGGTTCAGAAATGGGCAAAACATAGCCTAAGGCCTTATTCACACAGACGTGTCCGTTTTGCGCGCGCAAAAGGTCCGTGTGTCATCAGCATATGATGCGTGGCTGCGTGATTTTCGCGCAGCCGCCATCATTATGACGCTCTGTTTTCATGTTTACAAACAGAAAAGCACGAGGTGCTTTTCTGTTTTCATTCATTCTTTTTACTACTGTTGCGCGAATCACGCGCGTCACTCGGAATTGCGTCCATGTTCCGGGCTCGATTTGCACGCAGCCATTGACTTCAATGGGTGCGTGCTGCACGAAACACGGGCAAGTATAGGACATGTCGTGAGTTTTACGCAGTGCACGTACGCTGCGTGAAAATCACTGGTAGTCTGAACGGCCCCATTCACTAACATAGGTCCGTGCGACGCGCGTGAAAATCACGTATAACACGTCCGTGTGAATAAGGCCTTAGTGAGAGTGGGGTTAGTTGTATCTAGAGAATATTTGAAGTGACTGGGGGGGGGGGGATCACTCTTTTTTCCCCTGCAGAAATGATAAGGTTTAGGGCAGGCTGCTGGAGTCTGCTGAGTGTTGTGCCCGGTCATGTCGCATCTTTTTGCCCCGATGAACCTGTTGTATTCATCGCATATAAAGGGCGCTGAGTCTTGGCGGTCATGTCGCTGTTTATTGCTGCACATACTGCCAAACCAGGGCACATTGCAGTGTTGTTGCCAAACCACAGCATTTTGGCACTATTCCTGGAAAAGCTACTTGGACGTTTTGTGAAGCTGCTGGGATACAGCAGCCACAGCGGAGAAGAAGCCGATGACTAGATACTGGCTGGAGAACTTGTGTCCTGCCCATAGACTGTGCAGTACGCGGCCTGGTTTTCTGGTGTAGAAAGGAGAGCAGCCGGGTCATGTCGCTTGGCTCTCCCTCCCACTCCAGTTGCACTGTGAACTGCACGTACCATAGAGGATTCAAAGTTCACAGCTGATACGGCTCCTGCATAGGAGATAGGGCCGGCTGCCATCCCTGCTCTCCTGTGCCCTGGGTATGTCGTGCAGACACACCTTACACAGAGGCTATTAAAGATGGTTCACCCCATCTGTAGAACAAATAGATCTTAATAAAAATACAGACAACCATTTCTCTCTAAGACAGAAATATTTATTTTTTTAAAAAGTGACTCCTTCCCTTTAAGGGATAACTAAACTTTCCAAAAACTTCTGACATGTCAGTGACATGTCAGAAGTTTTGATCGGTGGGGGTCTGCGCACTGAAACCCCCACTGAAAGCAAAAACGAAACTAAAACAATGCGGCAGAAGCACTCGAGTGAGTTCTGAGCCGCTTCGTTTCTGATCGGCTTTTCTCGGAAAGCTGAGCAGTTGGTGTACGGGCTTATAGACCGATCAGAAATGAAGTGGCTCAGCGGTCACCCGAGCGATTCTGCTGCTTCGTTGAATCGATTGGTGGGGGTCTCCGTGCTCAGACCCCCACCCATCAAAACTCAGAAGTTTTTGGAAAGTTTAGTTACCCTTTTAAGGCTAGGACTCCAGAGGGTCACAGAGCAGTCCACAATTCACACTAAAATGGTAGCGTTACCGTGACTTACATGCGACGTTAATATTTTGCTTACTTAGTTGTATTTGTTATATTTCTAGTCTAGTTATGATAATGGTTGCAGACATTGATGATCTGCTGCAGACTGTAACATTATCTACTCTTACTGTGTCCTGTTTGGTAGAGTTGTGTTCGCTGTGTGAATTTTATATTCCTCTTGACCGATTTTAAGTGTGAGACTAACAGAGTTGTACCTATGATTCAATAGTGCTCTAATACAGAACACCAGTGATTGTCTGTTCGCTGTCTCTACCATCATGTCCTCTCTCTATCTGAAACTGAATCTTTCTAAAACTGAGCTCCTTGTGTTCCCACCATCTACTAACCTCCCTAAACCTGATGTCTCCATCTCGGTGTGTGGCACTACCATCACTCCTAAGCAGCACGCCCGCTGTCTCGGGGTTATTTTTGACTCAGATCTTTCCTTTACTCCTCACATACAATCACTTACACACTCCTGTCATTTTCACCTCAAAAACATCTCCAGAATCCGCTTTTTTCTTACGGAGGAAACCGCCAAAACTCTCATTGTTGCTCTGATTCACTCTCGTCTTGACTACTGTAACTCATTACTAGTCGGTCTTCCCCTCACTAAACTCTCCCCTCTCCAATCTATCCTCAATGCAGCAGCCAGGCTCATCTTTATGACCAACCGCTACACCAACGCCTCTAATCTGTGCCAGTCACTGCACTGGTTGCCCATCCCCTTCAGAATAAAATTCAAACTTCTTACTCTCACCCACAAAGCTTTCCACAGTGCTGCACCTCCTTACATCTCCTCCCTCATCTCTGTCTACCACCCTACTCGGGCTCTACGTTCTGCCAACGACCTTAGATTAAAATCCTCCATAATCCGAAACTCCCACTCCCGTCTCCAAGATTTCTCTCGTGCTGCACCCGTCCTCTGGAATGCGCTACCCCAGACAATCCGATTTAATTCCCAATATCCACAGTTTTAAACGTGCCCTGAAAACACATCTATTTAGACAGGCCTATAACATCCCCTGATCTGACTCCTTTCCATGGCCCTCCTTTTAGATTAGTCATCAGAATAAGATTCCCTCACACTCCTTCTCTTCATGTCCGTCATACACGGATACTGGCTGGTGACGGCTCATGCAGCTTTATGTGTATCACCCCATGTGTATAAAAATGGCCGGACCATTGTACAGAACAAACACTATTACACCTTGTGTCTCCCTTATGTCCCCATAGATTGTAAGCTCTTGCGAGCAGTGTCCTCACTCCTTAGGTTTGAATTGTAAATGAACTTTGTCACTATGTAATGTCTGATATTGTTTGTTTCATGTCCCCTCTAAATTGGAAAGTGCTGCGTAATATGTTGGCGCTATATAAATAAAGATTATTATTATTATTATTATTATAGTGTCCTGTATTAAATTATGGAATTACCTTCTCAAATATACTCTTAGCAGGTCAATAAGAGTCCGGTACACAGATGACACACCACTACCCACACCATCATACAAATTCAATGAATGGGCTTCTGAGAGACGCCATCTTGGATCCACACCACGTCTCTCTCAAGGAAAAGGTGAGTAGATACCTTCATGTCCTGACGTGGGTGGGTGCGTGCGTTTTTTTTAAATTTTTTATTCTGACCATTTTGATTAGGACGGTTTCACACAATTTGAACACGCATAAAATATTACTGAATAAGCGCAGTGGATGTGGGGATAATTAATTGTAGATGTCTGGAATCTTGAGTATAGTAGTCGGGATAGGATGAAGAGGTATTGCGGTAGTTTATTTGGGATCCTGATGCATTTAGACTGAAGTAAGATTTGTATTTTTGGGATCAGGGATTCGTAACTGCGGCAGTCGCACTAAAGAAACAGTAGTTGTGGGGGGGGGGGATGGATTATTAAGATCCCATAGCCTACTGTTCAGATTGTTTGCAGCAACTCATACATTTTTGTTTTTAATTTTCTCTCATACAGGGAAATTGGACGACGACGATGATATTCGATTCATGTCAGACGATGATCAGAGGCAGTGGGAAGAGGATCAGAGGGTGAGATATTGGTGGCCCTCACCAGCCCATCCTTAATAATAGTTTTCATGTCTCATACTCGCAGTTCTCTCCCCTCTCTCCAGCAAGCAGATCGAGACTGGTATATGATGGATGAAGGATTCGATGAGTCTCACAACGCCCTGAGCTCCACCTCTGAGGAATACGTGCGCAAGAGGGAACAACAGCTGCAGAAACAGACTCACAAGAGAGTGTCTGCACAGAGAAGGCAGATCAACGAGGTAACTCCTGACCAAAAGAGACGGGATATTTGTGATCTATGGTTGTTTTCATCTGTTGTCATTATTCTCCCTTCCTCTTTAATTGCTTATTGCCAAACAAGAATTTTTCTCTTACTCTCCACCTACCTGCATTACACTACACTACACTTATATACTGGTAAAATGGAGCCCATTTCCCTTAAGAATGTCACGTGGTCCAGTTGCTGTCTGTTCTAATATCTTATCTCCTTGTTATTTGCAGGATAATGAGCGTTGGGAAACAAATCGCATGTTGACCAGTGGGGTTGTTCAGAGGCTAGAAGTGGATGAGGACTTTGAGGAGGACAACGCTGCTAAAGTGCATCTGCTGGTCCATAACTTGGTGCCTCCGTTTTTAGATGGACGAATTGTGTTTACAAAGCAGGTAGGTGTGGGTAGTTTAAAAAAACTAAATTAAAAATGGAGGATTGGGGTAAACCCGTCTTTATGGTGATTGTGTGAAATTGCGGTAGTGACCTTATTTTATTGCTTTTTGTCCCCTGCATTTTCCAGCCTGAGCCAGTAATCCCAGTTCGTGACCCAACTTCAGACATGGCAATCATCTCCCGTAAAGGCAGCCAACTGGTGCGCAAGCACCGCGAGCAGAAAGAGAGGAAAAAGGTAAAGTGCGGCAGAAGTCCTTATAGTGATCTATAATCCCCATATATAATAATTGTTTCACGGTTTTAGTTGTGTTTTCTAGTTCTATTCAACACTGAATCTTTGTTTAGGCTCAACACAAACACTGGGAATTGGCTGGGACAAAGCTTGGTGATATAATGGGCATCAAAAAGCAGGAGGAAGAGTCTGATAAACCGATGACTGAGGATGGTGCTGTGGATTACAAGTAAGTTCAGTATACGTATAGCTATATTTTTTAAATACAAACAATACATTCGCGTTGTGCGGCTGGAAATGTTAGGTAACGCACAGTCGTGATCAAAGTCATTTGTCCGTTAAATTGTGTTTACAATTAAACTTTTGAAGCATTAAGTGAAGAGTTTTTGTGCCTGTAATTGCTGTAAACCTGAAGCTTATACTTCCGTGACTCAAACTCGCTTTTGCGGCTTTAAGCTTTGCGCATTTTACTGCGGTTTCTGTTAATGACGGCACTATTGGGAAGGGGCCGTCATCTTTGCTTGCCCACACACAAGTGCACTAAACATCAGAATAGCCGTGTACAAGTACAGTGGCCGAGGCAAAGAATAAAAGTGTCCAATTCTTTGCAGAAATGGCTGTAGTTTAAAATTCCATACAGACTCTTTAATATTTTGTTTTGTACTCCTAGGACAGAACAGAAGTTTGCAGATCACATGCGAGAGCGCAATGAAGCGAGTAGTGAGTTTTCCCGAAAGAAAACCTTGATGGAGCAGCGTCAGTACTTGCCCATTTTTGCTGTCCAACAAGAACTACTTACCATAATCAGGTAACAAGTCTCCTTTATGTGATACCAGCATAGTCTACAACTTCTAGGGTTGTTGGGGTTTTTTTGTTTTTTTTCCCATTCTCGAGATACATTTTTTATTTTTTGCTTTCAGAGATAATAGTATTGTCATTGTGGTGGGAGAAACGGGCAGCGGTAAGACAACACAGCTGACCCAATATCTGCACGAAGATGGGTACACTGATTACGGTATGATTGCCTGCACACAGCCGCGTAGAGTGGCAGCCATGTCTGTGGCAAAGCGAGTGAGTGAAGAGATGGAGGTCAGTCTGGGAGAGGAGGTTGGTTATGCCATTCGATTTGAGGACTGCACATCAGAGAAAACCCTGATAAAATACATGACGGATGGTATTCTGCTCCGAGAGTCCCTGCGTGAGGCCGACCTTGACCACTACAGTGCGGTTATCATGGACGAGGCCCATGAACGGTCTTTGAACACGGATGTGCTGTTTGGGCTCTTACGTGAGGTCAGGATAATTAGTACATGTGTAGCCATCTTACTGTGATGTGTCAATAACAATGCACTATAAGCTAATAACTGTGTCTGTCTTGCAGGTTGTCACAAGAAGGTCCGACCTGAAGCTGATCGTTACGTCTGCCACAATGGACTCAGAGAAGTTTGCCTCTTTCTTTGGTAATGTTCCCATTTTCCATATCCCTGGACGAACATTCCCTGTCGACATTCTATTCAGTAAGGTGAGATGTTAAAGTATTTGTTCCACGAAACTCCGTTAAGGCGAGTCCCAGGTCACCATGATGCACTAAGAATTCTTGGGTAGTTAATGTCTAGCAGGCTTTTCCGCTACCATCAATGTAAGTTTGCAGATCCTCGCTGTAACTTGCATGTGGAGAAGACTTTACGTAAAATGTTGTCCGCTGAGAAATCTAAAGTAGCCGTTATCAACGTTTCCTGTGCCGGTGATTGCAAGCTGTTCCCTGTTAGCAGCCATTTCAGGCTAGGGAGAAGCTTGCTGCACTTACCACACTGTTCTACAATAGGAAGACTGACAGACGGATGCTTATATTTTGGCGAGAGCAGGACTAGGAATTTCTGGAATATTCTTCATTTTATTTTTTGTGCATTTTGTATGTTTTAGCGTTCCTTTTAAAGGGGTTGTCCCAAGATAAACATTTATCACCTGTCCGCTGGTTCTCCTCCACTGCAACCCCCGCCCTGCAGTGTGGAGGAGCTTGAATGGAGTAGCGGGCGAGCATATACGGCTTGCCACCCAATTTATCGTCTATGAGGCGAAGTCTAATGTTTTTCCCTGCCTTTCTTAAATGGGTTACTCCATTGGGACATCCCCTGTCCATATGCTGTGCTAGAGAATATGGACCCCATAAAGGGGGTTTCTCTGCTCTGGCCCTCCCTCAATAAGCCAAAGCAGAGAAGCTTCTGCAAAGCGCATCCCTGCTCTGGAGGATGACCGTGTGCTACCATTTAAATGGGTGGCATGTAGTTTTAATACCAAACGTCTGCATTGGCAGCTTTTCAAGTCATTGTTCCTCTGTGTTTAGCAGCTCCTTTGTATTTCTCGCCACAAAAAACAACAACACATTGTTCTCCTATAGACTCCCCAAGAGGATTATGTGGAAGCTGCTGTAAAGCAAGCACTGCAGATACATCTGTCAGGAGCAGCTGGAGATATTCTAATCTTCATGCCTGGGCAAGAAGACATTGAGGTGAGTGTCTTTTGAAATCATAAAAAGATGTGCGCACCCAAAAGGGATAGGGGGTCTTAAGGTCAAAATCTCCCCCTTGAGCCTTGCGGCTCACCCCCCTTGGCTCTTCTCTGTACTTGTAGGCAGTCTTATGTGATGCTATCTGCTGGTGAAAGGTGAATATTACAGGAGATGGCAGAAAGCATTACATACAGCAGTCGGTTAAAAAAAAAAAAAAAAAAAGGCAGGGAGAGCTTTACAGCTCCAGCGTCTCCACATTACTTCTGAAAGAAAGTATAGAGGGTAAGTGCCTATGTATGTGTGTAGCGATCAGCCATAACATTAAAACCACTGAAAGGTTCAGCAAGCTAACAGTGAGTTCTTGAAGTTGATGTGTTGGAAGAATGATAAATGGGCAAGACTACAGATCTGTGCGACCGTGACAGTGGCCAAATTGTGCTGGCTAGATGACTGGGTGGGTCAGAGCATCTCCAGAACTGCAGGTCTTGTGGGGTGTTCCTTGTATGCAGGGGATAGGAACTACTAAAAGGGGTCCAAAGAAGAGCCTAAGGCTCATTGACGCACATGAAGAGCGAAGGATAGCATGTCTGGTCTGCTCCCCCAAAAGAGAGAGAGTAGCACAAATTGCTGAAAAGGTTTCCGCTGGCTATAAGAGAAAGATGTTAGAACACACGGGGCGCTGCAGTTTGCTGTGTCCACTGCCGAAAGCACCTACAATGTGCACGCGAGCACCAGAACTGGAGCAGTGGAAGAAAGTGGCCTGGTCTGATGAATCATGTGGACAGCCGGGTACATGTGCGTTGCTTACCTGGGAAGGAGATGACACCAGAATGCAAAAGGGGAAGACCAGCCATGGCGGAGGCAGTGTGATGCGCTGGTAATGCTCTGCTGGTAAACCTGTGTTCTTGGCATTCATTTGGATGTTACTAATTGACCTACCACCTACCTAAGCATTGCTGCAGACAAAGTACACCCCCTCATGGCAGTGGCATTCCCGAATGACAGTGCCATCTTTCACCATCCTAATGCTTCCTGCCACGCTGCAAAAATATTTAGGAAAATGACAGAGTTCAAGATGTTGAATTGGCTTCCAAAATCCCCCGATCTCAATACGACCGAGCATCTGTGGGATGTTCTTGGAAGAACGAGGCCGCACCTCACAACCTACAGGACATAAAGGATCTGCTAATGTCTTGGTGCCAGATACCACAGGATGCCTTCAGAGGTCTTATGGAGTCCATGCCTCGACGTGTCATATGTTTTGGTGACACAATATTAGGCAGGTCATTTTAATGTTCTGTGTGTGTATATGTATGTGATTGTATGTATACGTCTATATGTGTATGTGTTTTTTTGAATGGATACATGTACTATGCAAGCGCATCTAATTACATGACCGTAAACATTTCCACTTTATAATATTCTGTGTAAACCCCTGATTGGATTAGGCTACAGTTAGAAGTTCCACTTTTCCAATTTATATTTTTTTCATCAAAAGTGAAAACAGATTCCAGCAGATAGGAGAAGGAATCTGTTCTTAAATGTTTCCTGAGGTAATGGGGTCAATTATCAGAACTGGTGCAAAGGAAAAGTGAAGCAGTTGGCCATGACAACCAATCCGTTCATGTGCATTTTTTTTTTAAATAAGCCGGCCCTAAAGAGTTATTCCCTTCACAGAAAGGGACGGCTTATTGCTAGAATATGCCATCACTTTGTCATCAGTGGTGGTCCGACCTTTAGGTGCCGTGCAGGGAGAACTGCTTTTTTCAAGTGACCATGGGCTCGCTATGCCAAGAAAAACAGTGAAGGGTCCCCAGCTCTAAATCTGGCTGCCGCCCATTCAACGACAGACTTGGTCCCAAAGGTTGGACCCCGCCAATAAGAAAGTGATGGCATATCCTAGGGAATAACCCTTTAATGTCAAGAGGGTACTGCTAATGATCCTTTTTCCTCTTTCCTTAAGGTGACATCAGATCAGATTGTAGAGCGTCTGGGAGAGCTGGAGAGTGCTCCACCATTGGCTGTATTGCCAATTTACTCACAACTACCCTCTGACCTTCAAGCCAAAATCTTCCAGAAGGTGGGTGAGGACTGACGTCTGCTCACTGATGTGTGAGGAATAAATGGTAATGGTGCAGGCTCTGAATTATCAGTTCTAGCTCCTCTATTCATTGTGTGTTGTCTTCATGTGCAGGCACCAGACGGTGTGAGGAAATGCATAGTGGCTACCAACATTGCAGAGACATCGCTGACTGTGGATGGCATAATGTTTGTTATAGACTCTGGATATTGCAAGCTGAAGGTAAGGATCCTATGTACCCAAACAAGTATATTACTGCTGTGTCCCTTTCTAGATTAAGGCCTCATGCACACGACTATAATAGTTTTTACTGTCCGCAAATATGAATCCAACTGCTACAGATACACATCCCTGGCCGTCCGCAATTGAGGAAGTTCCCTTTGACTTCTATAGGCGAGTCTGTGCCGCAATTGTGGACAAGAATAGGACATGTTTTATATTTTGCGGATAATTTCTACTGCACGGACACACCTGTAAATATACGGATAGGTGTCCGTGGCCAATAGAAATGAATGGGTCCGCAATTTCATCCGTAATTACAGATGAAACTGACGGTCGTGTGCATGGGGCCTTAAAGAGGCTCTGTCAGCAGTTTCGGACTCCCCTGTCTCCTACCTAATCTAATAGGCGCTGCGTTGTAGACAACTACTGTGTTTTTTTTTGTTTTTTTTTTCGAGACAAAGTTATGAGAATTTTAACATTTATGCAAATTTTTGTAAAAGTCCAGCTGGATGTTTTTTTTACTTTAACCAAGTAGGCGTTGTTAAGACAAGTGTATGACACGGACCAATCAGCATCATACATTTCTCTTCATTCATGTCCAGCGCGAGATCACTCTGTCCTGTCACTTACTCCCGCGGTTCCTTCACCGGAGCGTCGGGAGAATGAACAGATATCGCCTCCAGCCAGGAGACTGCTGGAGACAATGTCTGGTCATTCGCCCGTCGCTCCGGTGAAGGACCTGCGGGATAAAGTGACGGCACAGCAAGATCTCGCGAGATCACGCTGTGCTGTGACTATAAAGCTGGACATGAATGAAGAGAAATGTATGATGCTGATTGGTCCGTGTCATACACTTTTCGGAACAACGCCTACTTGGTTAAAGTAAAAATGGTCATAACTTTGTCACCAGTAAACATTTTTAAAAAAAAAAACAACACAGTAGTTCTCTACAACGCAGCGCCTATTAGATTAGGTAGGAGGCAGGGAAGTCTGAAACTGCTGACAGAGCCTCCTCAAACATATATTTTTTTCTGCATTAATTGGATGAAATCGGATTTTATGCCATTGCAACAATCAGATTGGGCACTAGTGGAATGTGGTTTACAAGTGGTCACTAGCTTCAAATATTTGTGGATAATGCCGAATAGAGATTCTGCTGTTGATTTGAGTGTGAATGTACTCCCACTATTGGACTACGTTGTCTAAATTTAAAGTGCGATATTCTCCCCCCTCCTGTGGTCACGAGGTGTGTGTGTCTGTCTGTCTGTGTGTCTGTCTGTCTGTCTGTGAATCCTGCCCAAGTGTTAATATGATTTGGAGCACGCCGCAATATTGGCACCTCCGTCCTCCTTAAAAAAAATCTCAATATGCATTTGTTTCCTGTATATGAGGGGAGCAAATCGCTCCAACCATTGACTACATTACAAAAACCGAAAGCTCTAGGGGGGCAAAGCATTGCCAGGAAGATGGATTTGCCTAGTTCCGCTATCTCCAAATAATGCTTCATTCCATTCAGCTCTTATCTTCTCACCTATTGGCATTTCCAGACGCTAATAATTGCCTAATTTAGCTCCTTTCTTACATGATAAAGTTCTCTTATGCCTTTTAGACTTTACAAGTTAATAGTTATCCCCCTGCGGAGTGCCAAAGATATAAATTTCATTTATCAGATTTCTGGCACAGGATTTGGACCGGCCATAGGATTTATTCCTTTTGGGAAGCCGTGACTTGATTTGTTGTCTACAGTTCTACAGTAATGTTCTACCTTTATGGTTTGTCTATTTGGGATCTTGGCGGAAGAGCATTGGTCGCGCTACCATAAAACCTTTTCTCAGGGAAATTATGTTCATGGAAAACCTACAAAAACCTCAAACCAAAGCAATGGCATGAAAAGGGGTCCCTTAATATAAGTAGACAACCAAAAGCGAACAACAAAGGGACATAGCCCTAAGAATGATAGTCAACTATATATAATATAGAAAAAATGAACAATCTTTATTTAGAAATGATACAACAAGTATAACGGAATATAAACAACGAATGGACCACATAAGGAGATAAAAAACAGTGCGGTCAGATGTAAAAGACCATGAACATGCAGAGTCAGCCAACCTAGGGAAGTCAAAAAACCGCTCAAATAACCCTCAGGGAAATGATCATACATACAGAATGGCAGTGCCCAGATAGATGAAGAGATAAGGAAAAATATCTATGCATCTGATGGGAAATATCTATGCATCTAATAAGTATAAGTGTGATGTATAGAATCCCAACACAATACCTGGGCAGAGATGGTAAGGCAGGGTGAACCTGTAATAATACATGAAAGAACAGGAATGATGTCATGCAGGTCTGCTTGGCGAAACGCGCGTCGAGGCATCTTTCATCCTTACTTCTGGGTCGTCTGTTCCGCTCCCCATCATGTCTCAGGGTATATGTTTGCTTCGGTTTCCTGCATGACATCATTCCTGTTCTTTCATGTATTATTACAGGTTCACCCTGCCTTACCATCTCTGCCCAGGTATTGTGTTGGGATTCTATACATCACACTTATACTTATTAGATGCATAGATATTTCCCATCAGATGCATAGATATTTTTCCTTATCTCTTCATCTATCTGGGCACTGCCATTCTGTATGTATGATCATTTCCCTGAGGGTTATTTGAGTGGTTTTTTGACTTCCCTAGGTTGGCTGACTCTGCATGTTCATGGTCTTTTACATCTGACCGCACTGTTTTTTATCTCCTTATATGGTCCATTCGTTGTTTATATTCCGTTATACTTGTTGTATCATTTCTAAATAAAGCTTGTTCATTTTTTCTATATTATATAGTTGACTATCATTCTTAGGGCTATGTCCCTTGGTTGTTCGCTTTTGGTTGTCAAATTATGTTCATGGCACCAGAGATCTCCCTCGATCTCGAAATGGGAAAACTTTAGTTAACACCTTTGTCCCATATAAGCGCCTTGTATATAAAAATAGGGATGCATGAAATCTTCCAAGGCATGGTGTTTGTGGATTGGCTCACTAATTATACTTCACATCGATATATACTTGCTCTTCATTCTTTGAGTTATTTGGTTCTTTGAATTAGTTTTACCTTTAGGTGTATGATCACCTTCACTCCTGTAAATGTAGCACTGCCGATGTTTCTCCTTTTGCTCCCATCACATGATCTGTATGTATGACTGTATATGAGCGATGATGATGATTTGGGTTTTGCTGTTCCGACTTGCCTTTTAATTTATGTAAATTTGAGCTTGTAATTCTTCAATAAATAGTTCAAAAATCCAAAACCTATATTTTCTTTACAGGTGTTTAATCCACGCATTGGTATGGATGCTTTACAAATCTACCCTATTAGCCAGGCCAACGCCAACCAGCGTTCTGGCAGAGCTGGAAGGACAGGCCCTGGACAGTGCTTCAGGTGAGTGGCATCCTTCTGAAAACCGTCCTATTAATATGATGCAGGACCCGCAGTAACCACCTCTTTGTCTCTGCCAGGCTGTACACTCAAAGTGCATATAAGAATGAGCTGCTGTGTACGACTGTCCCAGAAATCCAGCGCACCAACCTGTCTAATGTGGTTCTGCTGCTGAAGTCACTAGGGGTGCAGGACCTTCTTCTCTTCCACTTCATGGACCCACCTCCAGAGGACAACATGCTCAACTCCATGTACCAGCTTTGGATTTTGGGGGCTCTTGATAACACAGGTGAATCCCTTATTCTCTTTTTGATCTACTGATCACGATAGCGTATTTTTGAGTTTATCTTTGTATATTTGGGTAACTTTTGTATCTTGTTTTTCCCAGGTTCACTGACCTCCACTGGCCGTCTTATGGTTGAGTTTCCTCTGGATCCAGCATTGTCAAAGATGTTGATTGTGTCTTGTGATATGGGTTGCAGCGCTGAAATTCTCATCGTTGTGTCCATGTTGTCTGTGCCAGCAATATTCTATAGACCAAAGGTAGTGTTTGTGTGTAAAATTATATTGGTATTTGAGGAAGTCTTCCAGCCGTCCTTACTTTATTACTGGACCCCTTTCTGTTTTCTGCTAGGGCCGCGAGGAAGAGAGCGATCAAGTGAGGGAGAAATTTGCCGTCCCAGAGAGTGACCACTTAACGTATTTAAATGTTTTCCTCCAGTGGAAAAACAACAACTATTCAAGTGGCTGGTGCAATCAGCATTTTATCCATGCCAAGGCAATGAGAAAGGTGCGTTCAGCTAGAAAGCCTGTTCTAAAACCCACTGGGTGAGATCTCTAAACACTTACAGCAGTCTTAACCAAATGTGCGTTAGAGTAAGATGTGCCAAATTTATTATGAGGTGCGTGCCTGTTATTAAATTTAGCGCATCTTGGCCATTCTAACGACAAATGGAAACCTACGCCTATAAGCTGGAGTCTATTTTGCGCTATAAGGCCTGACTCACATTGCGTTTTTTGGAAGATAGCCACGTATCCCACTGTTATAGGATACAGTGAGCTACGTTGCCCGAACTCCCCAGGCAGAGCGCTACTTGAAGCACAGTGCCCAGGGAAGCTGCTGATGTCACTGTCCATATATGGATATTAGGAGTTTTAGGCTCAATGCGTATTACGTGCGGTTTTGCTGCGCGAATGCAGTACCAGCATAGTCAATGAGCTTCCAGGAAATCTCATGTAAACGCTGCAGTATTTTTCGGGACGTATTTTAGAATTCGCAGCATGTCAATTTATATTGCGTTTCCGCTTGCGAATTGTATCGGTCTTGTCCTGTGGCAAATCGCACCAAAACCCGCAGAACGAGAACTTGCCGAAAAACACATCAAAACGTAAAAAACACATTGAAAAAAACATATAAGGTGCGGTTTTTACCTGCGTATTGCTGCGGTTTTGTTGCGTACTTTCCGCTGCAGAATACGCAACGTTTGCATGTAGTCTTAAAATGCTGAAATCCCTGGCAAGAGTGCCGTGGATTTCGCTCTTGGTGGAGCCCCTGACATCACTTCCCATATATGTGTAGCTGGAATCGCTGGGCTGTGTGCGGCCTAATGCTCTTCCTGGTGACTCCAGCTCTGGGGAAGCTCCCCGAGGTCTACATTCAAAGTATACTTCTGACAGATGTCATATTGTAGCATCATCACACACATGCTCCCGTGTTAAAAGAAAAACAAAAACGTTGATCACGCTGCATACTTTTTCTTTTTTGCGGGATTCTTTAATTTGTCTACTACGCTATTCCATCCTCAAATAAATGAAAATATATGTACACGAGCTGCTTTATTTACATGAAGGTGGTAACAAATAACCCCCCCCATAAATTACGTATCCATACTGTGAAGATAATTTTTGAGACCTTGGCTCTCATCAGGTCCGGGAAGTTCGTGCGCAGTTGAAGGACATCATGGTGGCCCAGCGCATGTCATTATCGTCCTGCGGGTCTGACTGGGATGTGGTTCGTAAATGCATCTGTGCAGCTTACTTTCATCAAGCCGCCAGGCTAAAGGTTGGTGTTGATGGGGAGTTTTAGAAATGAGCAGTCTAATTAGGATTAAATTGTATTTCTAGTGGCCGAGTGATCATGTGTGTTGTCTTTCCGCAGGGAATCGGTGAATATGTTAATGTACGGACAGGAATGCCTTGTCACTTACACCCAACCAGCTCCCTCTTCGGAATGGGTTACACCCCAGATTATATTGTTTATCATGAACTTGTGATGACGACCAAGGTAAGAGATCTAGATTTGTAAGCGTATAGTGCAGAGATTTCTACTCCTATTATTTATAACTTTTATAACATTCTCCAAGTTTATAAGGACATTTATTTCTACACTTACTGTATGTATCAAAGACCATTTCATTAATAAGGAATATAATGAGGGCTTATTAAATTACCTCAATGTCGCATATTTATTACATTCTCTCTTGTATGCTTAGATGTATTTTTCTTTGAAGGGTTTTAGGGTAATTTTAGGTCGGGTTTCGTGTGTGTATATATACACACAGTTAGGTCCAGAATTATTTGGACAGTGACACAATCTTCATGATTTGGGCTCCGCTGCCACCACATTGGATTTGGTTGAATCTGAGCAGAAAGTAAATCCCTCAACACTTAGGAATTCATCGGGCAGCTTCTGTCTTCAGTCACATCATTAATAAACACTAGTGACCCAGTGCCTTTTGGCAGCCATGCATGCCCACGCCATCACACTACCCCCCCCCACCATGCCAGCACACTGCCCCCACCATGTTTTACAGAGGATGTGGTGTGCTTTGGATCATGAGCCGCTCCCAGCCTTCTCCATATTTTCTTCCTCCCATCATTCTGGTCCAGGTTGATCTTAGTTTCATGCTGTTCCAGAACTCGGCGGCTTCTTTACATGTTGTTTGGCAAAGTCTAATCCGGCGTTTCTATTTTTGAGTCTGATTAATGGTTTGCACCTTGTGGTGATCCCTCTGTATTTGCTCTCATGAAGTCTTCTCTTTATGGTAGACTTAGATACTGATACACCTACTTCCAGGAGAGTGTTCTTCATTTGGGCAGATCTTGTGAAGGGGTTTTTCTTCACCATGGAAAGGATTCTGCGATCATCCACCACTGTTATCTTCCGTGGACGTACAGGCCTTTTGGAGTTCACAGGATCACCAGTGCGCTCTTTTGTTTCAAGAATGTACCAAACTCTTGATATTGCCACTCCTAACATTTCTGCTTCTCTCTGATGGATTTCTTCATTTTTTTCAGCCTAACGCTGATCTGTTTCACTTGCATTGAGAGCTGCTTTGACCTCATGTTGTGGGTTCACAGCAACAGCTTCCAAATGCAAATGTCACACCTGGAATCAACTCCAGACCTTTTACCTGCTTAATTGATGATGGATTAACCAGGGAATAGCCCATGCAGCCCATTAAATAGCTTTTGAGATAATTGTCCAATTACATTTGGTCCCTCGAAAAAGAGGCAGCTACAAATTAAAGAGCTGTAATTCCTAAACCCTTCCTCAAATTAGGATGTGAATACCCTCAAATTAAAGCTGAGTCTTCACTTTAAGCCCATATTGATTATATAACTGGATATTCAATATGTTTAGGTAAACCGCTAAAATGCCAAAACTTGTGTCACTGTGCAAATAATTCTGAACCTAACTGTATATTTATTTTTCTCATATATATATATATATATATATATATATATATATAATATGTGTGTGTGTGTATAATAATCTTTATTTATATAGCGCCAATATATTACGCAGCACTTTACAATTTAGAGGGAACATAAACAGACAATATCAGACATTACATAGTGTCAAAACTAATTTACAATTCAGACCGGAGGAGTGAGGACCCTGCTCGCAAGAGCTTACAATCTGAGGACATAAGGGAGACACAAAGTGTAATAGTGCTTGTTCAGTACAATGGTCCGGCCATCTTTTATACACAGGGGTTAGTAACATAAAGCTGCATGAGCCGCTCCCCAGCCTGTGTATGACGGACATGAAGTGCATTAGGGTGCAGGGAGTGTGAGGGAATCTTATCTGTTGACTAAAGGGGCCAAGGAAAGGAGTCAGATTAGGGAATGTTATTGGCCTGTCTAATAAAATGTGATTTCAGGGCACGTTTAAAACTGTGAATATTGGGAATTAATCTGATTGTCTGGGGTAGCGCATCCCAGAGGACGGTGCAGCACGAGCAAAATCCTGGAGACTGGAGTGGGAGGTTCAGATTATGGAGGATTTTAATCTAAGGTCATTGCCAGAATGTAGAGCGTGGGTAGATTGGTAGACGGAGATGTAAGGAGGTGCAGCACTGTGGAGAGCTTTGTGGGTGAGAGGAATAAGTTTGAATTAAATTCTGAAGGTTATCGGTAACCAGTGCAGTGACTGGCACAGGGTAGAGACATTGGTGTAGCGGTCCAGTGTAGTGACTGGCACAGGGTAGAGGTGTTGGTGTAGCGGTCCACTGTAGTGACAGGCACAGAGTAGAGGCGTTGGTGTAGCGGTCCACTGTAGTGACTGGCACAGGGTAGAGGTGTTGGTTAAGGGAGTTGGTCAGAATTATGAGCCTGGCTGCTGCATTCAGGATAGATTGGAGAGGGGAGAGTTTAGTGAGGGGAAGACTGACTAGTAATGAGTTACAGGAGTCCAGACGAGAGGGAATCCGAGCGACAAAGAGTTTTTGCCGTTTCCTCCGTAAGAAAAAAGCGGATTCTGGAGATGTTTTTGAGGTGAAAATGACAGGAGCGTGAAAGTGATCGAATGTGAGGAGTAAAGGAAAGGTCTGAGTAAAAAAATAACCCCCAGAGACAGCGGGCATGCTGCCCAGGAGTTATGGTAGTGCCACACACAGAGATGGAGACATTGGGTTTAGGTAGGTTAGTAGCTGGTGGGAACACAAGGAGCTCAGTTTTAGATAGAGAGAGGACATGATGTTAGAGACAGCGGACAGACAATCACTGGTGTTCTGTATTAGAGCGGGTGATGTCACAGGAAGAGGCATATAATTGGGTGTCATCAGTGTAGAGATGGTACTGGAAGCCAAATCTGCTGATGGTTTGTCCAATAGGGGCTGTGTAGAGAGAAAAGAGCAGCGGACCTAGGACTGATCCCTGAGGAACCCCGATAGCAAGGGGAAGAGGAGAAGAAGTAGAACCAGCAAATTACACACTGAATGAGCGGTCAGAGAGATGGGAGGAAAACCAAGAGAGAGCCGCGTCCTTGAGGCCAATAGAGTGGCGCATGTTAGGTAGGAGTTGGTGGTCTACAGTGTCAAAGGCTGCAGAGAGATCCAGAAGGATCAGGAGAGAGTATTTGCCATTAGATTTAGCTGCCAAGAGATCATTTGAGACTTTAGTAAGGGCAGTTTCTGTGGAGTGTAGAGTGCGGAATCCAGATTGTAAGGGGTCAAGAATGGAGTTAGCAGAGAGATAGCGGATAAGGCGAGAGGAGACCAAGCGCTCCAGGAGTTTTGAGATGAAGGGCAGATTAGAGACTGGTCGGTAGTTGGCAGCGCTGGATGGGTCAAGAGTTGTTTTTTCAGTAATGGGTTTATAATGGCATGTTTAAAAGAGGAGGGAAAGATACTACAGGAAAGAGAGAGGTTAAATATTTTAGTCAGGTGACTAGTGACAGCTGGGGAGAGGGACTGGAGGAGGTGTGAGGGGATAGGATCACTAGGGCAGGTAGTGGGATGAGAAGGAGAGAGACTTCCTGGAGACTTCTTCTGTTATTGGGTCAAATGCTGAAAGTGAAGAAGAGGCAGGGAAAGGGAACGATGTTACTAGGGGACTGGGAGAGAATATCATGGCGGATGTTGTTAATTTTGACTGTAAAAGAATTGGCCAGGTCTTCAGCACTGAGATCTGTGATTGGCGTCTGATACTTTTCCCTCCCTCCTAAGTCCAAAAGTGCAAAGAGGCGTTTTGGATTGATACTTGTTTGGCTTTGCGAAGGGCAGAGTTGTAAGTTCTGAGCATAAAGTACTAATGGTGGAAATTTGCAGCCCAATGCAATTTTCTCCACCGTGCTTTGGCACATTTCGAGCACCGCTGAAGATTGTGGTGTGTGCCAGGGATGTTGTCACCATAGTCTTTGTCTAGTGGTTCGGAGTGCGCTTCCAATGCATTTCGGAGAGTGAAACACGCACGCAGATTACAATAACAAAGGAGGGGAATGTGAGTGAGGCACTGGGGCCTGGAAAGTGCAGTGTTGGGAAAGAAGTATACCCACTCCTCCACCCTGCCTGTTCTCAGGTCTGGGGGCATGAGAGAAATGGAGACCAGCAAAAGATAGAGCAGCAGGGGAAGCCGTGTCAGACAGGAGTAGGCATGTTTCTGTAAGAGGCTGTAGGTTGTGAGAGCTAGAAAGGACTAAGTAATGAATAAAGGTGATTTTGTTGCGTATGGATGGCCAATTCCAGAGCACACAGTTAATAGAGGCTGGAGAAGAGATGAGAGAAATGTTGAGATGTGGTGGGTTTGTATATGTGGCAGGTAAGTGTTTTAGCTAGACTGACGAAAAGGGGGGACCAGGGTTAGGCGAGATGTCCCCTGCAGCTGGAGAATGGCAAACCACAGCAGATGGGTGAGTGATGAATGTGAGCGAGCGTTGTGGTGAGCAGTGGGAATTGTGTATGGGAACTGTTCAGGTGTGAGTGAAGGAGAGAGTGCTGTGCGCTGAATGGAGAAATGTGTACTAGGCATGTAGTGCAGAGATAGCTTTAGAGACTCCCTACATGGTGTCAATGATTGTGTGCTGTGCTTTGTAATCCCAAATTGTTTGGTTTCCTACCAGTCTCCCTTGTTGTCGAACTGCCTTGTTTAACTGCCAGGACACTTTGTCAAAATGACACTTCGACACACATGATGCCAGCACACCTGCCACCCCTGCACAAGTGCCTTCCCCTAGGTTACTACTACATTTAAAGGGGAGGGGAGGCACTGAACTTGCCCTAATTAACCGCCGACATCTGTTCATCAAACAAGCTTGACAAATGAGGGAAAGAAACTCCACACTGAACAACTAACTACTCTGGAGAGCTGGGGAAACTTAAAGACAAGCACATAGGTTGGAGGTTTCTGAAAACAAACGCCTATATAGGAAGAAAGGAAAACACACCTGAAGAACACAAAAAAAACCAAAAACATCGCCAAGAGGTGTGTGTGTCGCAATATATATATACACACACACACACACACACACACAAGCTAGATATAATATAGGCGTGTCAAGCTATTAACCAATCATAGACCTCACACATTAACCCAATGTTGTCCATTATGACTGAGGCACATGGACATCATTACTAATATTTGCACACACTCGCAGGTTTACCATTCATCACACCACACACCTTACATCAGAGAATGCAAGAACTTTGCTTTATTATTGTGGCCACACTAACATGTTATATTGAGCATCCCAATACTACAGGAAGTATCGGTATCCAAGTCACAATTCGGGGATCGTGACAACACTTGGGTGTGTGTGTACGCATATGTTGGTGCGGGTGTATGTATATAGGTGTGGGTACACGTGCGCGCACACACACGTATGTGTATATATATATACATACATACGTACGTGTAGATGGGATAGTTTACAGTTACCATCCTGCGTCTCAGACACACATGACCAGCTGACACTGAACTCATCGGGTCCACAGGACTGACTGATTCAGTGTAAAACGAGCAATACAAGTGTTCCATATAGAGAATACACAACAGTTGTATCTCAAAGTCACACGTTTTTTTGGGATAAAGACTAATTACCAAGTTACACCAAACTAACTAACTAATATAGAGTTAAACAAAAAAAAAAAACCTCAAAAGGTGTACATAGTCTTTACCAGAGTTAATTACTTTGATGGCCACAAGATGGCAGTATAATAATGGCAAAGAACGTTCTCTATCAGAATGCTAACAGTTTGATTGGAATAATAAAAAAAAAAATACAATTCTTCATCTGTAACCATACATATTTGTTTCATGCACAGATGCCATCGTTTTATTGACTTACGTTCTATGGTGATAGAATGCCAAAATTTTAGTGGCCGCATATAGAAAATATATTGAAACGTGGCCACTGTATTTAATCTGTATGTAACAAAAAAAATGCAATGTCATTCACCAAAGCCCACGCTTATCTTACAACTTGTATTTAATTGTATCCTTGTTTCCTAGGAATATATGCAATGTGTCACGGCGGTAGATGGCGAGTGGTTGGCAGAACTAGGTCCTATGTTCTACAGCATTAAACATGCCGGCAAGTCAAGACAGGTGCGTGTGAGGGTAGAGATGACTTGGTAATGTGGTTTTTTTCCTTCCTTTGTATAGTGCTATGTACTAATGTCTATTATGGTGTTTAGGAGAACAGGCGCAGGGCTAAGGAGGAGGTATCTGCAATGGAGGAGGAGATGATGCTAGCTGAAGAACAACTGCGCTCAAGGAGAGAAGAGCAGGACAGGAAAAGCACATTGAGCAGCTCAAGGTGTGTTATTATACACTAGACATGACAGAGGTGGCTCAATGAATATCATGTCGCTAGAATATCACCTGGCTGTATTACAGTTCTGTAAAGGTTCTATTTTGTACAGATCTGTAATACAGCACCCAGAGAAGTCTATACTGTGCCTCGGTATGTATCAGATTTTTCCTGTAGGATTAAGATGGAAGCAATCAGAGATATCGCTTTTAGTGGGAGACTATCTACAATATACTGTACCACCATACAAGTTGCACAGAGCCTAGAAAATCCTCCACTGTGATAGATCGTTACCACCTGTAGATTAATATACGTGTGTCCACATGCGCTGCTGCCCCACAAAATTATCAAAAACCCATTTAATTGTGTTCAAACAGATTTTTGACTGTCTGAAAGATGTAGCGTAACCAGGAGTTACGTATGTGGGGAAGGTAGGATTATGTCAAGTCAATAGGCTTTTCACTGGACACCCTACGCCGCTGCTCTATTCTTCAGTTGTTTATATATATATTTGTGTCTCTAGGTCCTCAAAGATTTACACCCCCGGAAGGAAGGAACAGATGGAACCAGGATCCCCCCGACGAACTCCCGCTCGATTTGGCTTGTGATCCCATTTCTGTATTTAATTGTCCACCAAACTCAACTGGTCTCGCTGCTTGAGAACAAATCTCCCCTCTAGTACATTGACACTTCTGGGACTTGTGGGATAAAATTTCCTTGGGTGGGGGAGGGGGGCGGGTATTGATCTTACCATTTTATTGTAAAGTGGAATATTGTTATTTTTAAGCAATAATGTATCTTTTGATGGTGTCAAGACGTGGAATGTTTATTTTTACATAACATTAAGAATATCTGAGCTTGGAGTGATTAGTTTGATTTCATGCATGCGAGTGTAACCTGCAGGACGGTGCTTGACACTAGAGACACTTGGATATGGAACGTGATAATTAACTTCTAATAAGTGTTGTAATGTCATAGGCAGTCCCACCACAAGTGGATAAGTTGGCTTATTGGCAGCTCCCTCTGCTTGAAGCCAATTTAAGTGCTGTATATTGACTAAAAGGCAACTGTTAAATGCTGATTATTGATTTTCTTGCAATGCTGACGGGATGAAGCGAAGCTAAGGGATTCTGGCTGGGCTCGGAGGGTTTTGTCATCGCACCGCATATAGTAAGACGGCTATCTGATAGTTTGCACTGGATCAACCATTACATTTGTCGTTCCAGGAATGTGAATAAACATGTTTCCTAAAGATGTTAGGATCAACATTAATGTCTCTCAGAGACCGATACACAAAGAAATAAAAGAGCAGGTGATTAAAACCCTTAGAATTCAGGATTAATTTATTACAAAATAGCAGTATAAATATTTTAAAAGTGATTTACAGAGAATATACCAATATAAAAAACAAACAGTGCAATGATTGTATTTGTGCTACTGCCACTGGCAGGTCCAATTTTCATTTTAAATCTCAGATATTAAGGTTTTGGGTTTTTGGCCCACCCCATATCCAGTCACAGGTAGAATGCATTATTTGCAGAAATTATGTGGTTGCTAATGGTTAAAGTGAATAAATGTGGAGCCAATTTTGAACATGATGATAAACTAGAATTGAAAGGTGCTTAAAATGATCAGTTTGTTTGAAACATTGCTCTGCAATTAGACCCGTTATTTGTATGTCTTCATGTTGTATAAACCTTCAGACGTCTCTGTAGCGTGCGCTATAATGTGACGTGGTTAGGATTAGCTCTAGTCCTGTTCGGCAATACATAGGATGATGGCTACATGTTCAGCCTTAGATTGAGTGACCGGAACTAGTCCCTAATGTGTAGGCAGACACCCAAGTCGAATCCCACATTCAGCTTTTGGAATCGTTCTGCTGATCAATGTCAGACGCTGGAGACCACTGTTAAGCCAGAGCAAAAATATTTCACGCTCCAGTGATCAAACTCATACAAGACCACAAGATTGTCCTTCCTTTCTCCAGGGACGTTGGAAGTGCAGCTTCTATACATTCAGCATTTGTACTGTGCTCATTCAGTGGACATTCGTTTTCTTTGTAGCACCAAATCATCAAGAACCTCCACGTGGCTTTGCCCTCAGGTTTCCAGCACTTGTGAATGCTCTTCTTGCAGAACGCAGAGACCTGTAAAACATTGGTCAGTGATGTACGAACTGGAGTGGAGTGACGGACACAAAAGTTGGCTTAAAACTCACCCTATGTCCTCGCTGGGATGTTGGTGCTCCAGGTCAGATGTACGCAGAGAAAGCTAGAATCAAATCAACCAAAAGTAAGAATTCTAATAGAAAAGGTAACTAAAGACTAAGGGTATGTTCACACGTAGTGACCAAAAACGTCTGAAAATCCAGAGCTGTTTTCAAGGGAAAACAGACCCTGCTTTTCAGACGTTTTTTTGACCAACTCGCATTTTTCGCGGCGTTTTTTACATCCGTTTTTGGAGCTGTTTTCATTGGAGTCTATGAGAAAACAGCTCCAAAAACATCCAAAGAAGTGTCCTGCACTTCTTTTGACGAGGCTGTATTTTTACGCGTCGTCATTTGACAGCTGTCAAACGACGACGCGTAAATAACAGGTCGTCTGCACAGTACGTCGGCAAACCCATTCAAATGAATGGGCAGATGTTTGCCGACGTATTGTAGCCCTATTTTCAGGCGTAAAACGAGGCATAATACGCCTCGTTTACGTCTGAAAATAGGTCGTGTGAACCAAGCCTAAGACTTTGAGGGTATGTGCACACGGTGAGAGGCTTTTACTGCTGAAATGACACTGTTTTCAGGAGAGAAAACAGCTGCCTCGTTTCAGCCGTAAAAGCTCCTCGTATTATGCGAGGCGTCTGAGACGCTCGTAAATCTTGAGCTGCTCTTCATTGAGTTCAATGAAGAACGGCTCAAATTACGTTGCAAAGCAAAGAAGTGTCCTGCACTTCTTTGCCGAGGCAGTCAATTTACGCGTCGTCGTTTGACAGCTGTCAAACGACGACGCGTAAATTACAGGTCGTCGGCAAACCCATTCAAATGAATGGGCAGATGTATTGTAGCCCTATTTTCAGGTGTAAAACGAGGCATAATACACCTCGTTTACGCCTGAAAATAGGTCATGGGAACCTGTCACCAGCATTTCACCTATTGAACTTTACTTATCCCTCGCTGGCCGCTGCTATAAGAAGTTCATTGCTGTTATCCCCTCTCCTAAACTCCTCATCCGACTGTAAATAAGTTTGCAAACATTTGCGCTTTTTATCGTAATAATCCGGTGTCCCTTTTTGCACACCCCCCAGAAGAGAACATCAATGCACAAGCGCGGGGTTTTGTGTGCTGGGGAAGGCAAGGAGCTGTCAATCAAAAGTAAGGAGGTGGGGTAAACTCGGAAAGGCTTGAGGAATGAAGATCTGACTTATGCTCATTAGCATACGGTGCGGAAACACAAAAAAAAAACAAAAACTAAAGCTACAGAGCCGACTACGAAGATAATTCTAGTTATATAGAAATGATTTTCCACCCACTACCACCAGGTATTGCCCGTTTAATAGGTGAAATGCTGGTGACAGTTTCCCTTTAACCTCATTTTACTGGTTACATTCATTTATATTGTTAGGCATTCTGGGAGATGTGGTGTTTTTACCACATACATGATATCAGCAGAGCATGCTCTGTGGAGGGACCTGCAGACAATTATTGAGTGCATTAGGAGTAAATTTACAAATACTTTTTTTGCTTCTCTCTGAGATATCTCCGTATATAGTGTGAACTGTAAATTATATTAAAACATGAACTTCTTTTATCGCACCTTATAACGTTCATTCTCTATGCGCCTCTCGTCTTCTACATTTCTTAAATATCTGTTCTCCCTCTGCATCTGCTCAATCACCTCCTGCATATGGCTGTTAAGAGAAAATGATAAGATCACCTGGCACAAGCTCGGTTCAGGCTAAAAGAAAAAGTGAGGGGTACTAAAACCAGGGACGGTTATTCACAAGTGTTATACTGTTAGGCATTAGATGTTGTACAACAATTTGCATCATTTTGGATGCTTCATTTTTTTGGAGTTCATTGGTTGAAGTAACTGCCGTTGCTGTTTTTGCCTTTTTTTTCTACATTCAACAACTGACAACACTGGGTCTCTTTTGGACAGCAATTAGGAAAGGATAAAGTGGATTTGTGCAGGCGAGTAACAGCCCGGACTGCTCAGTTAGGGCAGGAGAGTGACTCTTGGGGGTCTATTCACATGTGTTAAAAGTGCAGTTTCTTACTGCAAAATCAAAAACTGACCTCACAGTATGAATAGACCCTTAAAAGACTGTGTGCCCAGTGACAGATTCTCTTTAACCCGTTAGTGACCGCCCCATAGTGTTTTTACATCGGTCACTAACAGGCTTTATTCCGATGCAATAGCCTTTTCACGGCGCTGCATCGGAATAAGTAAACAGAGCAGGGAGCTGTCAAATCTCCCTGCTCCCAGAGGTAGCTGAGGGCTGGGGGCGTCCCTGCTCGACCGGGTAAGATCGATATTGGTATCGCTCACACGTTTAACCCCTCAGATGTGGCGCTCAATAGTGAGCACCGCATCGGAGTTGTTTTGGAGAGCGGGAGGGCGCTCCCTCTCAATCCCACTTGCACCCGGCAATAGCCGGCGTCTTCTATGGCAGCCGGGGGCCTAATAAAAGCCCCCAGGTCTGCCTTTAGTGAATGCCTGCGGCATGACCTAGCAGATGCCTGTCAGTTTTACACGGACAGGCATAATACACTGCAATACTATTATAATAGCGATCGGATAATCGCATAGTGAAGTCCCCTAGTGGGACTAGTAAAAAAATAAATAAAAGTTTAATAAAAAGTGAAACCCACTTTTCCCTCTTAGACTGCTTTATTATTAAAAAACAAAAAGTAAAAAAAGTTCCACATATTTGGTATCGCTGCGTTCGTAACGACCCCGACTATAAACTTATTACATCATTTAAGCCGCACGGTGAACGTAGTAAAAAATAAAACAAAACATGCAAAAATTGCTGCTGTTTTCTTTAAATCCAGCCTTAGGGTATGTGCACACGTAGTGACCAAAAACGTCTGAAAATACGGAGCTGTTTTCAAGGGAAAACAGCCCCTGTTTTTTCAGACGTTTTTTTGAGCAACTCACGTTTTTCGCGGCGTTTTCTACGTCCGTTTTTGGAGCTGTTTTCATTGGAGTCTATGAGAAAACTGCTCCAAAAACGTCCAAAGAAGTGTCCTGCATATAATGTATAGAAGTGTCCTGCACTTCTTTTGCCGAGGCTGTATTTTTACGCGTCGTCGTTTGACAGCTGTCAAACGACGACGCGTAAATGACAGGTCGTCGGCACAGTACGTCGGCAAACCCATTCAAATGAATGGGCAGATGTTTGCCGACGTATTGTAGCCCTATTTTCAGACGTAAAACGAGGCATAATACGCCTCGTTTACGTCTGAAAATAGGTCGTGTGAACCCAGCCTTAAAAAAAAAAAATTCATAAAAAGTCACATCTACACCAAAATGGTAACAACAAAAACTACAAATTGTCCCGCAAAATAAAAGCCCTCAAACAACTGCATCAGCAAAAAAATAAAAAAAAGTTACGGCTCTTCAAATATGGAGACACAAAAACAAATGATTTTGAAAAAAAAAAAAAATAATGTTTTCACTGTGTAAAAGTAGTAAAACATACAAAAGCTATACAAATTTGGTATCGTTGCAATCGCAACAACCTGCTGTATAAAGTTAGTTATTTATACCACACGGTAAACAGCGTAAATTTAGGACGCAAAAAAGTGTGGCAAAATTGCAGGTTTTTTTTCTATTCCCCCCAAAAAAAAGTTAATAAAAGTTAATCAAATTCTATGTACCCCAAAATGGTGCTATTAATAATTACAAAAAACAAGACCTTATACAGCTATGTCGACGCAAAAATAAAAAAAGCTATAGCTCTTTGAATGTGACGATGGAAAAACTTAAAAAGATGGCTTGGTCATTAGGGCCCAGAATGCAAGCAGGGGGAGGGGGTTAAGTACTTACTCTTTTTCAGTGGTCAGCTGCTGGATTTGCTTATTCTGTTCCCGTATCTTTTCCCCCAATGTCTTATTGGCTTCTCTGTGGATGGGATACAATGTATTTGAGCAAACAAGAAAAATAATATCTCTGGGTATAAAGCAGACTTGGTGGGCGACTTGTGGTAAGTTAATCCCGTCACGTGACACTTCACTGCAGCTGTTAAACTCACTTCTGTTCACCGACCCATTCGTTTACGTTGCACACAACCAACTCGCTCTCATGGTGAAGCCGTCGGCAGTCAGTCCTGGCAGCTTCTAGAGAGGAGCGCAGGGCGTCGAGCTGCAGAGGAGTTAGAAAATTCTTTCAGTACCTTTCTGTGATCTGGGGGCACATGCGGATGTGAGAGAAACGATCAAATAAATCCTCTGCTTATTTGGACTGGTCAGTGGTAGAAGCTGCAGTAACTGACACGTGGACATTAACCAGCACGGGGAACATGAAGTGGGATGTAGCTATTTTGGCAGCTGAAATGTATCAAAACTAGTGCAAGATGTGAGCTGCCATCCAATTGGTTGATTTAAGTTTCTTTGGAAAATGAAAGCAGAAACCGCATAGGGTGCTATAGACTGCTTCTCCATTGTCCCCCTGCACTAGTTTGATCATTTTGTAACCGTGAATGTGTAAGTATTATCGCATGTGGTTGGCACACTTTAGTTCTTCTTGTGAACGTCTGTATAGAGTCGTGGCTAAATGGCAGCAGATTATTAGGATTTATTTCAATCCTACTGCCACATAGAATCCACTGGGAGGAGATCGAGGGAAGACCATTTTCTAAACAGCCTAATGAATAATATCGGTGATTTGATGAACTACGTTAATAAAAAGAGCGACTAAAGGCCCTTTTGCACTGGCCAATTATCGGGCAAACGAGTATTCTGTGAACGCCCGTTTGTCCGACAATTGTCCAGTGTAATCAACGCAACGATCACCCGATGAACGAGCAAACGCTCATTCATTGGCTGATTGCATAGTTTGAAACGGCCAAAATATTATCGTTGTTGGCAGCACGTCTCCCTGGCAGAGGCGCTGCCGACATTATCAAAATGTATGGGGACGAGCGATCAGAGTAACGAGCGCTCATCCCCATACTGGCTCCTTTATGAAAGGAGCGCCAGTCAACATGCTGTCTTGATGATCGGTGATCGATTACATGTATTAGTAGTGGGGCCATGTAGTATCAGCTTAACCCCTTAACCAGCTTAACCCCTTTAATGCGGGAGAAATAGTTCTTTGTTTTTCACAGTTTGGAGGTAGAAAAAAATTATTATTACGGCATGAATATAGGAAAAGAAGAGATTCTCCGCATAATTTTTTTATCCCATTCACGCTAAATAACCCGTTCGATTAATTCTTCAGGTTATTACGGTCGTTTAGATACCTAATATGTGAAGGTTTTTTGTTTTTACTTAGTCATTATTTTGCATAAAATATATTTTATTGCCCCTACACTTTTTTTTTATTATTATTTTTTTTAAATCCCATTAAGGGATAACTTTATTTATTACTTGGAACGTATTAGCATACTCCTGTATGCCAATGCATCATACTGTGTCACTATGATACAGGCTGCTATTAGGGCAGTGTGCCATAACAGCAGGCAAATGAAACAGACAGCCCGGGGTCCTTTCTAGGTCCCCTGAGCTGACTGCAGAGGGTTTCCCTGCTCTTTGATTACGTCACCAGGTTTCCTATGATGTGATCAAGTAGGGGAGTTGCATTTGATCTTGCCGTGGTCATGGGCCGCGGCGATCAAAGGGTGAGACCGATGCGGTCAGAATGTTTTCCGACCCCAGCTGCATTCAGCAGGCTTCTCGAAGATTAGGAGCGGTTAGTTACAGCTCCTGCTTCCAGGTTGAGCTGTAGACTAAGCATATACACCGCCTGCCGTCATGACGGTAGGCGGTCGTCAAGGGGTTAACATGCTTTAGCGTGAGAGCTGTAAACTAATATGTTATTATGATGATATTATTACGCACTAGGACAAATAGTGGTGTTACCCAGTATGTAAGACTAATATTAAATCCTCACCTCACTGGTGGCCGCATTGTACTTCTGTTTCAGTTGGTTCATTGTATTCTGCAGGACGTCTCTCTATGGGAGGAAATACACAAGATCTAAATGCATAGACGCAGCTGGCGATAGGCGACGCTTAGACAAACTGGATCTCAATCTGTTGTAGAATAGAAGCTTGGCTGGTGATGCTGGGATTTGTGGTTCTACAACAGCTGAGACCAATTCGTTACCAAACCCTTTTTGAGATGTTCTCTACCTCTCTGCCTTCAGTTTTTAGCTTCTCCATGAGGATTGCGAGCTGGTCCTGCAGCTGCTTCACATCCTCTTCCCTCTGCCGGAGCTCTTGTCCACGTTCCTGGTGAAGCCTCTGCCAGTGCTGCAGTTGGCTACTAAGATCTCGCAGACGGCTTTCACATACCTCTGCCTACAACGGGATTAAAAGAGTAAGTAGGGAGAACAGTCTCCCTAGTAGGACTGCATTCTTGCACTTGGATTACCCAGACGCACCTCTTGCTCCCTCTGTCTTTGTAGGTGATGCAGTGCGCTCATCTCTGTGCTCAGGCTGCGTACTTGCTCTTCTTGGGCTGCGCTGCCTCGCTCCAGCTCTGCCTTCTTCTGCTGCGTGCGCTGCAGCTCATTCCTTAAAGTGGCCAATTCTCTGTTGCGCTCACTCAGCTGTTCAAGACCAAATATCAATCTTTAATAATTCAGTCTTTTAAATTTTTCACATCTGCTTCGTGGCTTATAGCGCTGTTGTACAGTGGTCGGGTTTACGGTGTTTGAGACTAGAACAGAACTTCATGTGCATTCAGCCTTAAGGTGCTGTGTATTTTTCGGCATGAATTTGAACGTTTTTTATTTTGGTTATTAAAAGCCACTTTATAGGCCTGATATTGATGGTATTTTTACCATGTCTCATTGATGTCACTAGCGATTCTAATGAGTACTTTTGGACTGTAAAACCTGCTATAGACACAGCAATAAAAGGAATTTTAAATAGTTTTAAATCCAGATAATGTTTGAAGGTGTTTTCCCAGAATCAAAAATGTTCACCTATCCGCAGGATAGGTGATGACACTGATCGCTGTAGGCCCTGCCAGATTGCAAAAAACCTGTTCTTCCTCACTGCGTGACCACTCCATTCAAAGTCTATGAAAATTAAGACAACAGCCGAGTACAGCGCTGGGCTCTTTCAGTCATTCTCATAGACATTGCAACGAGTGGAAGGTGAATGCTCGACCCCCCCACGTACGTACGTGTCGCCCTCCACTCTCAAGTGGTGGGGGTCCCAACGATCTGTAAAATGATTGCCTATCCTATGGATAGGTGATCAGGTTTGATGCTGGGAATACCCCTTTAATGATAGTTGTCCCATAAATGATACGTGCAGGAACATACTAGAAAGATACCTGTTCTCCAGCCTCTCGCAGGCTGTTCTGAGCCGCGGTGACTTGGTTCTTCAGCTCCTGCAGACACTCCTGCGCAGCATTCAGTTCCTGACTCCTCCCCCTCACCGATTTTTGTGCCGCCTCTTCCTCTGAGCGCATTCGCAGTAAAGATTCCTCCAAACGCTTAGACTAAGGATTGATGAGCAGTTATTAGTAAGTAAAATGGGGATCGGGCAGCTGAGGATTTGAGGTTCACATGGTTAAAGTGTACATCTAGTTTTTACTTCAGACAAAGATAATAACCCCTTAGCCCATCATTGCGTATATCCTGATTAGGGGGGGGGCAGCAGAAATATACACCGCAGGTGTCGGCTGTGTATTACAAAAAAAATATATAGGCTTGGTGCTTAAAGGGGCCGCTACAAAAGAGACGGCATATTGCTAGGATATGCCATCTGTCTCCGATCGCGTGGGTCCGACTGACGTTTGCGATTATGCCAGCTTTCTGGTATAATTTGCAGTACACATGTTGCAGTTAAAATGCGTTAAGACTTTTAGCGGCGACCATGGCAAAATTGCGCCATTTTCCTGCAAAGTGTGAATAGTGTCTAAAACAACTTTAGTTTCAAATAAGGGGGGTGTTCTCATTCACTTTCATAAACTTTTTTCTGACATTTTTGTATCGTACATTTCTGTGATTCATTAGTATCCGTATCCTATTATTCTAGGCGACTTCTTGACACCCACCTCCTTGGTCTGAGTCTGGATCCTCCTCTGGGTTTGTTGCAGAGCGCTCTTGGTGAGCTCTAGTTGAGCGCTGTTGTCCCGGGCCTCCTCTTGAGTCGTTTGCCATCTTCGCTCCAGTTGAGCATAACTGCCCTGCAAACTCTGCATTGCTCGATCTCTCTCTGCAAGCTGCGGAAACCAAGTGTAAGTGCATGAGCGCCCCCTACCAGTGGTTACAAATCAGCTACTTTTCTATACTCACCAGCCGGTCAGAGTGCTTCACTCTCAAGCTTAGCTCCTCCGCCTCTCTCTGCAGGGCGCTTTCTCTCTCCTTGGCCCTGTGCTGCTGCCGCTGTAGCTCTTCATGCCGTATCTGCTGCTCTTCCAGTTCTGATCGCAGCGATTGCTGAATGGTGTTTTGTTCCTGCAGCTGTAAGACAAGCCTGTCGTTATGGGCTCTATATGAGGGTATTCCAGGACTTGTATTACCATGTCCGTTACCTGTTGCTGCGACGCTCTGTGCTGTTCCTGCTCGCTGCTCTGCTCCAGCTGCAGTTTGCTCAGTGAATGCTGCAGTTTTAAGGCCTCTTGAGATGCTGCTTGATGTCTCTTCTTGGCCTCATTAAGTTCCAGTTTCAGTCGTTCCACCAGTGTCCTGCTCAGGCAAACATCAGATATTAGATGGAGGTAATAAAAAAAGTTTCCTGGACTAGGTTTGGCAAAGCAATTAATGTACCTGCACTGCTCCACTTCCTCGTCACCGGCGCTCGCTCGTTCTCTTAGCGTGCGCATTTCACTTTCCTTCTTGCGCGCTTGCTGCTCCTGTCTCACAACTTCAGCGACGCGATCGCTCAGCTGTTCCTGGGCACTTTGCAGGGCACTCTCTATTAGTAAAGTCTTCTCCTCTTGACCTGCCAGGGCCTGCACTGGACACAAGACCACAGCTTCGTATTGAAAAGTTTTCATCTTTCTTGGGAGCAATTCCACTTATTTTGTTTTTACACTGACAATGTGTAATCTTCCACCCAGAAGTGAGGGAAATGGAGCAAACCAAGCAGTGCATTTAGGAATATATTTAGGGTGGAATTGGTTTAATCCAAGAAGCCATGTAACACCCTCATCATGCAGTCAGAGCTTATACTTCATATCCCTGGGGGCCACTTACCTGCTTCTTTATGGAGTTTGTAAGTCTCCTGCAATTCTTTCTTCAGCTCTTGCATTTCGGCCCTTAGGGCACTGTTCTCTCGCTCTCTCTGATCAGACTCTTTCTGTGCATTCTGCAGTCTTCTCTCCATAGTGCGTGCAGCCTCCAGGTGGCGCTCTATCTCCTGACTGAGTGATTTCAGAGAACTGCGAGCTTGCAGAAGATCAGCTTCTGACTGACGCAGAAGAGCATCACGCTTCTGTATGGCCTGCAAAACAGGTGAAAAGTAAATGAACGGATTACACACAGAAAAGAAGCACTTTATTTTTTAAGTCATTTACGTCATCGGCTTAGACATTATTTGATCAGAGGCAGTCTGTCATCATCAGGCGCGCTGCAATATTCTTGCCTATTGTCGATGACTGTTATGAATGTAGTCCTGTCTGGGCAGTGACATCATCTCTGAGAAAACAACGCTGGAGATGAATCACTTTACTACATGCAATGTTTATATAGTATTAACCACTTAAGCCTCGTGCACACGGCCGTAGTCACGGACCGCCAGAGCCCGCGTTTTCAGCCCGTTCAAGGTATAAACGTAAAATAAGAATTATAGGACATGCTCCATAATTCCCGGCACAGACACCTATCCGTAGTGATAGGGAATGGTGTCCACAGCCATTAGAACTGAATGGGGCCTTAAGGTCAAGGCCGTTTTTTTAGTTATTTTTTCTCATTTTAGTTTTTTCCTCCCTGCCCTCCAAGAACCAGAAGTGTTTTATTTTTCCATCGACATGAGAGCTTGTTTTTTGCGGGACGAGTTGTATTTTTTAATGGCGTTATTTTTTGTAACCATATAATGCACGGAAAAAAAACAAAAGACTTTGTAGGGTGAAATTTAAAATAAAAAAAGGGCAATTCTCATTTTAGGGTGTTCACCGTGCAGTAAAAATAACAGAACATGTTAACTTTAATTTTGTGGGTCAGTACGAATATGGCAATATGAATTAGTTTTTTTTTGGGTTTTACTACTTTATATTTTTCTGTCGATTGGAGTGAATGGGCGCATCCTGGTCTACAAGAAGACGGTCTTGCCCTATTCTTAACACCTTAGGGCTCTTTCAGATGAGCATATATCATGTTCGTGTGATGGTCGTCACACAGACTCGTGTATTTCAATGGGGCCGTTCACACGACCGTGGTTTCAACAGAGCGTGTGATGGGTCCATAAAAAATAGGACATGTCCTAGTTTTTCACATGCGAGGCGAGGTCAGCTATGCTCGTCTGAACGTGGCCTTATTGATTTGCTACAAGGTGTCAGTTTTGGCCAGCAGTGCAATGTTTTTTATTTTTTTGGTCTCTATAGACTCAGAGCCGGGATCACGTGGGATCATGTGCTGTTCCCTCACACAGGTGAAAATATACACCTCCCCGGTAGGGTTGGCAATGTGTACGGTTTTCTTCAGGATTTAACAAAAACATTCACAGAAAATCCAGAAAACAGTTGTGACAGGACAAAATCTGACTATAGACTGATCAGTACCACTCTAGATAAAGGCTAAAATAAAGCCATCAGCTGCAAGGGCACGTTCAGACGTGGTGGACAATTATGCAACGAATCTAGTGCAAAATCCACATATGCGAGACTCTGCATGCTTTGGATTTGAAAATGTACAGCATGCTCTGCTTTAAATGCACATTTCTTCCGCTACATGTAAATAGGGTTTTGAAAACCCCATCCACTGGTATTGTACGGTCAACTGCTGCGGAATCCGCCACATCTGAACATGCCCTAACAGGGTCAGGGCAGGTTTTTAATGTATGTATGTATATTTAAAAAATGGTTCTATTCACTGACCGCAAACCGATCTTGAAAATGGTAAGGAACTGTAGTAGATCATGTGGCTTACTATCAGGGCGTATTTCAGAGCGTACACCGCGCATATTACACTCCAAAAAACAATTGAGGTAAACCTGCAATCAGTTTCCCATTGATTTCATTTGGATACGCTGTAGTTCATAGGAGATGTTTAAGTGCGCTGCTGAATTTTAAAAAAACACCCGTAAAAAAAAAAAGTAGCGACGTCACTTGTGGCGTTTTACAAGCGGATTTTCCGTTGACACTACAAAAAAACACTTCCAAAATTCACTTCAAAATAGGGTTTGTAATACGCTTTAAAAATCAAAAACGCTTTAAAAATCATCTTCAAAATCATCAGGATTCAGAGGCCGTTTTCTCTTGAAATCCACCTCATTTCTATGCCTCAAAACACATACAATGTGAACCTACCCGAAATTAGAAAATGTATTAAACTGGTTTGTCTTAACACACACGATGGTATATCCCAGCCACATGACCTCAATATTCAATCACCATCCCGCTGATGCCTAGAACAACGTCAGAAAGCACGGCGTCACCTAATCTTTGCTTCGCTTTCATCATCAATGGCCAAATATGTAAACTCCAGAGAAAGCGAGCGGAGATGAAGTGACCTCGTGCTTTCCCAGCACCATTTCAAGCAGTTGACCACAATCGGACATTGCTAGATTATCCTAATAATATGTCGTCATTGTCTGTCCTGAGACATAACATGTGAAGCGCCTCTCTAAAGACAGACATTGATGGCATATCATTGGGATATAAAAGGTGGTTCACGTAGCGATTTCCTGTTCGCAGCTTGCATAAGCAATGCCATCTGATTTGACAACAAGAATATTTCTGCTGTCTAAACCACGAATCCCATTATAAAAGTCAATGCCGTCCATTGGGCTGCATCGTATGAGGGACCCGGCACAGCGTTGTGGCTTCCGTTAAAATAGAAGCCATGATACAGATGTGAACAGAGCCTTAGGGTATGTGCACACGATAACGGCAAATACGTCTGAAATTATGGAGATGTTTTCAGGAGAAAACAGCTCCTGAATTTCAGACGTAATTGCTCGTACTCGCGTTTTTTGCGGCGTCCATTACGGACGTAATTTGAGCGGTTTTTCAATGGAGTCAATGAAAAACGGCTCCAATTACGTCCCAATAAGTGTCCTGCACTTTTTTGGACGAGCAGTTTTTTTTACGCGCCGTCTTTTGACAGCGACGCGTAAAATGACAGGTCGTCGGCACAGAACATCGTAAAGTCCATTGAAAGTAATGGGCAGATGTTTGTCGTAATGGAGCCGTTTTTTCAGACGTAATTCCCTCCATTACGTCTGAAAAGAGGTCGTGTGAACCCAGCCTAACACTCTTGCATCTACCTCCTCTTTTACAACATGTAGGTTAGAGTGAGTGGAGTAAGGGTATGTTCACACGGAAACTCAAAAACGTCTGAATATACGGAGATGTTTTCAAGAGAAAACAGCTCCTGATTTTCGGCCGTTTTTTAAGCCACTCGCGATTTTTACGGCCGTTTTGGAGCGGTTTTCTATATAGTCAATGAAAAACGGCTCCAACAACGTCCCAAGAAGTGACTTGCACTTCTTTTTAAGTGGCCGTTTTGCAAAAGAGCCGCGTAAAAAAACGGCCCATCGGAACAGAACGCTGTTTGGGCAGATGTTTGGAGACGTTCTGCTTCCAATTTTTCAGCCCGAAAAACGGCCGATAATAGGCCGTGTGAACATACCCTAACACTGCAGGATCAGGGCTTGTTTGTCTATTGTCCTGGTGACAGATGTACATATTCTGGGAAAAATTAGCTTAACCCCTTAAGGACGCAGCCTAGTTTGGGCCTTAAGGCTCAGAGCCCATTTTTCAAATCTGATATATTTCACTTTATGTGGTAATAACATCGGAATGCTTAAACCTACCCAAGCGATTCTGAGATTGTTTTCTCGTGACACTTTGGGCTTCATGTTCGTGGTAAAATTTGGTCGATATATTCAGTCTTTATTTGTGAAAAATTGCAAAATTTTGAGAAAATTTACAAAAAATAGAATTTTTCAGAATTGAAATGCATCTGCTTGAAAAACAGACGGTTATTCCACCCAAAATAGTTACTAGTTCACATTTTCCATATGTCTACTTTAGATTGGCATCGTTTTTTGAACATTATTTTATTTTTCTTGGACGTTACAAGGCTTAGAACATAAACAGCAATTTCTCATATTCTTAAGAAAATTTCAAAAGCCTTTTTTTGAAGGTACCTGTTCAGTTCTGAAGTGGATTTGAGGGGCCTATGTATTAGAAACCCCCATAAAACACCCCATTTTAAAAACTAGACACCTCAAAGTATTGAAAACAGCATATAGAAAGTTTTTTAACCCTTCAGGCATTTCACAGGAATTAAAGCAAAGTGGAAATTAAATTTGCAAATTTCATTTTTTCTGCTGAATTTGATTTTTATTCAATTTTTTTCTGTAACACAGAAGGTTTTACCAGAGAAACACTACTAAATATGTATTGTCCAGATTCTGCAGTTTTTAGAAATGTCCCACATGTGGCCCTACTGCGCTCGTGGACTAAAACACAAGCCCTAGAAGCAAAGAAGCACCTAGTGCATTTTGAGGCCTCTTTTTTATTAGAATATATTTTAGGCAGCATGCCAGGTTTGAAGAGGTGTTGAGGTATCAAAACAATGGAAACCCACCAGAAGTGACCCCATTTTGGAAATTACACCCCTCAAGGAATTCATTTATGGTTGTTGTTAGCATTTTGACCGCACAGTTTTTTCACAGCACCTATTTGAATTGGGCTGTGAAATGAAAAAAATTATATTTTTTCCAATAAGATGTCATTTTTGATCAAAATTTCTTATTTTCACAGGGAACAACATACCCCATTTTGTTGCCCAATTTGTCCTTAGTGCGGTAATACCCCATTTGTGGTGATAAACTGCCGTTTGGGCCCATGGGAGGGCTCAGACGGAAAGGAGCGCTATGTGTTTGTTGGAGTCCAGATTTTGCTGGATTGGTTTTCGGGTGCCATGTCGCATTTGCAGAGCCCCAGAGGTATCAAAGCAATGGAAACCCACCAGAAGTGACCCCATTTTGGAAACTACACCCCTCAAGGAATTCATTTATGATTTTTGTTATCATTTTGACCGCACAGTTTTTTCACAGCACCTATTTGAATTGGGCTGTGAAATGAAAAAAATATTTTTTCCAATAAGATGTCATTTTTGATCAAAATTTCTTATTTTCACAAGGAACAACATACCCCATTTTGTTGCCCAATTTGTCCTTAGTGCGGTAATACCCCATTTGTGGTGATAAACTGCCGTTTGGGTCCATGGGAGGGCTCAGAAGGAAAGGACCACCATTTGGCCTACTGGAGCTTTTCTGGTGCTAAGTCATGTATGAGGTACCAGTAGAGTTGAAACCCCCGAGAAGTGACCCCATTTTAAAAACTACACCCCTTAAGACATTCATCTAGAGGTGTAGTGAGCATTTTGACCCCACATGTACTGTGTAAAAGATAATGCGCAGCAGATGGTGCAGAGTGAGATTTGCAATTTTATATATATATATGGCATGTCAGTGTCCGATATAGTGTGCCCAGCATGCGCCACCGGAGATATACACCCCTTAAATTGTAATGTGGGTTCTCCTGGGTACGGCAATACCCTACATGTGGCTGTTATCAGCTGCCTGGGCATACGGCAGGGCTCAGATGAGGGGGGTAAGCTGTGCGGGGTGCATCAGGGTAAATTAAAAGTCAAGGGATGTATGATACATTTTAAAACAAATCTTTTATACAGAGCCCTGGTTTTTCGGGACACGTGTCACATTGGTATATTGTGTTCTTCCTTATCCCCCTCTTATAGCAGACTCTGCACCTCTTTTGACTCTTTCCCTTTCCACCGGTTTGGGGAACTTCCCCTGGAAAGTGTTGCCCTGGTACGATGCGTGTGGCCTTGCTTCCAGAAGTACTGGGTGCCCCCCCTTCTTGGTCCCTAAAGATTAGGTTCTTGATAATCACCTCTTGAAATTCCAGGAAAGTTCCCCTCTGGCCTGCACATCGACGTAGCACGAACACATTGTACAATGCCATCTGTATGATGTGCCCGGCCAGCTTCTTATACCACACCGCATGGCGCTGTAGGGCTTCAGGACTTGATCTTACAAGTCCATCCCTCCCATGTACCTATTGTAGTCCAGGATGCAGTCTGGTTTGCGGGTGGCCTTTCCTTCATATATCCTAAATCTGTAGGTATACCCTGATGCACTCTCGCAGCTTATACATCTTCACGCCATACCTTGCCCTCTTACCCGGCAGGTACTCGCGGAATTAAACCCTCCCTTTAAAATGTACCAGGGACTCATCAATAGAAAAACACTTCTCGGGGGTGTATGCTTGGGAAAACCGGGCACTGAAACGGTCTAATAGGGGTCTCCGTTTATACAAACGGTCAAAACTGGGGTAATCTCGGGGTGGGCACGCCTCATTATCAGTATAATGTGAGAAGCGAAGTATTGCCTCATTTATTTATTTTTTTAGGTTCCAGTTCAGTTCTGAAGTTGCTTTGAGGGGCCCATATATTAGAAACCCCTATCAAATACCCCATTTTAGAAACTAGACCCCTCAAAGTATTCACAACAGCATTTAGAAAGTTTATGAACCCTTTAGGTGTTTCACAGAAATTTAGAGCAAAGTAGAGGTGAAATGTACTTTTTTTTTTTGTCAGAAAATCCTCTTTATACCATTTTTTTTATAACACAAAAGGATTTATCAGTGAAACGCAACTTAATACGTATTGCCCAGATTCTGCAGTTTTTAGAAATATCCCACATGTGGCCCTAGTGCGGTAATGGACTGAAGCACCGGCCTCCGAAGCAAAGGAGCACCTAGTGCAGGGGTCGGGAACCTATGGCTCGCGAGCCAGATATGGCTCTTTTGATGGCCGTATCTGGCTCGCAGACAGGGCTCCTACCCAGTGGCGGATTATCATATGGGCGTTTCGGGCGGCCGCCCGAGGCTCCCAGGGGGCCCATGGCAGCCCGAAACGCACATTATCTCCTAAATCTATTCAGCGCGCTAGCGCTGCTAACGGCCGAAGATGGGGAGGAGCAGGGAATTCGCCGGTATCCAGGGGTAGGACACGCCTCCCTGACAGTGCGGGCCGCCGCCATTGAGTAACAGAACAGCGACGGACGGCTGTTCTGTTACTCCAAAGCAGCAAGAGAAGAGCCGGCGGGCGGTCACCGGCGCTGAGGTCAGTACAGGATTATCCTCCTGCCCAACTGGTTCCCGACCGCTGGCTGTATTTTTACGGCCAGCGGTCAGGGACGGGTGCTTAAAACCCGAGCCATAGACTTTCTACGGCTCGGGTTTTAACTTGCTGCCCGCGCGATCGGGCAGCTGAATGTCGGGTCTCCGGCTGTCAGTGACTGCCGGGGACCCTGAGGAGAAGACAGAAGCAGCTTTCGCTGCTTCTGTCTTCTCCGATGTCTTCTTACACAGCGTTCAATGAACGCTGTGTACAGGAATAGAGACAGCAGCAGCGGCGCTGTCTCTATTCCTCCCGGTGATCATGTGACAGGTCACATGATCGCCGGGTGCCGTTAGTGGCAGACTGTTGCTGGGTCTTACTAGACCCAGCACAGCCCTATTAGTGACAATCGTCACTATGAGAGGGCTGATTTCCCCTGTAACTGGGGCTGCTGTGCAGCTCCAGTTACAGTGGAAAAACATGGTGTAAAACAAAGAGAAAGTAGATATAAAGTTCCCCAAAGGTCTTTTTTGACCTTTGAGGATCAGAACATAGTATTAAAAAATAGTAAAGTGCAAAAAAAAAATATAATAATAAATACACATAAAATACCCACCCCAAAAAAAACGTTCCCCCCGCCAATCATTGTTGTAACGCTAGCGCTGACCCAATTACCCTAATATAGACATGTAATATATTAAAATTTACGGTAGACAATGACGATCACAAATAAAAGGTCTATTTTAGGGTAAAACAATGTTATTACCAAAAAAAAATACAAGGGGGAGCGCTGTGTGGCACTATATACAAGGGGGAGCTCTGTGTGGCACTATATACAAGGGGGAGCGCTGTGTGACACTATATACAAGGGGGAGCGCTGTGAGGCACTATATACAAGGGGGAGCGCTGTGAGGCACTATATACAAGGGTGAGCGCTGTGAGGCACTATATACAAGGGGGAGCGCTGTGAGGCACTATATACAAGGGGGAGCGCTGTGAGGCACTATATACAAGGGGGAGCGCTGTGAGGCACTATATACAAGGGGGAGCGCTGTGAGGCACTATATACAAGGGGGAGCGCTGTGAGGCAAGGGGGGGCTGTGTAGTGCTATCCACCGTGGTATGTGTGTGGCGCTCTTTATAGGGGGGGCTTTTTGGTGCTATTTACAAGAGGGGGAGGGCTGTGTGGCGCTCTCTACAGGGGGGCTGTATGGCACTATCTATAGGGGGCTGTGTGTAACGCTCTCTACGAGGGGGATGTGTGATATATAGAGGGGGCTGTGTATGGCGATATCTATGGGGGTGTGTAATATCTACAGGGGCTGTGTGTGGCACTATGTACAGGGGGCTGTGTGTATGGTGTTTTACAGTGTGTGGTATTATATTCAGGCGCGCAGTGTTTGGTGCTATTATATTTAGGGGTACACTATGTGGCACCATGATAACTTTATTTTCGTTTATAGGTGTGGAAATGTTGGAAAAGTGAGGAGACGTCTAAGTGGCAAATTCTGCAGAAATGAGTCATGGCCGGGAGAAGTCGTCATGAGCGCTGGACCGGATGGAGAAGAAAAGAGGAAAAAAACTACTAGAATCTGAGACGTCGTCACCTGTGAGTCACTAGATTTATAGAGAATCTGTCACCTCTCCTGGCATGTTTATTATAGGAAATCCTTGTATTTCACAAAAAGTATTTCTGCGGTCCAGGACTGATAGACAATTCCCCTTGTCAGGAGGTTGTGTCCCTGCACAGTGTGATCCTGTCAGTATGTAGGGACACCGCGCTGTGACAAGGGGAATCGTAACACTGTTAATGCTTGCCCAAAAAGGTAGTGTTAAAAATAGTTACGGTGAGGAAGGGGGGCCCAAGTTTGGGTAACAGCCCAGGGCCCATGGTCTACTTAATCCGCCACTGCTCCTACCTGTCTATGGGAAGGATGCATGCACCGCGCTCCATCAGCCCGTGCACCGCGCTCCATCAGGCCGCGGTGCACGCTGATATTGGTAGTTCTTTGATGGCCTGATAAGCATTGGCGGCAGTGGTGAGCGGCAGGGAGCATGGACTACATTTCCCATAACTCCCTGCATAGCCGCGCCGTCTGCAAGCACGCACCTGCGTCCCCTAGTGAAGCGGCATTCTTTCTTCTGCGAATGCCTCAAAGCTGGCATTCTCTCAACATCAGGTGGGAAGAATGCCAGCTTCCAGTCATGCGCAGGAAAAAGAAGAAGCCAGACTGCTGGACTGATGTCATGCATCGCAAGCTCACAATGTAAGTTATTTATTTAATTTTTTTACTGCTAATTACCATTGTTTCAGTCCAGTTGTGGCTTTATACAGCAGGGAGGAGCATTCCTTGCTGTACTAAGTGAACATTGAAGCGATTGATCTGTCAATGGCCCTTTAAACATATTGTACGGCTCTCGCGGAATTATATTTCAAAATATGTGGCGTTTACGGCTCTCTTAGCCAAAAAGGTTCCTGACCCCTGACCTAGTGGATTTTGAGACTTCTTTTTTATTAGGCTGGGTTCACACAACCTATTTTCAGACATAAACGAGGCGTATTATGCCTCGTTTTAAGTCTGAAAATAGGGCTACAATTAGTCGGCAAACATCTGCCCATTCATTTGAATGGGTTTGCCGACGTACTGTGCAGACACCCTGTAATTTACGCGTCGTCGTTTGACAGCTGTCAAACGACGACGCGTAAATGGACTGCCTCGGCAAAGAAGTGCAGGGCACTTATATACATTATATGCAGGGCACTTCTTTGCCACGTAATTTGAGCCGTTCTTCATTGAACTCAATGAAGCACAGCTCAAGATTTACGAGCGTCTCAGACGGCTCGCAAAATGCGAGGAGGAGCTTTTACGTGTGAAACGAGGCAGCTGTTAACAGTCTGTCTTTTAACACGTAAATGCCTCTCATCGTGTGAACATACCCTTAGGCACCATGTCCGGTTTGAAGAGGTCTTGTGGTGCCAAAACATTGGAAACCCCCCAAAAGTGACCCCAATTTGGAAACTAGACCCCTTGAGGAATCCATTGTAGTTTTCTTGGGGTGCATGCGGCTTTTTGATCAGTTTTTATTCTATTTTTAGGTGGCGTGGTGACTAAAAAACAGCAATTCTACTATTGTTTTTTTATTCTATTTTTTTTACTGCGTTCACCGTGCGCTATAAATGACATATTCACTTTATTCTGCGGGGCGATAAGATTACGGCGATACCAGATGTTTATAGTTTTTTTTATGTCTTATGGCGTTTGCACAATAAAATACGTTTTGTAAACAATCATTCGCTTTTTGTGTTACCTTATTCTAAGAGCCAGAACGTTTTTATTTTTCAATCAATAAAGCCGTGCGAGGACTTATTTTTTGCGTAACGAACTGTAGTTTCGATCAGTACCATTTTTCGGTACATGCGACTTTTTGATCTCTTTTTATTCCATTTTTTTGGAGGTGAAGGGACCAAACAATTGTGATTGTGGTACGGTTTATTAATATTTTTTTTTACGGCGTTCACCGCGCGGGATAAATAATGAAATAATTTTGTAGTTCAGGCCGTTACGGACGCGGCGATACCAATTATGTATAGTTTATTTGTTTGTTTATATATTTTTATTAATAATAACTGAGTAATAAGGTAAAAAGTGGGACTTTTACTTTTATTACTTTTAAAACTTTTAATTTTCTTATTTGTACACATCTTTTTTTAACTTTTTTTAAACTTTATTACTTTGTCCCACTAGGGGACTTGAGGGCAGGAGGCTCTGATCGCTATTCTAATACACTGCACTACATGCGTAGTGCAGTGTATTAGAACTGTCAGCTACTCACTGACAGCAAGCATAGTGGGTCCTGACGTTGTCAGGACCCACTAGGCTTCCGTCTATGGCATAGCCGGACGCCATTGTTTGGTGTCCGGTTGCCATAGTCACCATCGCCGGCCGCTATCGTGTAGCAGGCCGGCGATGGCGGATTAACCCCTAAGAAGCCGCGATCGCTATTGAACGCGGCTTCTGAGGGGTTAATCGGCGGGGGAGCTCCGCGATCGGTCCCGGCACATTGAGCAGTGATAGTCTGCTGTCGGAAACAGCAACTATCACAGCTCATGAACGCGCCCCGCGCGAACGGCGCCGTGTTTACTCCATGACCTACTATTAGGTCACTGAGCGCGAACGCTACAGTTAGCATGACCTAATAGTAGGTCATGGAGCGTTAAAGGGTTAAAAAATACAAAGCAGGAACTAATCCGTGACCGGATCTTTGATTTTGTTGCAAATAAGGCAATTACGGAAAACACTTAAATGTCCCAAAGCACCAAAAAAACCAGTTACTAGTTAAAAGGAACTCTACTCTGCTCATTGCAAAACGTTGATCATTTGTTACATGTTAAATTATACCCAATAGGGGAGAGTTATCAAAACTAGTGGAGAAAAGAGCAGGTGACCATAGCGACCAATCAGGTCAGGGCCTCTGAAAGAGAAAACCATAAATTGAGAGCTGGTATCTGGTTGCTATGGCCCTGCTCCATCGCTCTAGTTTTGATAAATCTGCATGACTGGATTGTCTCACCTGTTCCTTGTGGGTGCCGAGTTTATTATTCTCCTTCAGCTCCTCCTGCAGCTTCTGGATCTGCTGCTTTTGATCGGACACCAGACGCTTGTGCTCTTGAACTCGCATTTCTGTGTTCTGGCGCAAGCTACAAACCTCCTTTTCTAGTCGCTCCACGTCTGTGTAGAGAGTAATTCATGAAATACTGAAGTTACACTACACGACCCGGCCCCAGTACAGCAGGACCAGGCTTACCTTTCACAGTGCTGTTTCTTTGCTCTCGTTCCTTTGTCAGCTCCTGTTTTACTTCTTGAAAAACCGCTTGACTTCGTTCTGTCTCCTTCATCTGATTCTTCACCTCATCTTCTGAATGGCCAAGTTCCTGAAAAACATAATATAATGTTAGTAAAACAAAGAAAAAATGAACCGTAAGATATAGATGATAGAAATACTCCGCGGGCTGACCTTGGTTAGCTGACGAACCAGCCCCTCCATCTCCACGTAACTACTGTCGCTGTATCTGTGGGAGGCTTTATATGTGGAAAAGTCTGTCTGTAGCTTTACCAGGTCTTCCTCCAGTTCTACCACCTGCAATAGAAACATACAAAAACATTTATCAGCCATAGTTATATAATACAATTCTGACTGCCACCACTAGGGGATTTTATGGAAGACTGTATACAACACAATGGGGAGATCAAAACTGGTGGAAGAGAAAAGGGGAGCAGCACCCCATAGCAAACTGTCAGATTCCAGCTATTTTAGAGGCACTTTGGAAAATTAAAGCTGTGACCTGAGTGATTGCCATGTACAACTGCTCCGCTTTTCCTTGGCACTAGTTTTGATTAATCTCCCCCAATGGGTAAACGTTCTAATATATAGGGAGGATACTGGGAGCCATGTTGGGTAAACTCTGGACTGTTCCACCTTTAATATGTAAATTGGTGTTCAATTTAATCTACATAAAAACTTGAGCTACTTTGTAAATACATAACTTAAAGTGTAGCTAAACGTTCGACAAACTTCTGACATGTCACAGTGACAAGTCAGAAGTTTGGATTGGTGGGGGTCCGAGCACTGAGACCCCCACCAATCTCTATAACAAAGCAGCTGAAGTGCTCGTGTGAGCGCTCAGCTGCTTCGTGTCTGTTCGGCTTTTTCTGGAAAGCCGATGTATCGTGTACGGGCTCATAGACTTTCTATTGAGTCCGTACACCGATACATTTATTTCCGGAAAAAGCCAAACCGACACGAAGCGGCTCAGCGCTCACACGAACGCTTCAGCTGCTTCGTTCTAGAGATTGGTGGGGGTCTCAGTGCTCGGACCCCCACCAATCCAGACTTCTAACATGTCACTATGACGTCAGAAGTTTGTCGAACGTTTAGCTCCACTTTAACTTGAACGGTTCCAGATTTACAGCCTGTATACAGCCCAGTTCACACAGTTTTTTTGACACGGAAACCGCATCGGAATCATCACCCAAAACGTCTGAAACCGCCTCCCATTGATTTCAATAGGCTTATAGCCGCTCGCGGGGAAAAAGAATAAGTAATGTTCTTTCTTGTCGTGGTTCCGCCTCTGACCTCCCATTGAAATCAATGGGAGGCAGAAAAAACATTTCTCGCTGTGTTTTTTTGCCCGCAGTGTACAATTGAGCACTGCAGGCGAAAAACGCTGTGAAACCCGCAGCAAGAGAGTGCAGACAGGTCAAAATCGGATTCTTTTTTTTCTGCCTGCAAAATCCTCCATGTGAACAGGGTCTTCCAGTCCAGAGCTAAAATCTCCTAACATTACTTGTTGGCGCAATGGCTGCAGAGAGTGTACGGTTGATTTACCTTCTAGGAAATGTCCTACTGTGTTATAGGAGCTCAAGTAAGATGCATGACACGGACTACAAGATAGACAAACCCTTTAAGCTTAGCGTGTATGAAAGGGGCACTCACCTGGTTCTGTAGGCTTGCTGCACGCTGTCGCATAGACTGTAGTATTTCTTCACTCTGCTGGGCTTGCTCACGGCTCACACTCAGATCTGTCTGTGTCGCTTGAAGTTCATGGGTCAGTTGATCAATGGCCTCCTCGCAGCTCTCTAGCTCAGAGCACTTACCCTCCAGCTCCTGCTGCAGAACCAAGAGTTCACCACGCAGAGCAGAAAGGCGCGCATCGCGCTCAGATACCTGTGAACGTGGAGTCGTGAGTGTTACTACCAATTGGCAAAAAAAAAAAGCTAAATTAACGTATGAGAATATATAGCATCAGAGCATTGTAGCTTTATTAAACACATGTAGTGAAAAAACACACACATTATAGACGGATTATCCTGTAAATCACATACAGCATAGAATGGTCAGTGTATAGTAACTTACCGGCAAATCTAATGCCATAATCAACAGATTAGAAAAGTGAGCTAAAGATATCCCACATATGTGAGGAGGATGGAGGGGACCTATAACCTTAAGTTTAATAATACAGCCATATCATAAAAACGGATTAGCAACCTGTAGATTGACATGACGGCAGCTCTACCAGGGGGACAAGGGAACAAGCCAATGCCTGAAAATATCACCAGAATTGCATACGTTTACCCTGACAGGCAAATGCTGATCCCAGGTCATGCCCCCTGACGTGTGTTTCGCCTTAGATTCATCTGGGATATCTTTAGCTCACTTTTCTAATCTATTGATATGGCCTTTGATTTGCACGCCAGTTACTATACACTGACCATTGTATGCACCATGTGATTTACAGGAGGATCCATCCATAAGGTGTGTTTTTAAACTATATGTGTTTAATAAAGATTTATATATTTTGAACATGAGATTTTGAGCTCTAATCTTTATAGGATGCATAAACATTTGTGTACACCTGCATGCAAATACAGTAGAGCTACATTACAAAAACATTAAAGAGGTTCTCCACTACCGGACAACTGACGGCCTATCCACAGGATAGGTCGTCAGTATATGATCGGTGGGGGTTCAAAACCAAGACCCCGCACAGATCAGCTGCCTCCGGGCACCGGACGTCCATCCCGGAAGCAGATGGCTCCAGTCACGGAATAGTGGCCGAGCTGCAGTACTGCAAGCTCTGCTCTTATACAGGCGGATAGGAGCAGTTTTGCAGAACGGCCGCTATGCAGTGGTAGGAGTCATGGACAACCCCTTTAAGCTTCAAGTATTAAATTGCATTTACCTTTCAAATAGACGTCCCGAAGATGTCCTCTCCGGTGTGGTCTGATATTTTATTTATCCATTTCGGAGTCATTTTGGTTTAGCATGTGTGGAGTTGATAATGATTACTGCCAGTCATTACATTTTGTTGTGACCTTTTCATAGATTCTGAACGGCAGCATGGGAATCCGCATGGTTTCTAGAGGCGACCCACTCCGTCTACTGCTCTGCCATTTAAGGTCTGGGGAAACCCTTATGGGCAATGCAGTGGCTACAACATCATCAGAGCAGCTGAACAGCATGTTGAAATATTTCACACAAGTGGATGGATGGACTGAAAACGACATTTACAGTATTTGATCTTGTGGGAGAAATGCTTTTTATTCTCTCACTTACAGGGGTTGTCTATTTTTTTTTTATATTGATTTATAGAATATGAAATCATACAGATTTCTAATATACATGTTCTGCTCACGTACCTTTCTTCTATCAGTGCAGTTGTCTATCTAAAAATAAAAAAAAGCTATAGCCCACAGGTTTGTCCATAAGAAACACCCATAGGATAATTGAATTGACAGTCATGTGACCCACGTCATGTGACCCCCTGGCATTCAGTAGAGAACAGGTAAAACAGTAGATTATTGAGGATTAGAGGTCAAAGTATTTCTACCTACAGCAGCATCTCATGATGTCTGTCAGTGTCTGTGAGGAGCAGCTCTTCCATTCTTCTCTGTTGTGTATTTTTTTTAACTGGTTCCCGACCGCTGGCTGTATATTTACGGCCTGCGGTCAGGGTCCTTAAAACCCGAGCCATAGACTTTTTACGGCTCGGGTTTTAACTTGCTGCCCGCGCGATCGGGCAGCTGAATGTCGGGTCTCCGGCTGTCAGTGACTGCCGGGGACCCTGAGGAGAGGATAGAAGCAGCTTTCACTGCTTCTGTCTTCTCCGATGTGTTTTTACACAGCGTTCAATGAACGCTGTGTACAGGAATAGAGACAGCAGCAGCGGCGCTGTCTCTATTCCTCCCGGTGATCATGTGACAGGTCACATGATCGCCGGGTCCCGTTAGTGACAGACTGCTGCTGGGTCTTACTAGACCCAGCACAGCCCAGTTAGTGACAATCGTCACTATGAGAGGGCTGATTTCCCCTGTAACTGGGGCTGCTGTGCAGCTCCAGTTACAGTGGAAAAACATGGTGTAAAAGAAAGAAAAAATATATATAAAGTTCCCCAAAGGTCTTTTTTGACCTTTGGGGGACAGACCATAGTAATAAAAAAATAATAAAGTAAAGTGCAAAAAAAATGTAATAATAAATACACATAAAATACCCACCCCAAAAAAAAACGTTCCCCCCGCCAATCATTGTTGTAACGCTAGCGCTGACCCAATTACCCTAATATAGACATGTAATATATTAAAATTTACGGTAGACAATGACGATCACAGATAAAAGGTCTATTTTAGGTTAAAACTATGTTATTACCCAAAAAAAATAGCTGAAACGTAAAAAAGCTTATTTTTTTACTATTATTTTCAAACTTTATGAATAAAAATTCTAAAATAGCAAAAAAGGTGTGTATAAAAACGATAAAAAATGAAACCTACATTGTCTACGGAAAAAACGTCGCAAAAATCACGTCGTTAGCCCAACAAATAAAAACGTTATAGCCATTTAACTAACACGTGCTAAAAATGGCTAAACAGTGTCTGGTCCTGAAGGCGCAAAATAGCCCGGTCCTGAACTGGTTAAATTGAGAGAGAGAGAGATCACATGAGGGACGCCATGGTTAGTCATATTCAGTTATCCTGCGGATGCATTATACATGGCTAATCGGTGGGCTATACCATTCCAATGTGACAAGGGCCTCATACTCTATAATGTATGTAATACATGTATATTAGAAAACTGTGTGATTTCCTATTCTACAAATAAGTTAAAAAAAAAACAGAAACTGGACAGCCCCTTTAACATGCATAGAGACTATATGTATATAATTGCTATTTACAATTATACATCCTCCGAGGGCTGAGGATAATCGACCCTGAGCTACTCAGCAAGTGTTACATCGGTGTATCTCGTTTAGGCACACCAGCTCTCCGCTACCAATATCAATAGTGAAAATCTAGACACACAATTCTACGTACCTCTTCTTTCATTTCCCGAACCTCAACTTCCATCTGTCTGAGACTGGCCTCCAGTTCCCCTGCGCGAGTCAGACAAGCCTGGTATTTGCTGCGGTAAAGCTCCATACTGCTATTTGATGAGTTGTACAGACTCTCTGCACTCACTGCCCTCTCCTCAGCCTCCCACAGACACGTCTGGAGCTTATGAACCTCCTCATCTCGCTGATGGAGCTCAACATCCCGCTGTGATACCTGAGACAAGACCAGAACTTATCGTACAGCACTTCTGACATATATATATATATACACACACACACACACACACACACATACACACGAGACTATATAGGTAAAGACTGTAGTTAAAAGCATATTTTCACCTTTGAGCACCATTTTACCATTTAAATATATAATAAATCTCCATGAAAAGTTGATTCACTGTTATTTTTACTGATCCAGTTACAGCCAGTGTTATACTCCAGAGCTACATTCATAGTTGAGCTGGTTTTTATTGGAAACGTTCAGTAAGCTTGTCATCGATCACAACCCTAACAGCTCGGCTCCTGAAATCAATGGTGATGGAAACGGAAACCTATGGTTTCAGTTTCAGTCAGGGCTCCGTTCCTGACACAGATGTGAACATAGCCTAAGATCTTCTCTTCTGAGGAGAAAGAAGGAAGTGACAAAAGTCCAGAAACCCTGGGATTCTATTGCCCTGCATATCTGTACACATGTAAATGCCCCTTTAGCTTCAGTAAACGGTGGTCCTTTTTCAGAGTGAGGCCGAATTCAGACGAACGTGGGGAAACTCGGAAGTGAAAAAACTGCAGTTTTTCACGTCAGAGTTGCATTCGTGCGGGTCCCGTTTTCACAGATCCCCATAGACTTGTCTATCGAGGGATCCGTGAAAATGGAACAAAATAGGACTTATTCTATTTCACCATTGAAATACATGCGTCCGTGTGACGGCCGTCGTCTGAATTCGGCCGCCACACGGATGTATACCAGAGTCGTGTGAATTTGGCCCAAAATTGGCAGTGAAAACAAGCGCCGATCAACGAGACACCTCGTTGATCAGCACTTGTTTGTTCCTTTCACAAGGAGCAATAATCGGTTATGTATAGGGAGGAGCATCATTACCACGATTGTTCATCCCCATAATGTTGGCAGCCGGTATACCCAGAGAGATGTGCTGCCGACAACGATAATATTTAATGCTGAACAAACAAGCAGATCATCAGATGAACGAGCTTTTGCTTGTTCATCGGCTGATCGTTTCCCTGTTTACACAGGACAATGATCGGGAACGAGCGATCATATGACCGCTGGTTTGCCTGATCATTGGCCCGTGTAATTGGGCCCTAAGGCATAACCATGAAAAGGATTCTTACTCGCGTCACCCGTTTACTCAGCATTTTTTACTCTTCTTATTCACTGGGCAAATGCTACGGATAAACTTTACAGCAGGACTGTCTCCCCATCATGGAATAGAGGTTTGTAAACGATGAAATATTGTACTTCAGTAATAAAGACGTCTTACCTGTTCCTCCAGCTGCACTTGTAAATGCTGTGAAAGGGTCAGATCCTGCAGGAGTCTCTCCATTTTCACTCTGCAGTGCTGAAGTTCTAGCTCCTGCTCCTCATGCCTCCTGGTGACAGATTCCAGTTTCTCCTGAAGCCGCAGAGAGTCACTTCTAAAGCGATCGGTATCCACCTGATGTGTCAGTCTTAGAGAGGAGAGCTGATGCTGCAGTCTCTGCACCTGCAAACACAAAGGATCTTAGAATGCCAGTAAACGTCAAACAGTTGTCCTTGCTTTGGATTCCAGCTGCTCTCACCTCGGAATCGCTGTTCTCTCTCTCTTGCTGCAACTTTTGGATGACGGTTTCATTTTCAATGGCTGCATTTTGACGTTCCGTGCAGATGTCCTGAAGGCTTTGAACGTCACTCTGTAGGTTTTTGAGCTTGGATCGAGCACTCTTCAACTCCTCAACACGTTCTGCGAGCTACAGAAAACACATCGCAGCTATATACTTATTCATATCAGCGCAATGTGTCCAGATTTCTACATCCAATTTAGTTTCACCAATGTAAAGATTTAAACAGAAGCATTTTACCAGGTAAACAATACAAACAGCTGCAAGGAAAATATGTTCAATTCTTGTGTGGTGTTGTCAAGGCTTTTTACGGAGCTTTTATTCGAGTTCCACCAGAATTTCACTGTTTTGGGACCCCAAGTGTCAGAGTGCCGTTATTCTAGTAATCCAAATTTGTTTGCTTCCAGTGAAATGTAACGCACACTTCCATGATTAAGAAACGCCAAATACAGACAGAGGATTGTGGATTGCAGCAAGATAGAAGATCTGACCATAGGGGAATTATAAAGTGATTGCATGAAATTAGAAAGAGTCAAATTTAGTCTCCCCCTTCTCCCCTAGAAACCGCACCACTCTTGTCCAATAGATGTGTCTGGTATTGCAGCTGAGCCCCATTCTCTTACATGGGTAATGCATTCAATAAAAATCCTTTGGATGAGATATTATCCAGGTCTTAAAAAGCTGCAATTAACATTTTATACAAAACTTAAATTCTCTAGCAGCTTATATACTTTTTTTAGCAGTGTTTTCTTTCCACCCATCCCCCATTCACACCTCACTTCTTGCTTGCTGTAGCGCTTGTTCTCTAGCGGTAAGGTCTGTGCGTAGATTCAGAATCACCTGATCCCGACTGGAGACCTGTAGTTAGGAAAAAACAGAGTGTGAAGTTCTATGTATAACTGGTGAAGACATGAGCGGTCACACCAGGTGCATAGCGGCTACTTCAAGCGTCTCCTATTTTATGACCTCTTTCTGTGCAGCTTTGTGCTTCTCGCTGACAATCCCCAGGTCTCGCTCTGATCTCTCCAGGTTGCTGCTGAGCTGGGAGACCTCTTTCTCTGTTGTTTTCTGCTGCTCTGTCGATGTGGTCAGTTCTTGTTGCGTCTGTTCCAGCAGTGATTGACACAGCGACAGCTGCTCAAAATATGAGAAAATATTACATATTTAATAAGGGTGATAAAAAAAACACAGAGGAGCACTACACGTAACAGTGTGTCGATCCAGAAAAAAAGGCAAAAAATAAACTCCACTGAGGCAGTGGGAAATTAGTGTAGTAGCAAAGATGGCCAAATAGATTAGACAGTCACCCGTATAGATGATAAAACCGTTATCGAGGATTGCATCTCTTGTAAGAAAGTCCCACAAAGCCCTTTATAACTAAATTAAAATGTGGTTTAACCGTACTAACTATGAGACCATCTTTCCTATTTATACAGTTTTTATTTGTATCCCCCTGGGTAAAAAAAACAAAGACACTCAGCAGACCTCTAATGTCATTGGATACATTTTTTTACGTGCTGAATATCCTTATACTCAACATAACAAAAACAAATACCTTTTTTCTTTGTGCTCTTAGAGTGTACCTCCAGTTATAAAGCATGTTGTTTAGTACGTGTAAGTACCTGTTTATAGATAGCTCTTTGACATATTCTTTACTTGTGCCGGATTTCCCGCTGCACGCCAGCAATAATGCACTGAAATCTCCCGGCAATAGGCACACATACCCACACAGTGGTCCCTGCCGATAAGCTACTAGGAGAGTGCAAGGCTTACCGGTGGGTACAGCAGCCTAGGAGACAGAGCGTGTGGCTCTATCTCCTGGTTATTGTTAGCGTGCAGTAGTGGGTCCAGCAGTGATGATTAACGAAGAGATGCACAGTCCCATTATAACGTATATGACAGAGAGCCATCTATCAGTAAGTACGTACACAAATTAAAATTTATAACTGGCTGTAAGCTTTAACCCTTAAATGTAAGGTCATCTACATTAAAGGGAAGAGGTCATGAATTTTATTTATTTTTTTATATAATATTGCTTTTAGTATGTTATTAAAATACATTTTATTTATTTGTGTTCTTGTGTTCTACTTTTTTCTTTCTTTTACTTCTCTATGGGGGCTGCCATTTTTTTTTTCATCTCTGTATGCATCGATTAACGACACATACAGAGATGGAATACGGCACATACAACCCCATAGAGAATGGGAACGGGAGCCGTTCCATTCTCTGCAGCGTACGCCGTCTGTGTGGGAACGGCGCATGCGGCGTTCCCACACAGACCAAAAGGAAGGTCTTTGGCAGAGCGAAATCCGGCGCCATTTTCATGTGGACCGGAAGCTGCGGCCGGACAGTAAGATGACGACTTCTGGTCGCGGCTTCCGGCCATATGTTGAAGGCAGCGAAGATGCAAGGCAGAGGAGCGGAGGCGGCAGGAGCAGGTAACTTATGTTTGTGTATGTCATGTGTGTATTATGTTCGTGTTATACTGTCTGATTACCACTGTATCTAATCCTCCTACTCTGTGCATTCGCTCAGAAAATGGCAGCACACAGTGTAGGAGGTTTGAAGATTTAACCCCCTCCTTCTCCTGCCACTAGCCAGAATAAGGGAGGGGGGATTGTGTGAGGACACTAGAGCGAGTGTGTGTACCCCAAGTTTGCAGCATAAAGCAATGAGGTTGCTTTACCACATTGCCAATGCTGTAATTTTGGGAATTGCTCCCTCTAGTGCCCAGAACATGGAAATGTTAGAAATTAGAATCTAATTTATAATATTTCCTGACTTGTGAAAAAAAAAAATTACAACAATGTTTAATCACTTACATAATAATTGTTTAACTAAAAAATAAATAAAAACATTTCTAGCGACACATTCCCTTTAAGTTACATATGTAGTTAAAATAGGTTAGCCGTATATGGACAGTGATGTTAGGGGCTTCCCCAGAGATGGAGTACGGGAGCAGAGCCTTTACTAGCGCTCTGCCCGGGACTTCAGCTCTGCTCCGGACATCACTATGCTCCTAGAGGGAACCCCATTTGCGCAACTTACAGGGAGAGGGGCTGTGTGGCACTACCTGGGAGGGGGACTATCTACAGAGGGCACTACAAACTGGAGGCCTAACTTCTATATGGGGGCATAAACAGGGCCCAACGTCAATATGGGGGCACAAGGTGATGTTTTCTGCCATTTTAGTGCCGCCGTGAGTTCCCTTGCTAAGGGGCCTACTAAGTCTGTGTCACCCAAGGGCCCACATAAGCCTGGAGCCGGCCCGGTTTACATATATATCGGGTATACTATTAGATTAGCATAAGTTTGAAAAGTTAGTGCATACCTCATTCCTGCATGATCCAAGCTCTTCCCTTGTTGTTGACAACTCTTGCTGGCAAACTTCAATAGTTTTTTCCATCTGCTGAACCTGTTACACAAGGTGGTGGAATTGTAAAATGTATTCTGTGTCTGGGTTACCCTCCCAAGGAAAGACTTTTTTAAAAAAAAATAAATTATTTTTTTAGAAGAGGACCTGTCACTAGGTCATATCAGTTAAACTTGTTTACTTACCTGAATTAGCACAGTCGTCCTGATTCCAGCGCTGTTTTTCTTTTTTTTTCCAGAGATATGGCCCACTGTTGTGTTGGCTCTTTATTTGCCAATTTGCTGTAGTTAGCCAACGGGGTGGAGCTAGCTTCCCTGCCTCTGATGCATTAGGCAGCTTGGGTAGTTCACGCCCTGTTGGCTAACTACAGCAAATTAGCATAGAGGAAGCCAGTGCAACAGTGGGCCATGCCTCATCTCTGGAGCAAGGAAGCCCAGGAAAAAAAATTGCGCTGGAATCAGGGAGACTTCGCTATTCAGGTCAGTATTCCAGTTCAACTTAGAGAAGCTAGGTCATAGAAGTGGTTTATGAAATATTACTGGCTCTTTAAACACAAGTAAGGTTATACAGACTATCGTACCCGAGCCTCTGCCTCCTTGCTACACTCTTCTTTCTCCTGGTTGGCAATTTGCAAAGCATCCTGTGAACTTTGCAACTGTTCCTTGAGAGATTCAATTTGTGTGTCTTTCCTAGTAATGTCAAGCAGCAAAGATTCTGCCTGGTGACGAGCCTCACGTAGCTGCTGTTCACTCTGAGTCAACTGTGGGATAAACAAGATAAGGCGTGGAATCAAGGAGAAATCCCAGGGAGGAGATGAGAGCAAAGATAATAAGCGGAGAGAAGTTGTAGGATGGGATAATTTATATATATATATATATATATATATATATATATATATATAAAAGAAGAATGGTGGCAGAGGGGACAGATAACCCATATGGGAACGCAAGCAGTAAAGAAAATGGGATGAAAGACTAATGGCAGAGAAAAAGAACACAATATGGAGCCTAAAAGAGGACAAATATAAGAATGGCGTTTGGTTACAGGCAAATAAATTTGTTATGGAAGCTCCTAATTAAAAGAATTGATAATCGTTCCATATAATCAGATCTACCTCTTTTTGAAGCTGCTGAACTTTGCTATGGAGAGCGTCTCTTTCCTCCTGGATCAGTGTAATCTTCTCTTGCGCAGTCTCTTGTTCAGACTCACACGTTGCAAGTTGGGCTTCTAGTCTCTCTGTGGTTCTAGTCTGTGCCTGCATCTATAAACATACATTACAGTGGCTGATACAAAGAAGTTAAATAGGCTCTGTCACCACATTATAAGAGCCCTATCTTCTACATAAGGAGATGGGTGCTATAATGTAGGTGACAGTGATGCTTTTTATTTGACCAATCAGTGACCAATCAGCGTCATACACTCCTCTCCATTCATTTACACAGCAGCATCGCGTTCTTACTAGAACACGATGTGCAGCCACATACACAGTCATTAACGTTAATCAAGTGTCCTGATAATGAATATACATTACCTCCAGCCTGGACATCATGTGTATTCAGAATCCTGACACTTCTGAATATTTTCTGTGAGATTCCAGCAAGCCACGCGTTATCTCGCGAGATTACGATGTAAACGAGATTTCGTTTCCCTTGCTGGAAATCTCATGGAAAAGATTCAGAAGTGTCAGGATTCTGAATACACATCCCGTCCTGGCTGGGGGTAATGTATATTCATTATCAGGACACTTGATTAACGTTAACGTCTGTGTATGTGGCTGCACATCGTGTTCTAGTAAGAACGCGATGCTGCTGTGTAAATGAATGGAGAGGAGTGTATGACGCTGATTGGTCACTGATTGATTAGCGTCATAAACGCCTCTGTACAACGCCCACTTGGTCGAAAGTAAAAACACGCCCACTTGGGCATTAAGAAACTCATTAGCATAAAGCTAAAAATCGCTAATAAAGTGGTTTAAAATAGATTGTTTTTCTAAATAAAAAGCATCACTGTCACCTACATTATAGCGCCAATCTCCTTATATAGGAGATAGGGCACTTATAATGTGGTTGTCACAGCTTCACTGGTTACCGTCTTATTCAAGTTCTACTTGTTGACATTTTATTTTATTTGTTTCAATCAGTGCTGGCTACATTGTACTAGGGTTAAATTGCAAACTAGTAATCGCCCAGGGTCCATCTTACCTTCTGCTCTACATCTTCCTTTTGGATATTTAGGTCTCGCATCTCTCTTTCCAGCTTCAGAACAGTCTCAGACTGTGAGGTCTTCTCTGCCTGACACCGTGAGAGATCCTCCTGAAGACTCATCCTTGTAGTCTCCAAATGTTGGCCCTGGATAGCAATATGAGTAATAGAAGTATGAGATAGACCGCCAGAGCTGTAGAGTTCATTATTGCTTGTTCCTGCTTTATAATATTGGCAAATTACAGTGTTATATTGACATTTTATTGTAGACTGTATAAGTGGCCTCGGAAAAATCTGTAAATTAATTAAATCACAAGTATAAAGCACTAAGTGTTTCTCTTATACGCTTATGGGAAGTGTTCTCTGGAAATGCTATTGATCCAGAAAAGTAGATCACTGGTCACAGCAGAGAGAGAGATGGGGGCACATGCACTTCTCCACTGAAAATAATGGGGAGAAAAAAAAAATCAACAATATTAAATATTATTCCTTAAAATGAGTTGGAGCTTAGTATCTGAACATTGGGAACTTGTGATCAATGCAAGTTCTAATACCACACTCTTAAACGCCTTTGCAAAAATGGATATGTAAGGACTTTAGGATAGAATTTTACTGATATACTTTATTACCTGCAAGACTCCTCTTGGCTTGGCAATCTGAGCAATTTAACATTTGCAGTAGCTGTAGTTAACGGGGTTTTCCAGGGATTTCAATTGATTGTCCATCCTTAAAATAGCCCATCAATGCACAATCAACAGAATAAAGGGGCCATGGCGGTATTATTTATCTAGGCACAGTGACATCCACACAAGTGTGGCTCAACCTGGTACTGCAGTTCAGCCAGTTTACTTGAATGGATAGCATAGGTCATCAATTGAAGAGTCCAGAAAACCCTTTTACCAGCCTATTATAAGACTGACTGACTGACTGACTGACTGACTGACTGACTGACGCTGAAAACCAGTATCTGTAGTTATACCAGAAATAGAAATGTTGGGGTTTTATTTTTGTTTGTTATTCTTCATGCAGAATTTCTTTCAATATCCGGCCATCTTACCTTGTCTTCTGAATGCTGCAGCTGCCGCCTTAGGCCCTGCACTTCTTTACATAGCCGTTCCAAATGCTGCTCTTTCTGGTTTACCTTAAAAAAAATATATATAATAATAATAATAATAATAATAATAATAATAATAATAATTACTGCCGTTTCGGATGTGTGACCCACCCAGCAGACCAAGAGGACTGTCTTTTTACCTTGCTCTCGATCAAGTTGTGTTGCTCGCTTAAAGCCAGGCTCTGGGTCTCCAACTCCGCATGCAGGGCACCAGTCTCTTGTTCTAACCGCTGGCTATGTTCATGCAGCCGAAGTTTTTCTTCCTGCAGCTCCTGCAGTGATTGCTCCTGATTAACGAGCTGTAAAAAAATTATAAATATCAAGAAAACTACTGGTCAGAACCTAAAACCAGATTCTAAAAGTCCCTTTTACATGGGCCAATGATCGGGCAAACGAGCGGTCATATGAAAAACAAGGCAAGCATTAGCCGATGAATGAGCAAACGCTCATTCATTGGCTGATCATGTATCTTATGCAGCAATAAATATTATCATTGTCAGCTGCACATCTCCCAGTAACAGGACCTTGATAGTAAGTATTGTACAGTTCTATGGCATTGTGCATGCATTCTTCATCAATTTAAGGTGGGCAGCTGCTGACCTGATCTCGGGCACGGTGTAGACTTTCCAGAATGTTCCTATGTTCCCTCTGCAGTTCTGCGTTCTTCCTCTCCTGCTCTAGTACACGGTCCTGCAGCTCCAGGGCTTCTCTCTGAGAACTGCTATACCTCCCCCGCAGAGACGCTGCCTCAGCCTGTGAACTCTGCAGCTCTTCTTGCATGGAGGTGAGCTACAACGAGAAATAAAGTCAATGTGAGAACCTCTCTGCCTAGAACGGTTATATTTATAAAGCTTTACTATCGGAGTTTCCACCAATTCTGGATCTGATGTGCTTTACTATTGTAGCCACATATTCCTATATACAAAATCGCTGCTAAGAGGTTTGTGCATTCTTCTGATTAAAATGAGTAGATGTCTCAGAAAACTAGAATATTAATGCTTTAGGTATCCTCCTCTGTCAACTCATTTAAAAAACCTCTTCAGCGATTACTGTATATCAGTTTATGGTTAAAGGCCATGTACACCTTTGAAAACTTATTTTGTATTAAATCAATGTTTTGTGAGATTATAAACATTTATTTGAATTTACTTTTAATAAGAATTTTCTTTATATTTTTGGATACAGCTTCTATGCATCCTCTTTACATAGAAGCTGTATCATTCGCGATCAGCTGTATCCGTCTATGAAGTGAACTGACGGCTCGGCGTGTATCTAACACACAGGATCACAATAAGATCGATCATACGTGCTCGATATATGGTGGGCCTGTGTGTTAAGATACACACAGGATCTGTTCTCAGCCAAGCCATCAGTTTACTTCACTGACGGATACAGCTGATAGCGAGTGATACAGCTTCTATGTATAGAGAATACACAGAAGCTGTATCGGAAAAACTAAGGAACACTTTTAATTCAAGTCAATTCGAAAAAAAATGTTACAACTTTGAGATTAGATATATATAGAGATTATATATATATAAAGTTGATATATATATATATATATATATCTCTCAACTTTCAAAAGTTGTACATAGCCTTTAAAGGTGGGTGACAATAAATATGGCTGCCATTACGGACACCACATGGGTTGTCATCCAGCTTTCCAATACTCTTGAACGGAAAATCTGCTAAGCAATGTAGTGATACGAAGGTCCTGCCGCATAACTAGGAAAATTTTAAAACAGAACGCTTCATATCTCATAGCTGGAATTAGATAGAGGTTTTAATGTAAGAGTAGATGACTCAAGAAAATCTATTCATTGGGGATTATTTTTTTTGTAGGGGGGCATTCTTGAAGATTACATATCAAAATTAGGCCTAGTTATACATTGGTCGTCAGTCTATATTCGGGTTAAATATTCACAGAGATCGATAGTCTGTATAGGACAATACAGCGACCATGTAGCAAACTATCTCATAGAAGTACATTAAAAATAAAAAATGTCCAGCTGCAATGCTCCTAATTACTGGACCCTTTGCAGGTTTGAGTAGCTTAAAAATAAAATCCACTTTTTACATGTACGATTCACTGACCAGGAACTTCGCGTCCTGCATCTCTGCTCTCATCCTGTGAATTATTGTCAAATGTTCATGCTCGGCAGTCTCTGCTCTCTGAAGTCTTTCCTCCAGGTCACGTCTCTGGTGTAGCTCCCATGCCGGCGGGGTCTGCTCTTCTCGTTGTATGTATAGAGAATCTTCCCTCAGTTTATCGATCTGAAAAGAAACAAGGTGATATCAGCACTAGTACAGGAGACAGATCAGACTTCATACACACATCATGAGGATTCCTTACCTCTGCTTCTAGTTCTCGCTGACTGACCCTCAAAGCAAAGTTTTCCCCCTCGAGTTGCGACAAACGCAGGTTACTTTCAGAAAGCTAGAAAAAAAAAAAAAAGATATATAGACTAAATGAAAGAGGTTACTATGCAGAAAAAAAAATTCTTATTCGTAATAAGCGAATCAAGATTTATGAAGGGATGATAAAAGACAAGTAGCAACTCTGGTATCAACAATCATCTGATAATCAGCTTAGGCCATGTTCACACCACGTCAACATATCCAGAGCCTTATACAAGTGATGCAGGAATGCTTGTGGATAAAAGGTTCTGAAGCTGGGACATAGACATTACACTTCGGTAACGTTTCTGTGGTTCTTAAAGCAGAGCACATCGAGATCACGCTGTAACATGTCATTTACAGCGTGATCTCGCGAGATTACGCTTGCTCTGCTATAAGTCCCACACAAACGTTACCAAAGTGTCGGGATTGTGAATAGACATCCCGTCCTGGCTGGAAGGAATGTCTATTCACGGTCAAGACACTTCAGTAACGTTAATGTGTCAGTATAAGACAGCACATAGTGAACAACGCAGTGTCACTATGCGCTGAGTAAACGAATGGAGAGAAGTATATGACGCTGATTGGTCACGGATTGGTCACTGATTGGTCAGCGTCATACAAAAAATAAATCGCTCCTAACGTGCTAAAAATAGATTGTTTTTCTAAATAAAAAACCCTGCTGTCACCTACATTACAGCGCCCATCTCCTTATGCAGGAGACAGGGCACTTATAATGTGGTGACAGAGTCTCTTTAATGAAGCAACAGGAGACCACAGACAAATGTCAGCCAATTCCAGACCTAAGCTACCTGAGAAATAGCAATTTATGAGCTAGTAGGAGGATTGGCTATACAAGAGCTCCACACTTTAAGAAATGTATCAGGGCACCCACACGCTTCATAAGTGAGCTTAAAGAGTGGCAAGGTAGAATTAACCAGAGCAATCCATGCTGACAATGTAGGACCCTTTGGCTCTTTCCAATTCAGGAGGATAGTCTTTTTTAGCATAGAAGAAGAGGAGCGTCATGAGAGACCTAACAGCAACAGTAGGTATCATTTCTTGTACCAATAATAAAAGACACGTTCTGGGATCAAGTATACGAGGGAGTCCTACTTTAAGCTCAAGGAACTCTAATATCTCAGCCCAGAAATGATTAATAATCTGACTTTCACAGAACATGTGTAGGAAGGAGCCCTCAACTCCGTGGCACCGTGGACAGACAGGAGTAGGATACGTCCCATTCTAAATAACTTGTAAGGGGTGTAGTAAACTTGGTGGAAAAATTTCAATTGAATAAGTCGGTCTCTCGTAGATATCAAGGGACCTGTTAAAGCGGATAGCATTTCCTTATGATCGTCTGTAGACACAGAGGAAAGAGTCTGAGACCAACGATCCAAGGCTCTAACAAGTTTTTTAGAAGATACAGTTAACAATTGCCCATAAAGTGTGCATAATGGCTTAGCCACCGTCTCCCGCGTCACCCAATTTTCCACCAGGGACGTAGAGAGTCTAATGTTATATCCTGCAAACGGCAACCAAAGGGCATGTCTAAGCTGAAATAGCAGAACCTGAGATGAGTCGGGATCTGGTGCTTGGACCGAAGATGTGGAACCGAGAAGTGAAGCTTCCAGCACAGTACAGGGATTAAAGTGTCTATGAGTAAGCCGCCGCCACCACCACACGTAAACCAGTTGGCTGGCAAGAAAGTTCGTGAGGGCCAGTCCACCCTGCCCAGCGGGTAACTGTAGTGTGCCTAGGGCGATTCTAGGTGTACCCCCTGCCCAAATAAAACATCTAAGATCTTTGTCAACGTTGGAGTACAGGGATAACGGTAGCCACACTGATGAATTGTGAACGAGATATAAAAAGCTCGGTAAGGACTTCATCCTAAACAAATTAATTCTGCCTGTAACTTTCAGAGGGAGGGGTTTTCATCTATCAAAGTCTGTTTGAAGACGTTGCACCAAAGGAGCGACATTATCAGGTATAAAGGTACCAATATCACAGCTAATCGCTATACCCACATAAGGAATTTGATCTGCCCACTGTAATGGAGAAGGAAGTGCAGGCGCTCCAGCTGCAACGTTTATCGCCATAATTAAGGATTTTGACCAATTCACACGAAGGCCAGAGAAGGACGCAAATAAATTAAATAGGGACAACATCGCCTGCAAAGATGGACCTGGATCGTTCAGGAATAGTAGAGTATCATCTAGATAGATAGATAGATAGATAGATAGATAGATAGATAGATAGAGAGAGAGAGAGAGACACAGACTCGCTCCTCCATTTCACCCATCTCAAAACCATTTATATCAGGAGAGGCTCTCATAGCTAATGCTAATGGCTCAATGGCCAACGCAAAGAGGGAAGGAGAAAGTGGGCAACCTTATCTAGTCCCTAGCGTGAATGGGGGGGGGGGGACGTGACAATTGGTTTTAACACTCGCTATATGTTGGAAGTATAATAACTCCACCCATCGGATAAATCTGGGTCCAAATCCAAATCTACCTGGCACAGACCACAGATAAGACCGCTCTACCTAATCAAATGCCTTCTCACGATCTAAAGAGGCCACAATTCTGGAGCCACTGGACCCTACAGTAGCTGATATATTAGTGAAGAGCCTTCGAAGGTTAACATCTGTGGCCTTCCCTCGCATGAAACCCGATTGGTCTGGATGAATAAGGTGAGAATTTATTTTTGTCCACAGATTTTATTAGTTGTGCTCTGAAAATTATATAATCACATACAGAGCCGAGTGATAATGAGAACGCTTGCAAGACAGAAAGAAGAACTGGACAGAAATCCAGTAACAAACTACCGTAGCATTCAAAAGATAGTGGGAATGAAGCTGCGGAGTATAAATTACCTGTCTATGGGCTTCATCTCTCTGGGAAACACTGGTCTTCAGGTCCTTATGAAGCTGCTGTATTCTACCATGTCTCTGCCCCAACTCCTCCTGTCTCTCCCGCAACTCCCGCTGTAGTCTATATACCAGTTGTTCTTGGGAATCCAGCTAAATATAGAAAGTGTAATGACAGTGAGGCACCAGCAGGGGAGAGAAGAGATGTACTATTAAAGGCTACGTACACCATTGATGGGCATTTTTTATTTTTATAAAACCGGTCAGTGTGTTTGGTTTAACTTTTTAATTAGTCTTTATTCAAAATCTGTTTTACTTTTTTAGATAGAGCTGCTCTGTATTCTGTATACAGAGCAGCTGTATCTTTCGTTAAATCCTTCTCCCGTCAGGTCCACAGGACTGACTTGTTCCGTGACAGCGGGTCCTGCGGGTCTCTGACACACAGGATCCACCTGTAAACTACCACATCTAAGTTATGAACTTAGATGTGATGGTTAACAGGTGGATCCTGTGTGTCAGAGACATGTCACGGAACAAGTCAGTCCTGCAGAGGGATTTAACGAAAGATACAGCTGCTCTGTATACAGAATACAGAGCAGCTCTATCTAAAAGAAAAAAAAAAAGTAAATACATTTTTCGTGAAGATTAAATTAAAAAGTTACACTAAACATACTGACTGACCGGTTTATTAAACAAAAACAAAAAAAAAACGCCCATCAAAAGTTTGCATAACCTTTAACTAAAATAAATATGGAAAAAAAAAAATGACCATTACCTCAGAGGACAGCACATCTTGGGTGTTTTGTAGGGTGAGCAGTTCATTCTGAGCTGCTCTAAGTTCTGCTTCTCTTCGATCCAACTGACAGGAAAAGAAGAGTTGATAATCAAAAGTGGGTAATATAATGGAAGGTCCCGGCACAAGCACAATGACTCATATCATGCTTAATTACTAAAGATGCGTGAAATCAGCCATGCTTTCTCTTCAAACAAACCTCAACATGGGCCTCATTCAATAACTGAACTCAATACATGAGTGTCAATTGACTCACACGCCACTATATATATATATATAAAGCTGGATAGAGAATCAGCATTCAGCTTACATGAGCATTTATGAGTACTGAGGAGAGAAGAGAGACATGCTGGAGATCGAGCCGTCAGTGAACTCTACTAACGGATTGAACGCTGAGCGGTACAGAGCGGCCTGCAATGTATGTGTCGTAGAAGAAAAAGAACTGCACAACATTTTTAATAAAGGCCTATTGTAAAAATTATTTTTAGCATAAAATAATTTCAATGCAATAAAAACTATGCATTCAAAAAAGGGATCCATAGCCTATAACTAAATATTAACATCACACTTTCTTGAATGTTCGCAGCACCCTGAATATGAACAGTATATACAGCTGGTCATCATAGGGCTCGGTCTCTGCTTTAGTGCCTATAAATCACAATGAAACATTTTACATTGGTCATGTCCAGGCCCATGGACCTTTTATACACATACCTCAGCCTTAAGTAACTCATTGCTTTTGGATACGGAGGAGCTTTCTGGAGGACCACTAGAAACCTGGAGGCAGGACATGAATCACATTACTGACATTTGTATTACTACAAATCACAGACCAACTATCAGTGCACAAAATATAGCCAAACAGCAAAAATGACAACTACACGTAGTAAGAGATAAATCCAGGATACGTGTAAATCCAGAGAGGGAAATACTGCTCACCGCTTGGCTCAGAGCTTTGACCTGGTTCTCCAAATGGTGTTTCTCTTGTAGGTGGATGACGGCCTTAGAGTCCTTCAGAGATATCTCCTGGTGAAGCACAGTAATGGTGTCCTGTAGCTCCTGTAAACGGGCCTCCTTCTCTAGGACCTATCAAGCAATTCCAGTATTTATTTTGGACCCGGTCACTGTGTGGGCTTGATAGAATAGGTATAAACCCCTATGCGCCGGTATAGAATTACTATATGGACACAGTTGTGTGGGTATTGATAACTGTGTGGGTGATTTACTATAAAGCTATATTTAAAGTTTAACAATTATGAGCACTGCTAAAGTATTTTAAAGTGTTTTCAATTGGCAATGTTTAGGCCTCATGCACACGAACGTGCTTTTGCAGCCGCAATTCCCCCGAAAATCCACGGGAGAATTGCGGCCCCATTCATTTCTATGAGGCCATACCCACGACCGTGGTTTTAAACGGTCCGTGCATGGCCCAGGAGCCCGGACAGCAGAAAGAACGGGCAAGTCTTATTACGGCCGTCTTCTGCGGTCCGGGCTCATTGAAAATAATGGCCGCGGCCATGTGCACCACCCGCGATTTTCCGGGCGGTTCGCGGCTGTCACTCCGTGGCCGGCCGACCCGGAAATCACGGCCGTGCACATGGCTACGGTTGTGTGCATGAGGCCTTAGTCTTCAAGGCACGAGAGAGTGTATATAGCAGAAGAGGGAATAGTGGTCAGACAACTGTTCTAAGCCATGCAACATATCCCGTATCAGTGTATTACTGTATGCAATGTCTCACATCACCGTTATTTCACATTAGCTGGAGAGATACAATCATTATTGGTCCACTTCACCAAAAACATCTGCATCTATGATGTAGAAGTCGAGAGACCTTATGGTTGTGTTCACATGTCGCAGACCTCATCCTTTTGCATCTCAAAGGGGTAAAATCCACAATGAAAACCTGTGAAGTGTGAATGTCGACCCCAAATTATAGCCTGTATTATTCTCCAGAGCTGCACTCACTATTCTAATAGGGGCGTATCTTGCAGAATATGACCGATTAAAAACGTTCAGGATGTGGCTCAATCAAAAAATCTGGGACTTGTAAGGGAAAGGAAACACTTTGTAGGGACATAATGACCCTTGACCGCGTTATCAGGATATTCTGTCACTGTGGACGAAACCTTAATGAAGTCTAATTGTAAAGGGAAGTGTCCCATGTGTGTATATGTATGTATATATATATATATATATATATATATATATATATATATATATACACACACACATATCTATCTATTCATATCTATCTATCTATATCTATCCATATATCTATCTATCTATCCATATCTATCTATCTATCTATCCATATCTATCTATCTATCTATCTATCCATATCTATCTATCTATCTATCTATCTATCCATATCTATCTATCTATCCATATCTATCTATCTATATCTATCTATCTATCTATTCATATCTATCTATCTATCTATCTATTCATATCTATCTATCTATCCATCCATATCTATCTATCCATCCATATCTATCTATCTATCTATCTATCTATCTATCTATCTATCTATCTATCCATATCTATCCATCCATCCATCCCTGGTCATGAATAACCGTAGCACAAACAAAGCAGGACAATTAGTTATTGTCCTGCTTTGAATAGAACCGATGGAGACAGGAGATACTGCTTTGATCTCCTGTCTCCATTTTCAACTTCTCTCGCGCTCATGGGTCGTCCGGTGAGGTCATATCACCGCGCCGACCCATGTTAGCAGGGGGCGAGCGCCACTCGCTGCTACGAGCGGACCGGCAGGGTTTAAATAGCCCTGCGTCAGTACGCTCAGGAGCTGCGACCTGCCCTCACCACTCCACCAACGCTGACTCACCTGTCCTGTCACCTGCCCTGCGGACATCCTCTTCACTCCAGCTCCTGTTCCTCACCGCTCCACCAATGTACCTCTCCTGCTCCCCGGCAGCATCCCTCACAGCTACCACTAAGTATCACCCCCCCCCTACACAACGATATATTTAACCCTTACCTCCCCCTATAGAACGAGAATACCCATTGACCCTTCAAACCCTCACATCACCTGAACATTCCCTAGTAAACCCTTTTCCCACCTGCCTGTACATCCCTTGACCCTTTACCTACCTGAACATCCCCTGGTACATCCCTAATTAACCCTCTCTCACCTGCCTGCACATTAAGCCTTTACCTGAATTTCCGCTGGTAACCTTATATCCTCCACCTCCCTTGTTAACCCTTAGTGTACAGGGACAGTTATATTTAGGAGGGAGTGGGACAGAAATAGTGAGCGTGCATGTATTGCAATGTATATATGTATGTTAGGTAAGTGGGTGGTGGTATAGATTAGGATTGTGATACCTTGTTTATACTGTACCACGTGTAGGGTCTGTGTATTCAATACATATTAGGTTATTATGTGTATTGGGATACACGGATATTATACTGTGATTATTTACTGTGTATGGTGTATTTTATATCTAAGGGTATGTTCACACAGAGTTTTTTTACAGGCAGAAAATTCTGCCTGGAAAAATCAGCTCCGGTTTTTTTAAGTGGTTTTGCACCACACGCGTTTTTGACGCGATCTTGGAGGCTTTTATTTTAGCTATCTCTTCAACAGAAAGAAGGAGTAACCGAGAGCGTTTTTTGCCGAAAAACGCGTCAAAAATCGTGGCAAAAACCAGTGTTTATTTCCGTCTCCCATTGATTTCAATGGGGTTTTTGAGGCGGAAAACGCCTCAAGATAGGGCATGTTGCTTCTTTTTACCGTGAGACGATTTTTCCGCTTGCGGGAAAAAAACGCGTCCGCCTCCCATTGAAATCAATGGGAGGCATTTTTGGCCGTTTCTTTGGCGCGTTTTCCGCGTAAAAAAACATGTAACAAAAACTCCATGTGAACTGGCCCTAAGAGTGATTGTTGTTTGTAATAATAAATATTACCCTTTACTATACAATTGTATTCCCTTACTTAGTAGCCAAGCAATTAGATTGACGTTCGTATAAGAAAAAGGTAGGGGAACTAGGCATAACCCTAAGAGAAGGCGGTAGTAATAGTGGGTGACACTAGTCAGTGAACCCCGCTATTATACTAATCAACATACGAGACCAACAGATACCAGTGGTGGAAAACAAAAACTTTTTCAGCAACTATTAAAAATATATATATATGTTTGTTTTTTCCATTTCTTACAGGTCATAAAAACCCACCGAGCTCCTATAACACAATGAGATCGTTTTTCTTCTATACAGGTATCAAGTGTAAAGCCGGCATCACCACAGCAATTTAACCAATTAGGGCTAGAAAATTTCAGCTCTAAAGCCTGCAGAATTGTGAATGCAAACTCTGTAGTAAAATCAAAGCGATCACTCAGGATCAAAATAAAATACTGTTAAAAATACTCTAGGTTATTGTGTCATATTTTGTGCGTTACACTTTGCATCTTGGAAGCATGAACAGGGCGCCTTCAACTTTGTGTTCCTGTGTGACGGCATAGAGAGGTGGTACCATACGGGAATTTTGCGAGTGCTGTATGGTGACACTTTGGCGCTGCATCAGTGGTCATCAAAGCAGACCACTACATAAAGTGGCAAGCAAATTAATGACGGCCCTAATAATAATAGGTTCGCCACTTTCTGGGGTCACTACGAAACCATCTGCATCTCATACACTATAGGAAGGCACGGACTGCGCAGATCACATATCACAGCCTGCACTTCTATCCACCTGTACATGAGCCAAGTCTTGGCAGCAGCTAATGAGTTAGAGGACACTATGAGTGATCTGCATCAGGAGCCATAGGCAACAACTTGCCATTAGACTGGGGCTCACTAATGTACTCGGAGTCCATTACTCAGTCATCTATCAGATGGCCGCAGTTCGTCTTGATAGATTCCAGTGCTCTGTGATCTGTAAGGTGCTGCCAGGCAGATGCATTAGAAGTCTGGAGCTGGGAGGACAGAGCAGGGTGAATACATGGGAGTAGCAGACAGTAAATCTTCCTCTCTCCCAGCAGCTCATCGTGAAAGCTGCAGATTAATGGTAGAGGGATGGAATAGTGTCCACTGTGAATGTGGGAGCTGTAATTTCTACACAGCAGCCTGGAGATCACATCACTCACACCTTCCTCATCTCTACATCATAGTGTAGACAGAGCGGGCCAAAGATGAGCCATAGATGTTCACGCACATATATTGTCGCTGTGGTCGTTTTTCATGGAAGGAGAAATCATTGATCTTCCAACAGAAGGGAATGGTCAAAGTGCATATAGGTAATACAAACAGATTAGCAATTAGCATCCTTACAGCACGGATCACGAATATTTGCAGCCATTTTTTTTATTAATAGCCGTTGCTGAGAGAGCTGGGTCATGACCATCATAGCTCTGCTACTACAAGGGCTTATCGTCCAGCTTTCAAAAACAAAGACAAAAAGAAAAGGGATTTCCAGCACAGATTTGGGGTAGAAAATTCATACTAATGTTTTAGTTTAATTTATAAAACCATCATGTCCCAATTGCCCTCATACCAAAATACAAAAATAGTACATAAAAACCATTAAAAACAACCATAGCAATCCCTTCATCTGAACAACTCCAAGTCCACATAAATGTGCATCACCTAATTCATGAAGTGCAAAAAAGTGTTCTGGCTACGAAGATACGTTAATCCTATATAAATAAATTCCTACAGTAAAACGTCCCGCTTAAATGCCTTATCCACTTGCGGAAGGTTGGTTGATCCCAGTAGGCCTCATTTCAGGGCATAATTGGTAATCTTAGGAAAGTTACGTCACATTAATATCCGTATAGTGAAATATATGAGAAGTCTGCAACGTTTTCCAAGATGTGAATGTGGCAAAAAACCTTTTGTGTGTACAATATGAATCAATGTCCATTCCATAGGCAATTAATTGCAACCAGTACTTATCTTTTTACATGTACTGAGGTGCCTCTCAGGGCTCAGGTGCCTCTCAGGGCTCAGGTGCCTCTCAGGGCCCAGGTGCCTCTCAGGGCTCAGGTGCCTCTCAGGGCCCAGGTGCCTCTCAGGGCCCAGGTGCCTCTCAGGGCCCAGGTGCCTCTCAGGGCCCAGGTGCCTCTCAGGGCCCAGGTGCCTCTCAGGGCCCAGGTGCCTCTCAGGGCCCAGGTGCCTCTCAGGGCCCAGGTGCCTCTCAGGGCTCAGGTGCCTCTCAGGGCTCAGGTGCCTCTCAGGGCCCAGGTGCCTCTCAGGGCCCAGGTGCCTCTCAGGGCCCAGGTGCCTCTCAGGGCCCAGGTGCCTCTCAGGGCCCAGGTGCCTCTCAGGGCCCAGGTGCCTCTCAGGGCCCAGGTGCCTCTCAGGGCCCAGGTGCCTCTCAGGGCCCAGGTGCCTCTCAGGGCCCAGGTGCCTCTCAGGGCCCAGGTGCCTCTCAGGGCTCAGGTGCCTCTCAGGGCTCAGGTGCCTCTCAGGGCTCAGGTGCCTCTCAGGGCCCAGGTGCCTCTCAGGGCCCAGGTGTCTCTCAGGGCCCAGGTTGAGACGTATTGGTCAACCTCTCGTCATAGTGATGATGAAGAGGTTGCTTTGCTGCTTTCATTTCCTGCGGGTCCATTTGGCAAGCATCTCAATATGCGGCCAAAGTTGATGGCACCCAGCGTAGCGTGGGGTTTGAAGTAGGCTGAACCATGGCGTGATGACGTCAGTCACATCCATTCGCTTAGCTATAAGCTGATTGGTTGACACGTTTCCTTCTATACAGGATTTCCTCAGAGCAATTACAGCACAACGTACTGGATATCTATGATTTATAGCTCCCAGATGAGCCGACCTCATAACAATCTAGGCGTTTTTTTTCTTCATTTCAATTCAACAATTATAGTAGATCGTGCCAATTGTTCAATTCATTGGAGCAGATTTATCGATGCAGTGGTGACTCGATTCTGGCAAGTGATGCACCAGATTTCTGGCGCATTTTAAATTTACTGCATTTATTACGAACTTAGTATGTGATCGATAACAGAAGGATCACGCAGGACCCGCTGGTCGATGAAGCCGTCAGTGCCGCTGACGGATTTGGCTTTAAGCGCAAGATACAGCTTCTACGTATCCAGGATACATAGTAAGCTGTATCTCAAAAAGTAGAAACATTTTTAATTAAAAAAAACAATTGAAAGGTTGTTTAAAGAACTAAAAGAAGTGGTTTTATTTACTAGCTACTGTGCCTAAATCGCAAATACACTCCTCACAAAAATCAAAATAATTATTTTCAGTTAATAATTATTTTCGTGAGAAATCCTGTACCCCAGTGGTTATATACGAAGCCGAGACCATAAGGGCTCATGCACACGACATGTAACTGATGGTACTGCACTGTCCTGGAGATCTATATACTGCTATATCTTCATACAATGATATATGAAGTTGTTGTTTTTTCTATGCAGTGTCCATAAACAATAAAAACATGGTGGATATCATATTGTATCCCCCTCTAGATGATCTGTTTCAGTGCTTCTAGGCGGCGCACTATGTAATATATGTGCACAGTACTGAACTTCATGGTCTACAATACGCTTCTGGAATGAATGAGGCCTAAGGAGGATGAGCTTCCTCACAAATTTAAAACCTTCTTTATAAATCTATTCATTGATCTGAAATTAAAGAGGACGTCCAGGTTTAGAAAAACATGGCTGCTTTTTTCTAGAAACAGCGCCATACCTGTCCATAGGTTGCTTGTGGTATTGCAATTTGGCTTTAATGAAGTCAATGGAGTTAAGCTGCAATACCAAGCACAGCCTGAGGAGCGGTGTGGCAATGCTTTAAGACGAAAGCAGCCATGTTTTTCTAATATTAATGTTCAAGCATTTGGTCTCTTGGTCTGATTACACGGGGACGTGATGGTTTCCATGTCTTTACCTTCGCCATGACGATATGAATCCGTTATATAACAGATCCCTACAGATCCCATTACCGTATAAGGCGTCTACCAGGTCCGCGCTATTCTGGTTGTCAAAGAGCAATGTAAGCCTGACAGAGGTGTGAACAATCCTGTACCCGAGTCCCCTCCTTTACCTCTGTACAGAAGCCGATAGACAACGTCACGTTCCCAGCATCCATTAGGAAAATTTTGCAAGCTTCCCCTTGTCTAATTTAATTGTGTTTAACATAAATAAGATGATTCCCCTGGCGTCAGCTGATGTGAGCACACTAACATGTGTACTGTATGTGATTAGGGGGCTTTACCGGGGTCCATAAAGCAACAATCACTTCTAAACAGCAGCGATTATTGCTAGGGGTTGTGATACTTCCAGGTAATGAAGGTGAAAGTTTGATGCATTCGTATGTATTTTATGCATTGCCATTGACAGATCATTTTTACTTCCTCCCAGGCCGTCACTTACATGGTGCTGGATTACTGTAGATGTACAATGTTCCCACAGTCAGGAAATCGGATTGCAAGCTGTAGTGTCAGGAATGAATGAGATTTTATATAATCGGCACCATAGAACTAGACAATAACCTGGGATCGTGCTGTATAGGAGGCGTCTGATCTTACCTCGATGCGGCTCAGTTCCTGGCTGTGAATAACGTCCCTCAGTTGACTGTGCAGCTGTTGTACGAGAAGCTCCTTATTCATCACCAGATCCCTCAGCTCCTCCAGTTCCCGCACGACCCCTCTAAAACAGACACACAAATTAGGAACATGTGCCAAGCAAGCGATCACATGCCATCATCTCACCACAATGGTTTGGCCTCTGTGTTTCCTATTGCAGCGGCCGGGCCCAGATTATATTAATGGAAGTTGACTACTGCATTTTAATTGTCATTTTTTGCAAATCTGGATGAGAAAATAAATTAGGAAAATTGGGTAGAGAATATGGTCTGGGGCTTTGTGTATTAATGAGAGCGTTAAGGCTAACCCTTCACTTGCCATACATGAATTACAGACAATATGGAAGCATATCAGGAAACAATGCCCCCCCCCCCCCTTCCCACAATTTGCAATATATATTGAACCATTTTCAAGATTATGCAATGAAAAAACAACACTTTTTATTTTAACATAATATTTAATTCTATTATTTATTACTATTGGGTTGTGATTCATTGTGGTGTCGAGTGGGATAATATAAGTCCAGGAACAAAAATAAAAAAATAAAATTGAAATAATTCTTAAAAATAATAGAAGAGGAGGTTTAAGCGTTTGTTATAGAATAAATTCTCAGATATACAGAAAACAAAATTTTTTTTTTTTAGAAATATCCCTACCGTTCCATTTCTTTTAAAATGAACCAAATATTTCTCTTTAGGTTTTTTTTTTTTTTTTTAAAACAAATATTTCATTAGCGAGCAGATATTACCAGATGTGAGATTAGCAATAATTGTGTGACTGCTGTAGTTGTCCAGGATCCGGCCCGCTCCCCTCTCACCTATACCTTCATCTGCTCTGTAAATTCAGTCTTTTGATTCGAATTTTTTCATCTTTCACTAGAATTTTGGGTATATTTATTGAGATTTCCAGGCAATCCCTATGAGTCTATGTTAAGAGTATAAGATGGCTGACTCCCGAGAGCCGTTCGTTCATTCATTTATTTATTTTTTTGTTATTAACGTCACCTCTGATTATTAACATAAGAAAATCAGGCCAGTTGCAAATTCCCTTTCATGTCACTGATGGAACATGACAAGTCGCACCCAGGAACTATATGCCCCTTATGCACTGTGGGCTTTCAATGCAAGCGATCGGTGGGCACCCTTTACCACATACAAAGGTATGGGTGACGGCAGAAGAAAACGAGGGGACACAGAAAATTCATATATAAAGACGTTCATGTAAAAAAACAAAACATACGAGGGCGCAGCTTGTAAAAGGTCTTTGCAGAGCTGGCACAGAGAGGAATCAAACCCCCTCACAGCAAATCACTGAGGGAAAAAAAAAAAAAAAAAAAAGACGCTTCCAGACTACTCATAAATTATACAGCTCATCTGCATATTCAAGGCAGGAGACATTATGCAAATGTGGGATGATTTGCACACTGTATTTTTTTTTTTCCTTACCCACAGTACAGATTTAGGCTTTCAGGGGAGGCGGAGAGGACAGGACTTGGTGATGATGGCATCTCTCGCCCTACAATCTCTCTTCCCAGACACAGAGGTCCATGCAAAACAAACACTCCTTCTGGAGAACGGCCTCCAAACAAAGCCTGTATTTGCATGGCTAATTGTGCTGTTAATTAACTGGTTCAGTGCTGGAGACGTTGTCTTCTGCAGAGACGGAAATTTTTTTCAAGGCCTTTTGAGAATGGAGAAAAAGATGCGGGCAGCATGTGGTAAATGAATAGAAAAAGCGGGCAAAGGGATCACGTCCCCTTATCAGGCTGAATATGGAGCATGCCAATGCACACAAACATATACATATTAGTCGTAATGAGAAATCGTCAGGATTTAGGAAATAAGAACGGTGATGGTTAAATGGGGGGGGCGGCTGGGCGAAAGCGCACAACACTTCATAATTATTTCATCTGACGAGGCGTTCTCTGTCCCGGGGGATTATTTTACCTAATTGCAGGGTGTTAATGGGGGGGGGGAAGAATGAGGAGGGGAGGTTTGGGAGAAGTTCAGGATGTCTCTCTTGTCTCAGGGGGAGGGGAGAGGGAGTGCCCAGCGTATTTAGAATAAAATAGCACGGTACTATATAGTCATGCGGAGGCAGTTTCACCACAATTCCTATCAGCTGTTCTCCAATAAGCAGCCAACGTTTTCTTACTGCTATGTTTTTTTTTTCCCCATTTCCTATGCTGCAGGCTTTGCACACCCCCTCCCCCACGCCCAGCAGACCCATGCCAGGCTGCCGCTCATACCCTCTGGGAAAAGTTAACTGTAATTTTTTTTTTCAGCTTTTAAATCAATTAGCCCGTCTGTTAATTAACATCAAGCCGACAGGAGGAGGAGAGAGAGCGAGAGAGCTGCATGGGCGGATGGCAGACGAGCTGGCACGATGCCATCCACTCAGTGGCAACGCCACAGTTTCGTGTGATATCGGCAGCGGGTATATGTCACGGCGGCCAATGAAGTGGGTCTGGAGATCCTTTACAGCTCCAGAGCAGACAAAGAACAGGGCACTGAATGCCAGAGCAAACCTCTTTACCAAGGGAAGCAAGACACAGTATAGGTAACGAGTGGGAAGCCAGCAATGGGGCATGGGGGGTGACTGATGCGGCTCCCCCTCCCCCCCAAATGTTCCTTCTGCCGCAGTGAGCAAGCAATGATGTATCCTTCCACGCCAGGGTAAGGAACACTTGCCAAGCTGCGGGTGCCCGCCTCGAGTATGAAGCCAGCGGTTAAACATGGAGGAAAAAAATATTCATCAGTGAAAAAGGATCAGTGCCAAGGACCCGGGCATCTTTTACAGCATTACATCTTCCTCCGGGGACTCCCTTTCCTGCGGCTCTGCAAGCTCGTTTGGCATTCAAGTTTTACAATTAACACGGAAAGGAACGCCTCGTCAACAACAAACAAAAGGGTCTGGGCCGCAGATTTGCAGGAATGGCACAGGCAGTAAGGACATCTCTACATGTCACAGTATGGCCGCTGCCAACCACTCCAAGAAGAGGGAATGCCAGTAGCCGGCGTGGGAGAGCAAGGATTTTGAATTGCAAGCACTAAAAATGGAAGTATACTTTGTACACAACACCTATGGTGCAGGTGCTGGAGGATCTTCTTTAGGACATCTGGATATTTTGCATTAGAAAAAGAGGCACGTTCCAAATACCCTGCATCTACATACAAACATGCACATACCAGTGACACAAACACTTCCAGAGCAGGTACGTGGCAGGAAAAAGGCAGCTCCCCAGAAGCAGCAAGATCAGGAGGCTGAGAGATTTATCTGCATTTGCTGCTATCACCAGGGAGATGAATGGGGCCGAACCTAACCCTTTCTCCCAGATCTGCCTATTTGGAAGCGTCACTCAAAAGGAGCACAAACTTGGGAGGTAGTCAGGAGTGTGCCACTTTGCAAAGAGCATTGCACTTCAAGGGTACAAAGCCTTGTCAACACTCCAGACGTGCCCTCGTAATTTGCTGTGTTCTAGTGTGTCGGATGAGTACTCACATGGTTGATGCTGTGTTGGCTCCTGTTAGGGCTGTGGGCACTGGGTGCGGGGTCAAAATCTGGCGCTGGAAACAAAAAAAACAAAAAAATTGGATACAGTCAGATAAGTCACGCCAACACGAGGAGGATCTTACAAAAGTATGCTGAGTGTTTGTTCTGCTGCCCGTCGTGTAGGGGGTACTGACAACCTGGCTTGGAATATAAGACCCGCAATGGATTTACAGCTGCGCTCATGGCTTCAGATTTAACCGTATGCCAATCGTTGGGGGAATTATTATTTTTTTCTTAATAATTCCGCACTGAATTTTAATGAGGAATAATTGTTTAGCTAACGAGCTTTGGCACACTATGAAATAATGAAGTGCCATATACGTACACTGTCTGGATTACAAAGACAAGCACTAAGGATTCTGCATGTGGATGAGGGAGCGCAGCCCCCTCAGCAGGAGAAACTCAACGATGGGCGATGGGTCCGGGATCTTACTCCTCTGCCAAGGGGCGTACAGGGCCCCCACCAAGAGCGGAGGGGCGGCAGAGGGTTATTAAACTCACACAGCCTGAAGTCGGCAGCTAATGTCTCTAGTGGTTAATCATCCTACAGTGCTATGGCTTTGTGCATATCTCATTTGCATCTCATTAGAGCAGCTTGTACAGGAGCTTATTCGGAGCAGAGAAAGTTGGAAAAAGCTGGCGTGGAGAGGGCAGCTTTCTATGTGAGTGTATGATAGATCGGAGATAACCAGTCCCTACAGATGACCGGAGAAGTCCTACCACGACATTCCTGAGGATAATTGGAGCTCTGGCACTCCGATGGCTGCTCATCTGGATACGGCAGTCCTCCACTATCCCTAATCACTGCCATTTCTGCAGGGGGGAGAATGTAATGGGTATAAGAGTCACACATAGCTTGTGGTACCCAGGAAGGAGCGGAATGCCCATCTAAGTATCTGTTCACAGCTTCGTCACACGAGCGCTCCTAACTTTCCCAGTGTGTCCTATAACCATAGACACTGCGCTGATGTATTGAGCCATATATAAAAAGGTAAGCCTCCAGGGCAGGTGTGTGTATATAGCTGGGTGACCGTTATATTCATATATGTAATATTTCTGACACGCTGATATTATGACACATGTAGATGTCGCTGTTGTTCTGCGGAAGCCTGTAATGATATGCAAAAACATAATGACTCCGTCTGAATGTTGAGCAACCACAATTCTCGAGAGCAGGGGGAGGGGAAGCGGAAAAAAATAAAAGAACACAGGAACGTGCGACAGGGGAGACTTTAATTATGAAGCAATTATACCACATGGGCTTTAGGATTATTATAGGAATGTGCAATTGTGACATGCAAGAGAAAATGGCATATCATTTCACGTAATGTTAATAGCCATAAGCCCTAACAGAAGTCTCCCACAAATGACTAAGGCCCCATGCACGCAACAGTAGATTTCATCCATCCGTAAACACGGATCCATAGTCATTCGTAAATTATCCGCATATACGAAACGGTGTCCGTAAATATGGTCCATAGTGCATCGGTATTTATGGAAAACAAAAACAAAAAAAAACAGGGAGGAATCTTGGGTAATCCCCTGGCGTTGTATAGAAATACTTCCGTAATTACGGACGGCTACACATCCATAGCCGTTCGTAATTACAGAAGCGCCCCTAGACTTCTATGGAGAGTTAGTGCTCAAAATTACGGCCAAAAAAAAGGACATGTTCTATCATTTCTACGGCCCGGACATCCATCCGTAAAAATTCGGAAAGGTGTCGATAGCCCATAGAAACGAATGGGTCCGTAATTACAGATGAAAAATACAGTCGTCTGCATGGGGCCTAATTCTGTATCCGCTGGCTGTATACCACCAATGTTTGTGTAACTGGGCCATTGGTTCTAGCGAGCACTAACGTACATTAAGCTGCGTCATTTCTACAGGAAAGGAGTTTCTAAAATTTGTAAATAATAATTCACATGAAATACAGACGCATAACCAAACCGAGTTCTGAAAAGTGGTCATCCGTGTTGGAACTGGTCCAAAAACGTTCTAATATTCATCTCCATCAGCACGGCAGACATCTGTGCCATTTTACAGGCTGCTCTTCTGCCAATTCGTACTAGTGTTTTCAGAAATTGAATACTACAGTATTGCTTTAAAATTATTTTTAGATGTATACTTTTATTTTTGTATTCTTTTTATTTCGGTTCCACTTCCCACACCTTATCGGTTTCAGACGGCCATAATGCGGCAAAATTTTATTGTCCATATAAAACTATTGCAATATCCGGTTCTCCCATGGTTCTATGGTGATCCGAGTTCCGTTCAATGGAACTGAAGCTGGTCTGCGTATGGCAGCCATAATATGGACGCTTAAAGTCCATGTAAACCTTGATAAAAAACAAAAATACGTATCATGGTGGAAAGCTTTTGATTGATTTTTTTTTTCTTCTCAAAAAGTAAGTGTTCAATGGCTTACATGGCCTTTAAGTGATGCCAAGCAAAGAGCTGCAGGGGATATGCGGCAATACATGCGGTTATTCAAATGAAAAGCTGACCACGTACTGTATGGACATCCAGAGTCCATCAGAATGAGAGCCACTGTTTGTTAGTTTCTCTGTTCCGCCTCATAGAGGGGGGGGGGGGGTACCGAGCATCCATATGCCGTAAAAGAGCATATGGGCAGGGGATGTCTTAGTGAGAAAACCCATTTAAAAAGTAGTTAACATGCCAGAAAACAGTGCTGGAATAAAAGTATCAAAATTGTAAAAGCCGCGGCAATCCGGTATGTTGATAATCTTAATTGAATAAAAAAAATAAAGTCTGGTTTTGATCATCCCCTTTAAAATGTTGACTTAGGGCATTCTGAGTAAGTATAGAGGAGTCCCCTGTTCTGGACCCCCCTCTAACAGCCACTAGAGCAGCTATTGCTCTAGTGGCGGTTAGATATAGTAATTAGAGTAGTCCATAGATTTTCATGGGTGCTGTGGAAAAGTTTCTTCCCCTGCAGCGAATGAACAGCGGCTGCAGAGCTCTCCTGACCGCTATTTACAGGTGGCCTCAGAACTTGAGCCTTCTCCTCTCACAGACATTGCCTATATTTATAGCTGCTTGCCTGCCTCTCTGTTATAAGGTGTAAGGTAGTTCTCTAATTACTCACAGTTCTGCTGCCCAACATGTGAAACAGGATCCCTCCAGTGACAGGGAGGGGGAGAGCAGGGAGCAGTGGAGATCAGAGGCATGTGATGTGTGATGTCCTGTACCACAGGGAGGGGGAGAGCAGAGAGCAGTGGAGATCAGAGGCATGTGATGTGTGATGTCCTGTACCACAGGGAGGGGGAGAGCAGAGAGCAGTGGAGATCAGAGGCATGTGATGTGTGATGTCCTGTACCACAGGGAGCGGGAGAGCAGAGAGCAGTGGAGATCAGAGGCATGTGATGTGTGATGTCCTGTACCACAGGGAGCGGGAGAGCAGAGAGCAGTGGAGATCAGAGGCATGTGATGTGTGATGTCCTGTACCACAGGGAGGGGGAGAGCAGGGAGCAGTGGAGATCAGAGGCATGTGATGTGTGATGTCCTGTACCACAGGGAGGGGGAGAGCAGGGGGCAGACTGACTCCAGAATGCTGCTGCCTTCACTGTATTAGCACAGCTTCATCCCTGTACTGCTTTCTTCTTCTAAAAGTCCATGAGGGATTTCTTCTCCCTTATGTCCAGACACTGATGGAGTGCGATTCCGCCTCCTTCCCCATGCGTGCTTTCCTCCCTATATACACTCTGATTCAATACAGCCTGTGTGATGTGATATGATATGCCCTACCTGACTTCTTGGATGCTCTTCCCTCCACTTCACACTCTGATCTGCCATGTAGAACTTCCTTTCCCTCCCTGCTGCTATCTCCAAGGGGAGAGCAGATAAACTCAGCGCCTGACAGGAGTGTTTTGTTGGATCTATGTCTAAAGCTGCAGGTCCACCAACTAGCTGAAGGAATTACACAGACTCGAACAGCAGAAAAACTATTAGGAAATAATTCATGAAGTGTATGCTACAATTCTTCACATTTTTCAGGATCTCTGCTTCCAGTCAGTGAATATGCATATTGTGATTTACATCCAGGAACTGTTCAAGTTCAACTGGCACAGGTACATAAACCATTAAAGGCTATAGAAACTTTTGATGTCAATTATTTGTAATGTAGTGTATTTTCTGATACTAAGTACTTTTGTAATAAACTTTAATTACAATTTTTGCTTAGTTTCAGCGCTGCAGCTTCTATGTATCCACTGCACATAGAAGCCACAGAACGATGCGGTCAGCCGAATCAGTCAGTTAGTGAGCTGGACCAATTTTAATCAGTATTAGGGTTCTACGAGGTGTCAGAGGCACTCAGGAGTCTATGTCAACTGAGCCGCCAGACCAGCTTAATGACCGCATCGTTCTTTAGCTTCTATGTACAGTGGATACATAGAAGCTGCAGCGCTGAAACAAAGAAATTTTTTAAATAACAGTATATAAGTGCTTAGTATCAGAAAATATCAATTACAGACAAAATTCCTTCAAAGGTTCCCATAAAGGTTACGTTTATCAGAACTCCGTAACAAGCTATGCACCTATGTAAGAAAGCTGCCATTCACAGACAGCAAGCAGATTTTTTAATTTATGGTGAGGACTTGAAAAGACAAAATATATATTAGAAAGTTTTAGAACTCTTCATAATACAATGGTAACGCTTTAAACTATTTTAGTTTACATATAGATATCTACATAAAAAGTTCTGAAACTTTGTGAATGAGTCTAGTGAATATCTAGTACTGATCCGGAGTAACAGCCTGTATTACGCTCCAGAGCTGCATTTACTATTCGCTACCTTCAAAGCTAAAGCCTCCCAGCATTCCTTGCAGGTTGGAACTATTAGGGGACTATCAGACACGCCGACAACTCCTGAAAAATGAGTGTTTTCGTTCAGGTAAAGTGACGGTATGGTAAATCATATGTGCCCTTATTTAACAGTGCTACACACAAGACAACCCCCCCCCCCCCCCGCCCCGCAGTGAATGCTATAGATGTCTGCTGCCCTCCAGTGCTCAGTACTGGAAAAAAACAAAAAAAGTGCCCGAAGTAACAAAAAGGGCTTGGTTCAACAAAGCTGCTGCTTAAAAATCACTACACTGAGATAAACTAGTAGAGGGCAGGGTGAGGTCTTAAAATGCACATGCTCTTTAAAGCGGACCGGTCACCTCTCCTGACATGTCTGTTTAAGTAAACAATTGTACTCCACATAAAATAACAATTCTGGAGCATGTTTGCTTAAAACTCTACATTGCTCCGCTCCTTTGTTATTCCTCCTAGAAATGTATGAATGAATTGACAGCTGGGTGTTACTAGTTGGGGGTGTGTCCCCACACAGACTGACGGTGTCCAATCAGTGCTGACAAAGGGAGACCGTGTTGAAACACGCCCCTTCGACAAGGGGAAAGGTAACACCTAGTTGTCAATTTATACATTTCTAGGAGGAATAACAGAGGGAGTTATAAGAAAAGATAGACTGGAATGGTTATTTCATGGGGAATACAAGTATTTACTAAAACAGACTCGTCAGGAGAGGTAATCGGTCATCTTTAAATCTCCTTCAACGGTTTTCTACGTCAGATTCAGTTCCACTTCTCTTGCTGCTTAAAGGGGACCGGTCACTAAGATCATGGTGCCATGCTGGAAGCACGAGTAAGTGACAGGGAAATGCAGTATAGACAGTAAGTTTAAGGAGATATCCTACCTTATACACTGGGACGCGGACAGTATAATTTGCTAGGCTTGGGTAATCGTGGGGCTGGTCTGGGTTGTACAATCACCAAAAACATACACGATATGGGAGCAGCGCACTTCGCTTACACTGCACAGTGATCAGAAAATTATTGCAAAAAGAATCGTTCAGGATAGGATAATCCAGCCCTGACCCTTCCCTGAAGCCCAGGGCTTTCATTGATCACTGCTCCAATTCTGCTGCTGTAGGATATTTTCATAGAGTTGCTAAAACCAAGGCCAGAATAAATTGACTAAATAGGGAAAACAAATACTGGTGAACCATTCCAAGTCCAGTTCACTTTTCCAACACGTATTGAAATAAGTAGAACATGGGCTTCAGAAATATGGCCTCCGGCCCAAACTACGCTTACAGTGCAATTAATTACTTTTCAGGAGAATGGAAATGTGTCTAGGTCCTTCATCCGGGACAAGAACGGAATACATTATATCTCTTTCTCCCAATCTATAATAGCGCATTTAGATGTAAGGCCCCATGCACACGACTGTGATTACGGGCCACGGCCGGCTGCAGACAATTTGCAAGCCGTGCTCCCATTATAAAGTATGGAAGCACGGTCAGTAAAATAAAAAAAATAGGACATGTCCTATTTTTTACGGAACATTTCTACGACCGGGACAAATTCCCGTAAATATACAGGAAGGTGTACGTCGGCCATAGAAATAAACAGGTCCGTAATTACATGCAACTGCTGCAGGGGAAATGTATGGATGGCCGTAACATTCCCTAGCGATAACCGCTGACCTCCGTAGATCAGCGGATTGCCGGGACGGCTTCATTGCAAGACGACATTGTCATGTTGGGACAACCACTATAAATAAAAGCAGTGATCTGGTTGCTTCTATTGGCAACTCCTCCACTTTTTAATTTTCACGATTTTTTTTTTTACTTTTCACTAGATTTTATAGGATGCCCATTATCCACCACATTGTGAGGTAGGCCAACGGAAGACAAAGGGGGTCACGGTGCATGGTGTCCCTTCCGTTTTAGAGATCCTATTGATATGCCATAAATAGAACATTATTGTGGCGTTCTAGTTGAACAGTTCATGCAGTCTAGACTGCCACAAGCGCTAGGTGACAGAATGCAAAACATTCAACAATATCAAACATTCTCATCCAACCCATAACAAAATGTAGTATCATTATTCTGTGATTTTTTTTAACTAAAATTACCTTATTAGAGGATCTTCTTAAAGTGGCAAATTATGTCGGTAAATGTGATGCTTAAAATTTGTCTTTTCGTTTTTTTTATTTTCTTCTACTTGGTTCTAATAGCAGTTAATGGTAAATAATACTCCGCACATACGACTCATCTTTGGAAGTGATTTCTTAAGAACTCTTTTTAGGTGTTAGCCTGCAAAGCTCTTATTACGCAAAGACGACTTCAAAGAGGATGGGTTTTATTACAAGATATACTGGTTCTGTTCATCAAAGTGGCATGTGGCCACCTGTGTGCGAGAATCTTCCATGGCTGTTGATCAAACACGAACAATACACAAACCCTATAAGTGTTAGGGGGGAAAAAAAAGACGGATCGCATCTGGAGAAAGCTTCCATAATTATAGGTGGTGTCATTTTCTCACTGCTAGTTTCATGATACCGAGATGACTTTCAAGACGGAAAGAATCAAAGAGCAATTTCATCCGTTGTCTATACATGGCCACATCATCATCCATACCATGGGTGATGATGTGTCCATGTATAGACAACGTATCAAGAAGTGGCCGGGGGGCAGCGTGCGCACAAAAAGCTAGAATGGGATTTAGGGGGCCCCCGTTCTAGATAGGTGCGGGTCGCAGAGGTGGGACACGCGTCTATCTGACATATCGTGTGGATATGTCATAAATGTCCCTCATGGGAAAACCCCTTTAAATATGGCAATTTGATCCGTATTAATCCGTATGATCAATACATTTATGAATCCCCTGCACCCTTTTTTCTACACATAAATGGGCATGAAGGAGTGGAGGGGGGTTAGAGTTGCATTGACGGCTTTGAAAACAATGGCAGGTGTAACCTTGTCTTGCTTTAAAACTACAGCGGATTCATCAACTGAACATGCGTCCTAAAAAGTTCTGCAACTTTTTAATAGTTGGCGTTTCAATTCCTCACCATTTTTAAGATCTCGGCTTGTGGTTAGTGACATCTTATTTACATCCAGACTCTGATCATATTTACCCGACAACCCCTTCCCACACTGTACATTTACAGAGGTGGTGGGAGGTAATACCTGCACACCACCATAAATATACTGCACGGGGATGTCGCGGATCTATTAGCGGAGCTTACAAAATTAGCAGGTAACGCCTTAGATATCGCGGTCAATAGTGAGCTCTGTAGGCCCATCAACAACCCTGTGCCTAAAAAAATAAAAATAAAAAGTAAATTAAAAAAATAAAAAAAAGAACTTTCGGAATGTGGAAAACGAAACAAAAAAACTTGCTGTGTCCTTAAAAATGGAAACGTTGTATTATATGACAAACATTAAAATAAATAAGAGCTGTGTGTTCAGCAGGGAGAAAATCATGAAGACTGTGAAATTAAAATGCAGACGTATACTGGAAAGTAATAGAACTATTCAATATACAAAAATTAAGCCTAAATTCAAGGGACCAAATTTTACAATTGGACTTTAACTGAATACTCCGAAAAATGTATTACGAGCTATAATGATTAAGTCAGAAATGGTGACAGTTCGACTGTGGAGGTAGCAATTGTGGAATGTGTCGAGATTTGGGGCTATAAGGAATTAGTGACAGTGATGAGGTCCGAGGAACAAAGTACCTCGTCTCTATTACTAGTGAAATGTGAGATTGCGCAAACCGACTTATGCCAGATTCACACGAACGAGTGCAACCTGACGTTTTTCACGTCCAAGTTACAGCCATTTTCACGGATCCCTCGTAGAATTGAGTATCGAGGGATCCGTGAAAACGGAAGAAATTAGGACATCTTCTATTTTTCAACGGACCAGTCACACGGCCCCATTGAGATACATGCGTCCGTGTGACTGTTTTAACCGCCGTCACATGAACGTATACCACGGTCGCCTGAATTCGACCTTATACAAATGTGTTTTATCAGTTGTAAGTAAACAGATACAGGAAGGGTATTAAATGTGCTCTGTGGATAGTGATTAGACACGTAGCATTCGTTCTATACACCGGTAGTCACTAGAAATGTAGTTCTTGCCACTTCATGAGAGTCATAGTGAGAATATCGTATAGTCGTGGTAGTAATGCTCAGCCTGCACACCAGCACCCTCTGCAGTCCAAGTGGAGGAATACAACTTCACTGCATAACTGCATCCTAAATCTCTTCTGTGCATTTGAGATCTGCAATAAACTCAACATAAAAGATCCTACAGGGAAACTTTCATCTTACAAATAGGAAATAACAGCGGACACCAACTTATAATGCAATATATAAAAAAAAAAAAAGGCCAATCTCTTAAAGTGCACCCATGACCAGAGAAGGCTATTTTGTATAATAAGCGTCCCTACAAAGCCTGACACCACTAATTGGACAGTGTAAGGCTGGGTTCACACTGTGCGTCTTCATTGCCGTTTTTAACGTGTTTTTTTTTGTTTTGGTAGATAAGCTACCATCACTCAAAGGGAGTTCAAACAAATATAAAATAACGAATGTAAAGGTGAGTTCACATCAGTGTCGTGCTTCCCTTCATCTGTTCCGTTCGACCTTACCGTTGGAGGAACCGATGAACGGAAACTCAAGTGGAAAACATGGTTCCGTTTGCATTACCATTGATTTAAATAGGAATGCTTCCATTGCAGTTGGTTTCCGTTCCGTAAGGTTTCAGTTTTTTTCGCAGAAACAATAGAATAGTCCACTACGCTATGGTTTCCGCAAAGAGACGGAAACTTTACAGAACGGAAACCAACTGCAACAGAAGAATTACCATTGAAATCAATGGTAATGCAAACTCAAGCTATGGTTTCCGTTTGGCTCGAAGGATCGGGCGAACGGAAACCAACGCCGATGTGAACAGGCCCTAAGGCAAGGATCATTTCACATTTTAGGATTTTTTTGTATTCCATCAAACCGGTTGGTGCAACAGAACAGAACGCTTATCTTTACATTGCATACTTGCATTGTACAGAAAAGAAAAAAGATCCACCAGGATCCAATAGTTCAACAGGACAGAAAAAGGGATAGTGTCCGGATGAATAAACGGATCGTAATGGAAATGTGTAAAACGGAGAAAACGGACACTTAACCATGATGGAAGCCCCATTGGCAGCCTGTTAACTGATCTGTTTGAAATGGGGGGGGGGGGGGGGGGGGAGGAGAGAAGGCCCTTAAAAAAGCAACAAAAACGCACATTGTGGACCTGGGCCAAAAAGTTTTCATGCGAACGCTCATTTCCGATCATTGCTTGTGCAATCAGGGCAGAGATCATACGACGAACAAGCAAACGCTCGATCATTGACTGATTTAATCTTTTATGCTGCCATGAAAAATCAGTGTTAGCAGCACAACTCCCCATGTAAACAAGGGATGCGCTGCTGACATTTTTACATTGCCCTGTATTTACCAGTTTTTGAGTATGTCGGGACACACCCTCTTGACAAGGAGAATGGTAACACCCGGCTATTAATTTATTTCTACATTTCCAGGAGGAATAACAGAGGAACGGAAAAGTTCTAAGAGCATTTACGAAAATGGACAGGTCAGAAGAGCGGATAGCTGCTCTGTGATACATCATCATTGCCGGTCTACACCCACACGTAAAGCATGTCCAGATCTAATGTGGAACGAAAATGTATTTAAAAAAAGAGCCAAAATCAGAACAACAGGTGTGCTAAATTGCAAAGTACATCATATAGATAAGATACATGTATTTATTTCCAGCTGCTTATATAGCACTGGCATATTCCACAGCGCTGTTCACATTGTAATCATACACCTCAGCCCCCGATCCCAGTGAGGGTCACAATCTTATTCCCCCATCTTTATTTTTTGGGCATGGGAGGAAACGTGGGAACATGGAAGAAAAACAGACAAGCGCAGGAAGAACACAAAAACTTCGGGTAGATGTTGGATTGGGAGTCAAATTCCTATTTATGATGTGGGCAGCTTTAAAAAAAAAAATAATAATAATACCTCATGCTCCTATTTTGCTGGCTGCTTACCACGTCAACACAAATCAAGTATCTGCTCTCCACCTCCCAGTACTAAAGTCTCTCCTTTCCCTCCCCGTGCTACTGATTTACCATTTTTATTACAAAGTAAAAGCTCTTAAGAGAAGAATAAAAAAAAAAAAAATCTAATCAGGCTGAAGAGATAGAAAAGTTGCGCAGCTTGTGCGTGCCCCCTCCAGATTCTATCACTGCTCCATCTTCAATTCATTGCTTCCCGGTATCGTTATGACACAGTTCCACAAATCAATGCAGACAGCGCCCGGCGCTCCGAGGCAGCAACGCGGACGGGCTCCCTGAACTCCGATTTGCTAATAACACATAATAGCGGCTATTTGTGCTCGTGTTAAATCATACATTTCACTGTAGCTTTATTAAGGGATTTTTAAAACTCCTCTCCAAATTGGATTTTCTAGTTGCTCCCTAATTTCAAGATCAATCATTTCAAAATGAAACTCGGTGGCGAAGGGGACAGCAGGTGCTATAGGCGCTGGACGAGAACGCTTGATATTGCGTCTGTGTCTTGCAAACGGTGAAAAAAATCCCGAAGTGTTACGATGACTGGAAAATCCGGGGGGTGCCATCCAGCTTTCCTAGAGTCCTGAAAGTCAAATCAGACCAATTATGAAGCCATATATGTCTCTATCTGCATAACACGGCAGATTTACCTTTCAGGAGCCTGGTAAAGAGGGTGACAATCTCAGCTGTAATTGTTGTCACCCAGCTTTCCCTAACAGATGTGATTGAAAATTAACCGGCTTGTGCGATATACATCCTAATCTCAATGTCTCTTGACTAGCAATACCTGGTCGTATACCGTTTAGGGCATGTGCAGCCAATAGTGGGGTCCCATATGAGGGGAACCCCTTTCTGACATGCGTATGCCCTGATAGGGTATATTAATAGGGTCTGTCTACATGAGACCACCCCTTTAAGGATTGCGTCTACCATATTAGAAAATGTCCTTGGAAACCCTGGGCCCTTCAGACCGTTGGATGGGATTATTATCTCACATTATAGGACGGTGTCTGTTCACTGCATTGGTCTGTAAAGTCAGGTCACTTCTTACATTATTATATAATGAAACGTGACGCAGCTTTCTAACAATTTGGCTTTGAATTCCTCAGTTTTAAAAATTTCTGTTTGCAGTCAGTGAATGGGAACATGCAAAGACCCCAAAAAATCCTCACAGTTGTGCTACCATCGTATCATCCAGGCAATGGTCCAGGAGATTAATATATAAAAGACCAATTTCTCGCCTGTCCGGATAGTTTGCTACAAACTGAACATACACAACATTACGGACTAGGTCTCGGTCTTATTTTTTATTTGCCCCCTCACAAAACTCAAAGCTACTCAACGTCAATCACCTACTGCATTATTTTCCATCCGAAATGACAATATGGGGAAAAGCAGAGTTCCTAAGTGATAAATTAGTAGATCCGCTATATCACAAAGTGGAATTATTGGAATCTGCATTAGAGCGCAGCTTCCCTGCGGGGCACAGTGTGTGTTGTATGACAATATTGGCCGGCCTCAGTGTATGAAGCCTTCTGCCTGGACTTTTACTGCTGGATGAACCTATTGGATGTGTACAGTATCATTGCCTGCGAGCCCGGGTCCTGCAGCTCTCCCCTCGGTCACTGGCTTCATTCCTGCTGTTCTGTTTTTACGGCTTGAACCTTATGACAGCAGGAACAGCCTTGTGGTTCATTGATCACAACGACTGCATAGTAATAGCTTAAGCAGGCTCAGAGGGGCCGACAGCCAAAGTGCCGATATTAGATTCTGGAAACGCAAACGCAACCGTGCGTGAATGTGTTTGTACGTATGCGTGTGTGTGTATGTGTGTGTATATGTGTATATATGTGTGTGTGTGTGTGTGTATATATGTGTGTGTGTGTGTGTGTGTGTGTGTGTGTGTGTGTGTGTATATATGTGTGTGTGTGTGTATATATGTGTATGTGTATGTATGTGTATGTATGTGTGTGTATGTGTGTGTATGTGTGTGTATGTGTGTGTGTGTGTGTGTGTGTGTGTGTATGTGTGTATGTGTGTATGTGTGTGTGTGTATGTGTGTATGTGTGTGTGTGTATGTGTGTGTATGTGTGTGTGTGTATGTGTGTGTATGTGTGTATGTGTGTGCGCGTATGTGTGTGTGTGTATGTGTGTGTATGTGTGTGTATGTGTGTGTATGTGTGTGTATGTGTGTGTATGTGTGTGTATGTGTATGTGTGTGTATGTGTGTGTATGTGTGTGTGTGTGTGTGTGTGTGTGTGCGCGGCAAGAGAAGATTTGTAACTTTTCCTTAATGGCATAAATAAAGAATATCAACTCGATGTGCATAATCTCAGATTAGTCAGACTTTCTTAGATTATGGATTTGCATTCACATTAATTCCACCAAAATTGCAGGAGATTAGAAAAACTTTGCTGCTTTCTTTTAGAAGCAGCGCCACTCTTGTCTATAAGACGTGGAAAATAAAGTAGTTTTGTCTACAACTCCAATATTAAAAAGATTTTCTTTTATTCAAATATTCCTTAAAAGATCAGATTGCAAATAGACACGGTGAGTAGACAGGAGCCACACACGCTAGAAGACGTGGCTGGTATTGCGCTCAGTACCGTTCATTTGAATAGGGCTGAGATGCAATACTGGACACAGCCTATGGACAAGAGTGGCGCGGTTTGTGAAACGGTATGTATTTAGTGGTATGTGAAGATCTGCAATATGAGGGCGAGTGCTTGGTCCAGAATCCACAATATCTGAATGTGGCATATATTCACATTAGTATTTTTTATACGGGTTTCAGTCAAAAGTGTAAAAGGTCATGACGTAATTCTGCCGAACAAACTGCAATGTAACAGCAGGAGAGATCGTCTCTACAACTATATCGATGATCCAGAATGTTCCATTGATCCACATCGAGTGGACATGCTTAAAGAGGCTCTGTCACCAGATTATAAGCGCCCTATCTCCTACATAATCTGATCGGCGCTGTAATGTAGAGAACAGCAGTGGTTATTTTGAAAAACGATCATTTTTGAGCAAATTATAAACAATTTTAGATTTATGCTAATGAGTTTCTTAATGACCAACTGGGCGTGTTTTTACTTTTGACCAAGGGGGCGTTGTGGAGAGAAGTGTATGACGCTGACCAATCAGTGACCAATCAGCGTCATACACTTCTCATTGTTCCAGCCCATTGTTACAGTGTGATTGTGCAGTGAAAGAAGCTGGGCTGGAACAATGAGAAGTGTATGACGCTGATTGGTCACTGATTGGTCATCGTCATACACTTCTCTCCACAACACCCACTTGGTCAAAAGTAAAAACACGCCCAGTTGGTCATTAAGAAACTAATTAGCATAAATCTAAAATTGGTCATAACTTGCTCAAAAATGATAGTTTTTCAAAATAAAAACCACTGTAATCTACATTACAGCGCTGATCAGATTATGTTATAGATTCGGCACTTATAATCTGGTGACAGAGCCGCTTTAAAGAGGCTCTGTCACTAGTTTAGTAATGCCCAATCTCCTAGCTAATCTAATAGGCGCTATGATGCAGATAACTAGTGTAAAGCCTCATGCACACGACTGTAGCCATGTGCACGGCCTTGATTTTCAGTTTGCCAGCCACGGAGTGTCAGCCGCGAGCCACCCGCAAATCGCGGGCTGTGCACATGGCCGCGGCCATTATTTTCAATGAGCCCGGACCGCATAACACGGGCTCCGGGGCCATGCATGGACCGTGGAAACCACATTCGTGTGCATGGCCCCATAGGAATGAATGTGGACGCAATTCTCCCGTGGATTTTTGGGAGAATTGCGGCCGCAGAAGCACGTTCGCGTGCCTGGGGCCTAATTGTTTTTATTATTTGCAAAGCTATGAGCATATAGCCAAATAGGAGGAGACTCTTTTCACTCTGGGCGGTGTAATGTTTTCTGTATGACGCTGTCCAATCGTCATACAGTTCTCCTCTTCCCAGCCCAGCTACACAGCGTGATCATATAGTACCATCCTGCTGCCATATGAAAGATTAGAATCTCATCTTCCATATGCCACCAGAACCACTGTTCTAGCTGGTCCACTGCCAAAGATATGGCTACTTATCCGAACATATCCTAAGCTGCTACAATTGTAGCCTTTACAACGATCTTTGTGGGGCCAGGCAAAAATGGATCCATTTTTGCAATTGTATCTAAATATCTTTGCATGTTTGATCAGATACAATAAATCGGATTGTTCTACTTAAATCGGGAAAACCCTGACAGCTATGCCTCTATGGACTAAGAACGTTGCTACGTCACGTGAAACATTGCCATATAACCTTGTTTAAAAATAAACTATCTTAAGATTCCAATAGGTACATAGAAAGCTCCTGGTCTTACTGATGTCCGATTCATTCAAATCCAGAGGCATAAACTGCTGACGTTTCACATACACATATACACACACATTTATCTGCTTGTGCCAGGGGCTCTGTGTGCAAATGTCAAAGTGCATTAGGGTATAGTATGAAGGAAGATGCACACTGCATTTGTAAAAACGTCGCCATGCTACATGTATCCGGAGAAGTGGCTCGTGAAAATGGCGAACTCAGCAAAGCTAGCATGAATATATATACCGAATATATACCGTCCTAGAGAAATGTAGGTTGCAGACAAAGAGAAAATAAAATGCAAAAAAAAAAAATCCAGAAGAAATCAGGTCCCCCCGCTCTTCAGGGTCACTGTGACTTTTACATAATATATTTTTTATCAACTCTGGCCTTTCACAAAACACCCAAAGATTGCAAACATGTCGCCCTGCACCCCCCCCCCCCTTCCCCTGTGCGAACAGCGGCCTGTGTGATTGGTGCGCGGAGCGGCAAAGAATACAGGGAGAAGAAAAGAATAGAAGTAATAAAAATGTAATTACATAAAAATGCTAACGATATTCCATCTGTTCTTTCACTTGGCCTAGTGGGCTTCTCAGCTCCACGTCTTGCCATTACTGCAGCTCACAGCGACAGAATAATGGAAGTATTAACAGAGGGGGGCAGAGGAATCCTTATTAATCTGATGCATGAGGAATAGCAGCCATCATTACAGGGACGGGAAGGGACTCACGGATATTCCTGCCTGCAGCCGCTTGCTGTTCAGCAGGGAGCTTGTCACTGGTTCACTCTCGGTTGCCCTGGAAACTGACTCCTGCAAAATAAAGATTATTAAAGCGCATATGATTACGGGCCGCTGCTGAATCACATTCTTATCACACAAATTTCATTTTTCAACCCAAATTGCATTTCAGAGGCCCCCCCTCCCCCTCCCCAATCACGCACAAAAATCTGACATAACCTTCTAGCCTCCTACTCACATCTTGAATAATTAGATACCAGGATTTTAGATACACAACAGCTTCACACAATTACCATTTCACAAACTGTGATAAAAGCACAAAAACACAAATAAAATCATTTTCTGACACTCACGAGAAACAAAAAAAGAAAACAAAATACAACTGCAAAAATATGCCGGATGAGATGAAATACGGAAACTAAATAAACAGAATGTGCATTAGAATGTGGTTTGTGATCATGTAATACGCATATATTGTTCACACAGCCGGAGCATCAGACTGATTCCATGCACTTTTTGCCCCTGCAAGTTCAAGTACGTTGACGTCCGTCCACCTAGACGTCATTCACATATACTTCCACGTATTGCTATATAGTCTAGGGAACAAAACAAATAAAACCCTCTCGTTGTGAGACGTGTAGTGCTGCTGTTTTGAACAATAAATACAAGCATCTTAAATGCAATGCCTTGCACTTGCCAGCAGAGGGAGCTCCAGACCTTCAGGGGAGACAGTCTCAGAAGTGTTAATGATCGCACCCGGTGACATAGAGAGCATAGGCCCAGTAAATAAATCATGTAACCCAAAAGCCTACTGCAGCCCTTCTACATACACAGATCTGCCGCAAGCCTTTGTCTTTATAGCGAAGGGTAAAAAAACGACCGTCTTTAGCACAGTAAACAGAAAAATGCGTCTTTTTACAGGTGTGCCGACAACTTGATATCAAATACCTTATTAAAGGATATAGTTTTTTTTTAATTTTAAGACAAAGGGATGCAAAAGCAGGTGACATGGATGGTTAGTAGCATGCTGCTTCTGTATGTTACTCAAGTACCATGTACAGCAATATAAAGCACAAGACACTTGCAAATATATACACACACACACACACACACACACACACACACACACACCTGTATCTTGAATATAAATCACCAGTATATTCTATAGTCCTTTGATGATAGAGGACAATAAAGAGAATACTGCCAACAAGAGCTTACAATCTAAGGTTTCTTTATACCCAAACCCGGCCATACATGATAGAAATTCTTGGCAGGTTCTATGAAGATTCAGCCATATTGGAAGATAACAGCGCTAACTGTGCAGATGATCGCGTCCAATTTGCAATGGTATTTGACATTTAAGGAAATTATTTCCAACACGTTAGAATATCATAATTCCAGTGGTGTGTGTGTGTGTGTGTGTGTGTATACAATCAATGGTTAAATATTAAAAGGATTGAGTATTCTGGCCATATAGGGCTATAAAGTATAAATAGGTGGGGTCCCAGAGGTGTGATGTTACCTCGGTTTTGCAGTAGCACAATTTTGGCAACCGTCGCGATGAGAAATAGAGGAGAGCCAACCTGCCTGGTGAGTGTCTCTCCATTATAGTGTATGGGACTTGCAAAAACAGCCAAACAAGATATGCCATACATGCCTTTGGTTGGAATACCCCTTTAATTCATTTTATAAGACAAAAGGTCCTTAAACCTTTGATGACTCTCTATATTTACAGCATTCTCCAATATATGTTGGTTCCCATTACAGGTGCGAGCAATGGGAATAACAGAGCAAAAAACCATATGTCCGCAGCACCATCAACAGAATACACAAGCCGTTAACAGCACCTGTATTCTGCTGACAAAAGGGTGGGCACGACACATTTATGTCCCGCCATCAATGGGCGCCATGCCATTCTTCAATTAGAGGAACAGGTCTTAATAGGACTATAAATTGTCCAATCCAACAATCAGGCAGTAAAACTTCTTGTAAAGGGGAGTATATTGTACCTGTCTGATGATCATAAGCGCCCAGTATCAAAACCTCAAAATATCTTATCAAATATCCAAAACTATCGAGGCATCTGACTAAAGGAAAGAAGTGCTGGACCTCTGTAGAAGGGCAGATGCCTTGCCAACATACATTGTCCATGAGGGATCGGTCTGGTGTCCTTTAAGGACCAAAGATGGTTTGGGGCACGTTGAATCACTTCCTCTACCCTGATCTGCCGGCGTCTCAGGGGGAGGAAGAAAAAATAGCCGAGAAGCTTGTAGAAATAGAACAAAAATGTGTAAGTCAAGCTTCCAATAATGTGACAGAGCAGCAGTGAATATTACAATCACCTCTAGGACAACATCTGCTCGTGCCGCAGCGCACCCCCCCCCCTCCTCCTGCTTTCGCCCGTGGATATATCTGTTTAGAATAATATGCATAAATGCGGTTGCAAAACTGATTGCTCTACTTTTTTTTTTGTTTGTTTTCTGTGTGTAGAAGAGCCATAGTCTACCTTTTATCTGATAACAACAGACCAAAGAGACGACTAAACCGCACACAATGCAACTGCTCCGGACCCCAGTGGAATTATGTGGTTATACTGGGAGGTACTGGGGGTGAGCCCAAACTCGGGGACAGGGTCATCTAGGTACATGCTTTAAAGTAGTCCATACTAATACTACTACGTTATTCTTCATAGTAGCTTCTCTTAGTTCACATTATATTACCGAATACATCAAACCATTAATACAAAGAGTACGGTGAGCAGAAAACAAATAGTAATATATATATATATATATATATATATATATATATACCCCCTCATAACCAGATACACTTTGACCATTAAAGGACTGTGTACATTGCACAAAACACATCACTAAAAAATCTGCACCCCCTCTATCTGCTTCATTTCAGTACTTGAGCGATGATTTGGTGGGCTGCAGCTACGAGAGGTGGCGGAGCTCATTTACACAGGTCGTCCTTGAGGTAGCTCTGTAGAAAGAACATCTAGATATATAGTGGACGAGATGCCGGTAGACAACCCCTCGCTGTGGTTATAGTTCACAAGACCAGACCTCAGAGATCAAATTCTGAAACATGTATAGAATCTGGAACACACCTAGAGAAGGCTTCCAGACATACAATTCACCTGCCATCGGGGGATACTGGGTTTGGTCAGGTTGAATTTTAAATGTTTGATCCTATCGTTTCCATGGAGATAAGCGGTACCAGAGGTATTTGCAAGCCGCTTATACCACTCTCACCATGGAAAAACAAAACCAATAATAGTTGGTAGAGAAAGCTATAGGCTGAATGATATATATGGCCATCTTAAAGGGGGTTGCCCCCCCAACAACTTCTCTAAAAAGACTCGCTCCAGTGATCAGCTCATTTACTCCAGTTCCTGGAATTCCCTGAAGAACAACTATTATCACATGGGAAAGTCTCATCCAGCCGCATATTTTCCCTGCATTGGCAATGTAGTATTATATAGCGCCCATATAAATGACCGGCAACCATGTATACATGGCTGCACCAAGTCCACCAGATCGGAAGCAGTTCTCCACTTAGGATCATAGAGGGGTGTTTTGGGCTGGTGACCCCACTCTATGACTGCCAAATGCCCTAATAGAGCATATGGACAGGGGTTGTCCTCATGAGCCTTATTTACTAAAATGTATAAATCCCCTTTCAATAGCTACAGACTTTCAGGGTTTATGTATGAAAAGCCTTTTGACCTCCCTCATCAACTTACATATTGCATTTCTGTAACGTAGGCAGTAAAAGCGAAGGATTTCTTTGATCTTAATAAATGTAGCTAGTTGCTCTATGTGATCATAGCAGTCCACAAGTTATGTACTGAAGGTGACTAAAAGCTCAAGAATTACTGTTGGGGGTAGAAAAATTAAAGCAGTATACTGGAGGAAAATAAATAGTCAAATTTGTGAGCCACTCAGAGAAGATGGTTGATCCACTGAGCTAGCCCGGATCTAAAAGGAAACAGTCGTCACTTGATACAGAAGTCTGCCTACTTGTGTGGTGAAAGCTGTGGCCCTCTCATCCATTAGCGGGGCCAATCTCGAGAAACGTACTAGTGGATTCAGTGATCATATCTCATGTAATTTCTTTAAAGGGTAACTAAAGTTTAAAAAAAATTCTGACATGTCATAAGTTTTGATCGGTTGGGGTCCGAGCATTGAGACCCCCACCAAATCGCTAAAACAAAGCGGCAGAAGCGCTCGGGGAGCACGGAGCTGATTCGTTTCTGATCTGCTTTCCTTGAAAAGCCGAGCAATTGGTGTACGGGCATATAGACTTTCGTACACCAATTGCTTGGCTTTCCTCGAAAAGCCAATAATAAACCAAGCGGCTCAGTTCTCAACCGAGCGCATCTACCGCTTCTTTTTAGCGATTGGTCGGACCCCTACTGATCAAACTTCTGACACTCTTAATAACTTAGGTGCATCTTATGTCAGACTTAAGACTGGCGTATGAAACTCCAGTCCCAATAAACTCCCCACTAAGGCGACACAGTTACTTACAATTGTTCAATATAGGAAAAGTCACATGCAACCTTTTAACAATTTCCAATATAGTCTGAAATTCTTGCAATTGTTTCCCGCAGTGTGTGGATGAGATTTGTTCCTTCACACCCACTTTGCTGCTACTGTATTCTGCTGCGTATCCATCCGCAATTCCAGATGGGAAATACGCAGCAATTCCGTTACGTGTGGACAAGTCCTAAGGATAAAAGAAGTTAAATCTAAAGAATACTATGTTGTTGTATAACACTGGTCTAATTCATAAGATTTCTGGTGATCATTCTGAAATTGGTCAGGATCCGTTGTGTGAATAAATATAGTCATACTGGCATCCCCCATTGCATTAAATTATACCAAAAATTGGCAATCTGTTCTTCATTATGTAAACATCTAGTACCAGCAATATACTAGACCACGGCCGACCCCAATCATCCTCCATTAGCTAAACCCAAAAACATTAATGAAGCAACTTTTTGGCTATTTGCGATGGTCATCTGAAAATTAATAACCGGTTTGTAAGTACGGTAGACCCTTTTATGTCTTTCACAAGAGATGTGCATCCCTCACGAAGACACACATTAATATAAAGTACACACTATGGGGTCCGGCTATCCCTCACATTAATCGTTAAATCAAAGACGTTACCGGTGGGGAAGAAAAAAAATAAAATAAAAAATAAAATAAAAATGCTTTGCAGTTGGAAACCTGTTTCTAATCAGGACGGATACTCCTGTGGGGTCAGATAAAAGTGATTAGCTTATTAAAAGCATAGCTTTGCCGTTTAATAAGCAAAAATGATTAGAAATTCTACCAGAGAAGCTGATAATTTCAGCCTTTCTAGTTAAGACAGCAAAATTGCATTCATTATTAGTGTCTAGATTCATTAACAATTCAATTTATAGATATTAATGCTTATAATGTATGCTTCGCTTGCCAAAACTTGGAAGAGAAATTGTTTCAATTAACTTTCATGGATCACAAGTCCTACAGGAGAAGTATTTTTAGACGAAAAGACACAAACACTTCCCTCCAGCAATACTAATGCACAGATGGATCTCTCCTGTAAGGTCAGTGGGACGCTTGGAGATGGGGGGAGAACCAAATTACTTTCTGGGGAGATAAGACAAAACAGACGCCCCCCTGACGTTCTGTCCTGGTAGAAACACATGCACATTCAGCAATTGTATATTTGGATTATTTTCTTGGATTGTTATTTGAGAAAGTCAATTCTGAAGAGGACATGTTAACCAGCACTTGCATAGTAAAAAAAAAACAAAAAACAAAAAAAACACTTCTAACACTACCAGTACAGCCATTGACCGGATGCTTTTTCCAGTCAGACAGGGTATAGCAGAATGCCAAGTAAAGGCCTCGTAACCCTCTGTCAAGGGCATAACATAATACAGCCTACATGGAGGCACACGGATTCCCTGGCGCGCTGTACTGTGGAGTCATAAACCAACATGCTCGGTCGTTTTGTGCGCTGTAATAGGGGGTTATTCTCAACTGGAAGAGATCGCTCCATTATCTGGAATCCGATACAAAGAAATTCTATATGAACTTAGAGGCATACGGGAGGTATAGTAGGGTCCCTATAGACTATGGGTACCCTATTACGGCTCTGTACAACTTGGAGATTGTGCAGAGATATAGTACAGCAGGATTCAGGAGGCCTTCGGCTTCATTCGAAATGTTCCCCCATCTATCGTTATTCGTTACAAACTGGAAGGAAACTAGCACAGGGAAGAAAGAACCCATTCCCAAAGCAATGTTTCCTACCTTGCCTGTGCGGAGGTCCATTCTAGTTTTTGATAAATAATGAAGAATGGTGGAACAGATTTTCTGAATGCCAGGGTGAGTGATGGCACAGAATAAAGGAACTTTTAAGTTCAAAGTTTTATGACAAACCGCTCCAAAAAAGGGCTGAAAAACCGGCTCGCAGGAAAAAGAAGGGACATGCCCTATCTTCGGGCGTTTACGCCTCTGACCTCCCATTGACATCAATGGGAGGCAGAGAAAGCGTATTTCGCTGTGTTTTATGGCCGCAGGTGAAAAACGCAGTGAAAATCGGCGTGCAGGCAGAGGAAGATCTGCCTCAAAATTCCAAACGGAATTTTGAGGCAGATTTTCCGCCTGAAAAAAAAACGGTGTGAACCCAGCCTTAGGCCGGGTTCCCACTGGTCGGATACACTGCGTAAAAATCACGCAGCGTGTCCGACCTGGAACCCGCAATACATGGTCAGAAAAATTGCACCAGATTTTTGTCAGACGGATTTTCCACCGCGGAAAGCAGCGGTAAAAAAAACACTCATACTTACCCAGACCGTTGTTATGGCGACACGTCCCTCTTGTGCGGTCTGGTCTCCGTGGATGATGCTGCAGTCTGTGATTGGCTGCAGCGGTCACATAGGATGCAACGTCATCCCAGGAGGCCGGACTGCACGAAGAAACACAGACTTCTGGGTAAGTATAGGTATTTTTCCCTTTTTCCATAGCTGCGATTTTTGTGGCATAATCGCTGGGAATACACCAGAAAAGTCGCAACACTTGGCTTTCTGTTGCTGGTTTTGCATCTCCATTGAACTCAATGGGGAAAACCTACAACGGAAAATCAAGTGAAACGCAGAATAAATGGACACGCTGCGGATTTAAATTCCGCACCGCAAGTCAATGTATTAACGTTTACGTTGCGGTTTTTTTCCACAGCGTGGGCATGAGATTTTTTAAATCTCACTCACTTTGCTGCTACTGTAAACGCTGTGGAATTTCCGTACAGAATTCCGTTGCGGAAATTCCGCAGCGTTTACACTACATGGGAACCCGGCCTTAGACTCCATGATGCAGAAAATGACGTAGTCTAGCATCATCCCAATCTTCTGGGCTCTGAACTACTGGAATTTTGTTGTAAACCGGCAATATCTAACATTATTATATAGTATGTATCTTATATACGCTCTGAACTGTTCTCAATTTAGCAAGATTGTTTCTATAGCTGCAAGTATCGTACAATAAAGAGGCCAAACAAGGCCAAGACTGTTTCTCTTTAGATTGTATCATTGCATCTGTAGAATTCTCTGAAGACCTGGTGAATCAGGCATTGTTTCTCAAGGTTGCCCATGTAAATGACATTACCCAGAGTAGCTTATTTCAATTCATTCCTAGGCAATGTCTCTTGGAAATACATCTAAATATCGTGTTAGTAAAGCAAACAATTTAGAAAATATAATTCTACTCTAATTCCAAATTCTAATAATGATGAATAGTGTAAAATTAAACTGTAACAGAGGTCTGTACGAGCATGTTTAGACACGGTGGTATCCGCAACCATTTACAGTACAATATGAGGAAGGGGTTTACAAAACCTCATCCACACGTAGAGGAAAAATCTGCAGAGCGTTCCGATCATGCTGCAGATTATCAAATCCGCAGCATGCTTGTTCTGTTGCGGCTTTTCACCACTTTGCAAGGCAATCGATAGATTCACAGCGAAGTCTATATATAAAAGAGATAAAAAAAACACACTTCTTGATGCAACTGAAAGCCTCATGCACTCACCAGAGCATGTATGGTAGTACGCTGTGCCACAGTATAGTGCCGGCGTATGTTGGAGATATTCTCATTGGTAAAACGGCATACAACTGAACATGGCCTCTTGGCAATATTTATGTCAGATTCATACAGAATCTGACTAATAAACCAAACAAAACTCTGTATAAAATCGGAGGCATACAAGGTACAATAGGGCTCATTTAAAGTAAGAGAAGTAGATGCCCCCCAAAAAGGGTGGTGCATCTGAAATATAAGGGAAAAATCAGAACCAAGTTTTCTTACCAGTCAAACTGTTGTAAAAGTCCCTTCCCCTTGATCTTTCCATTCACACAAATGGGAAAATAATTAGAGAAGGGCACTGCCAACTGCTCAGCCAGCTTAAAACAGACCATTGGTAATGAGAGGATATAGATTCTGGCATAATACACGGTCAGAAAAACAATGCGATTCTACATATTGTATCTGCAAGGGCAAGCACAACTTTTTATTTCAATGCACTACAATCTACAAGTACAATTGAGTTTTTAATTTGCATTTCTTTTCATACATTTGTTTCTCGAGGTGTATAAACATTTTCCAGTCGTTTTGATCACAAACCATCACCTAGTAAAGATCGACAATGACCCACTTAGGCCTCTCCAGGGACACATTCAACTTTTTAGTGGCCCCACAAGAAGAACTTTTGTAGACATCTCGGTAGCAAATTTATGATAGATTTTTAGAATTCTGGAAAAAAAGTATTTCAAAATAATAAAACCGAAGAATGGCCACTAATAATACCTGGCACCAACCAAATAGTATGGAAGGAATGCTCTGCAGTCTTTTAGATCTAGTAATGTTCTCTGGTTACGGAATAAAGGAAACAGGGTCAGCAAACAAGCATTTTCGGGGCATTTGGCACACGGGATATACTTGGCTTGAGTCTAGAGCCAAGAAAATGAGCTGCACTTGACTCGCTGTCATTCTGCTTAAATAATGAGCTTTTGGTTGATCTAGTTCATTAGAAAGAGTAAACACAACGAGAAAGCATCTGAATAGGGGGCCTTTTCCACTCTGCCTGTTTTATTGCTGCTTATTTGGTTAGGCATATTACCATGAGAAAAGCATTCTCAGCATATAATTAAATAGCGGGGAGAGACACGCGTTTCTAGGCCGGAAACAACAATAGGGAGAGATTTCTGGGTATATCAACCTTTCCCAATAAACATTTGGGTAGAGAGATTTATTGCAGATTCCTGAAAAGGAAACAGTAGACGTATTACTTAGTGAGCGGGTAGGAGATTATCTCAGATGACAATTATGGGCTTGGAGCTCTCCAAGTGGTTTGTAAGAGGTGGTTCTTTATGGCTTTTTACGGTCTTGTTCAGTAACTCATTGTGGCACAGCCTTTGAACGCGCTTACAAAGCCACATTTCGACTGTAGCCAATGTAAACCAGGTGAACAATCAACATTTATACCATTCAGTCCATTCATAATCAAGAGAAGAATGATCCTCACATAAGATGCTGGATCTAAAGCTATAATATGATGATGAGGACAGTCATACGAAATTTTGCTTCCATACCATTAAAGGCGTATTCCCAGAATCAACATTTATCACCAGTGAGGAGGAACTTGAATAGAACGGAGGACAAACATGCGCCCTGCACTCCATTCAAGGTATAGGACTGCCTATCAGCGCCAAAAAAACTTCCGAAATAGCCTCCCATTGATTTCAATGAGAGGCAGAGGCGTGTTTTTTGTTTTTTTTTCTCCCGCGTGGCTTTTAGCGGCTCACAAGATTTATATATAAAAATTTTTTTTAAAAAAAGCTGCATGTCCTTTCATGCCACGGTTCCACCTCTGACCTCCCATTGAAATCCCAGAAATGTTGCCACAATTTTTTGCATCCTAAATCTACGCCGTTTACCGTGTGGTATAAATAACACAATAACTTTATTCAGCGGGTTGTTACGATTGCAACGATACCAAATTTGTATAGATTTTGTATGTTTTACTACTTTTACACAGTAACAATCCTTTTTTAAAAAAAAAAATATTTGCTTGTGTCTCTCCATATTTGAAGAGCCATAACTTTTTTCTTTTTTCGCCGATGCGGTTGTATGAGGGCTTTTTTTTTTCCGGGACGACTTGTAGTTTTTATTGGTACCATTTTGGAGTAGATACAACTTTTTGATCACTTTTTAAATCACATTTTCTTTTAAGTCAGGATTCACAGAAAACAGCAATTTTTCAATTGCTTTTTATTTCATTTTTTTTACGACGTTCACCGTGCGGGTTTAATAATCTAATAGCTTTATAGTCTGGTTCGTTACGGACGTGGCGATACCAAATATGTGTAACTTTTTTGCTTCATTTTGTTTTTTTTAATAGTAAAGCAGTTTATAAAGGGGAAAAAGTGGGGTTTTCATTTTTTTTTATTAACTTTGTTAAACTTCTTTTTCACTTTTATACTAGTCCCACTAGGGGACTTCAATATGCGATCATCCGATTGCATTTATAATACACTGCAATACTTTTGTATTGCAGTGTATTACTGCCTGTCCGTTTAAAACTGGCATGACCTAGCAGGCATTCACGACAGGCAGACCTGGGGGCCTTTATTAGGCCCCCGGCTGCCATCGGAGACACAGACACTCGGCGATCTTATCGCCGGGTGTCGGTGGGATGAGAGGGAGCTCCCTCCTTCTCTCCAAAACCACTCAGATGCGGCGCTCGCTATTGAGCGCCGCATCTGAGGGGTTAAATGGGTGAGATCGATACTTATATTGATCTCACATGTTCGAGCAGGGTTGCCCCCAGCCCTCAGCTACCTCTGGCAGCTGAGAGCAGGGACATTTAACGGCTCCCTGCTCTGTTTATTTATTCTGATGCAGCGCGTAAAAAGGCTTTTGCATCAGAATAGTGGCCGCCGTGAAAAGGCGTATTGGCGGTCCCTAACGGGTTAAAAAGTATAGATATGTTTATGTAAACAAAAACACCTAAAAAATAAGTGCCACAACACTGAAAGGATGCCATTCACAGGTCACATAAACCCAAAAACATCTCCGTGATGCAGTTTAACACGAGTACTCAATTAATATTGCTAAAGTCAAACATTATTAGAACCAATCAAGAGGCATGTTAACTACAAGTGAAAAAATATTTTAGAAATCCATGTTAAAAAGACAAGGTGGAATGAACTTGTTGCGGAAAGCCTTAGGGTCAGCTCACACAAAGTTTTTTTTTATGCGTTCTTTCGACGCGGAAACTGCCTCGGAAAACTCGCCAAACGATGGTCGAAAATGCCACCCATTGGTTTCAATGGGAGGCGGAGGCGTTTTTTTTCTCGTGAGCGGAAAAACCATCTCGCGGGGAAAAGAAGCGACATGCCCTATCTTCAGGCGTTTACGTCTCTGACCTCCCATTGACATCAATGGGAGGCAGAGAAAGCGTATTTCACTGCGTTTTTTGGCCGCGGCACTCAATGGAGTGCTGACCCAGGTCAGAAATAAAACATCAAATAAAAAAAGTACCCTGGCGCTATGAAGCATTAGTATGTGTGGCAGTGTTCCTTAACATCGGTGGCCAACACACGTGATCACACCTAACGTGGGCGTAACATGACGTATGGCACACTTTTGTAGTGTCATCACCAGGGACATAGCGAACACACAGGTTTCGGGTGAAAACACAGCTAATTTCGCAGATAACCCAATATTATAGTGTGCAAGAACGAACAGAGGATTGAAACGGAATTACTGCTCAGCATCAAAGACTATATACACCACTGGACCAGCTGGACAAGAGGACTTTATTACCACTGACCTCCAGGGGGGGAAAAAAGCCAAAAAACACATTAACCACTGTCCACCAGCGAATGCAAACTGTATCGCAGCTCAACGTCAGACTGTATAATCTATACCACTACCAAACAACAGGCCACCCCCAAACTGTACGTTACGGATCACGGCTCAATTCATCCAGGCCAAAAAATTTCTTGAAACGAGCATTGTCGACAGAAGAGGAAGAAAACAGTAGTGTACACATAAATCAAGAGATTCAAGTTTATAAAGTTGTGGACCATTATAATCAACAGTTATTTTATTTTTTTATATATGTCTTATAGATCTAAAAATCATTAGCCTTTCTTAACCAACGGAAATGAATAAAGGAACTAGTAGATACGTTAGAAGGAACTTGTTTTTTCCTATTTTTCCCACCTTAAGTTGGCAGTTACAGAAGGGAATACGCGTCCGCAATTTAAATTGTTGTTGTCAGATCCCTTCAACAAACTGCAACTACGTCCTGACTGATTGAGGCATAACCGATGCTAGAGATTAACATTAAAATGAAGCGCTTTGATTTTTGAGCTCCCACCAAATCCTCCCCACCCCTTATAAAAAAAAAAACAAAACAAAAACACTTATCCGGTTCAAAACAGAGAGGAAAGACGCCGATATCACAGGGCGGATCAATGAGCTAGCCGTAAAGGGAAGGCTGTATTGGCAAATCGTTTTAAAGCCTCTCAATAACTGTCTGTTACCGTTCTCACTTGTACAACAACCCTCAGGACGAGACGTTGAAGATATCATGTGCGGAAAACACAGGAGGATAATATTTTACTAATAAAACAGACATGTCTGCCTTACAAAGCCCCCCCCCCCCCCCCCCGTTTCTCCAGCCAGAAAATTCCTCGCGGTTAAATTGGTGGATAACAAACAAAACATTTTGATGCATCTCCTGAAGGGATACACACAATCAAGTTAATAATGAACCAAATGTATCTTCGGTCAATAACCGTTTGCAACACTGATACTTTACAGATTGTGAATTTGAAGATCTGTACTGAATCTGAAAAGGGGCCGAGCTATACGCCTGCTGCCGTTCTGCGGATAGAAGGAAGAATGACATACAGAGGGGGGAAAAAAAAAAAATCATTATCTCCCTACGACCAGAAAAATCCATTGCAAAGACTAGAGTCATCTGTCTGTTAAATCTCACCGTGTCACCAGATCTCATTAATTCCTTGGCAGAGGCAGGTACCTGAAAATATTAGTTCATCAAAACTCGTGTTGTGATTACGAAGGACAAGACAGAGGGGTGGAATGCTCATAATTACGGTGGTATAAAGCGTGCGAAGGTCGCTTGACAAAAGGACTAGAGAGTAAAGTCAGCATACGTCTCAGGATCTGAAAGGAATATTCATGTTCCGTGCCACCATCTACAGCCACATCAGACAGCTGCAATTAACATATTCATTTTATCGAAATAAGCAATTAACACATTAAAATGATAAAAGAATGAGCAATACCTCAATATTACAACCTTTTATATTTTAAATAGAGAGATCAGAAATAGAAGCGGAGGAACGCTTGTCATCTATGCAGCGCTTAACATGCCGTTCTCTAAAGTAAGATCTCCATAGTGTTACGATAGAAATAAGCTGCGTCACTGGGAGATCGCGGGTTAACGACTTTTACCGTCGAGCCACTTTTAAATAAGCGTAAGGCGCGTCGTACGATGGCTCCCGTGTGCAGGCTGTTGTTTCATCGGACCAAACGAATGGAATGGTCGAGACTGTTCCGTCAAAAATGAATAGGAGTAGGACCCGTCTGAATGGCCACACAGTTCTGTTAAAACAACGGAAGTGTGCATGGCCCCATAGAAATGAATGTGTCAGTGTGCTATCCATTAAAAAAAACGGATAGCGCACTGAAGAAAATAACTGAAGTGGGAATGAGACCTTAAAGCCGTGCGCCCTCCTCAAACTTTTACTATAAATACTGCTTTAGGCCCCATGCACACGACCGTAAAAAATCTCCGTAAATCGTGGACCGTAATATGGTCCGCAATTACAGACCCATTTAGTTCAGTTGGCCGCGGATGCCTTTACGTATCGCTATGGATATGTGTCCGTGCCGTAGAACTGTACCGCAAAAGATAGAACATGTCCTATCTTTTGGGTTTTACGGGCCGTGTTCCCATACTTTGTATGGGAGCAAGGGCCGAAAATGCGGGCTGCGGCCGTCCCCGCAATCTTGGGCCGCGATTACAGGCACGGCCATGTGCATGAACCCTAACTGGGTTTTTTTTTCCTGCCAAAAACAAGGGGCCCATCTATGAAAAAAAACAAAACACCCAAGGCCTAATGCACACAACTTATTTTGTGAATAGCACACGGACTCATTCATTTATATGGCCCTATGCACACGACTCTAATGTTCACGGATCCGTGTGGGGGCTGCAAAAACTCAGAACATGTAATTTTACGGTCCGTATTTAAGGTACAGACTCGCCCCTTGTGCATGACAGTTCCGGATTTTTTTTTTTTGCGGATCCTTGAATATTGATGATACACGGATGCACTATGGAAGGTTTTTTGCGGTCAAATGGACCGCAAATACAGACAACGGATCAGTGTTTTTTGAACGCAAAGTCACCACAGTTGTGTGCATTAGGCCTTAGGCTATATTGTGGATGGTGCAGTTGTTGCCGTGAGGCCAAGAACCATATGGTAAAATACGGGTGTGGTTTAGATAGAAATTGCTGCAATTCGCAGTAGAACCGCACACTGTTTTTGCTCTGCGGTTCTCAGTTGAATGCCACGCTGTTTCCGTAACGGACATTCACTACTATATGAGTTACGGAAACAGCGTGGCTCAGCGAGCTACGGCGTTTAAAAAAAATAAATTATTCTTATATGGTCGGAGATCACAAGCGTCAGCGGGAACACAGAATGCTAGAACAGGGTTTAGGGGGCCCCATTCTAGAGATAGGTGGGACCCACATCTGACATGTATGGCATATCCCGTGGATATGTCATAAATGTCCCTGATGGGAAAACCCCTTTAAATATTAACATTTCTCTGTTAGATCATGCAAAAATATTTTTCAACTGGAATCATTTAAAAAAAAAATACTTGTGTCTAGATATTGCTGCTAAATACTTGGAATAGCGCCCCCCGATGTTCTTTTGAAGGTCTAGGAAAATTCACCTTACATAGCGCTTGTCCTGATACATAGCGCCTTGTGACAGGAGCAAATGAGCGCCGATCAACGAGCCGTCTCGTTGATCGGCGCTCGTTTACGTGGCCCAGGTCGGGCTGTGTAATATCACCTTTTCGCTGCTTTTTCCGCTCGCGTCCATTAAGTGCTACGGGGAAAAAACGCAGCGAAATACGCTTTCTCTGCCTCCCATTGATGTCAATGGGAGGTCAGAGGCGTAAACACCTGAAGATAGGGCATGATGCTTCTTTTTACGGCGAGATGGTTTTTCCGAAATCAATGGGAGGCATTTTCGGCCGTTTTTTGGCGCGGTTTGTGCATCAAAAAACGTGTAAAAAAAACTCAGTGTGAGCAGGGCCTTATGCACTTAGTGTCTGTCATGCAGCTTTATGTTACCACCCCATGTGTATAAAAGATGGCCGGACCATTGTACTGAACATGCACTGTTTTTTTTACATTTGGTGTCTCCCTTATTTCCTCATAGATTGTAAGCTCTTGTGTGCAGGTTCCTCACTCCTCTTGTTTGATTTGTAAATTAGTTTTGTCACTTTATAATGTCTGAAATTGTCTGTACATGAACCCACTAAATTGTAACGTGCTGCGGAATATTTTGGCGCTATAGAAAGATTATTATTATAATTATAGGTCACTTGATTTAACAAAAATAGGTGAAGTCGCAAGCATATTCTACCTTTTATCTGATTAGATATTGGCATATTATAATATGCATTAAAAGAACAAAACAACCAACATGGCCATTCCTACTAAAGGTCATGCGAACAACTAGCCATGAAAGTAAGATCTTCCATGTAGAATGACTGATAAGTGCACATTCCCCATATCTATGCTTCCCCTTTAAGCCCGCAGTCCCCTTGCTCTTTTCATCATGCTCCCTCTGCTATAAATGTCTCCGGGTGTATAAATAAGAGAGAGATATACATGCATAGTGCGCGCTCGGAGCTCTTCTGACACCTCTACACTCTATTTGTTATGTGAATTTGTGGAGCCAGACAGAATGGATGTCTCGGGGGATCTGAGGCAGATATCTCGGTGTATGTAGTAGCCGCACAACTCCTCCCCGAGCCGGGCACGCAGCTTTTGTATGTAGGCTTAAATGCAGAATATTTCAGAGCAAGCACGTGCCAAAAACAGCCTGCCTTCTCCGGGACTCGGAGATATTCAATAAAAAGCTTTTAAAGGCATATTTTTAAACTTGTAACAGGAAAGCTTTTCTGTGTTAAGACAATAATTCTTTTAACAGCATTGATCAAAATGTCATTCTTTTATGAGTGTACAATACCTTTTAATGGCATACAACAAGCCATTAAGGTTATACACCTCCGTAGCGCGCATGGCTTCCTGGAAAAATGGGTACAGCGGCCAAATTAGAAGGAATATTTAGATGCTCTTAATAGGTTAAGCTGCAATTCCAGCTGTAACTCATTCAGAGCCTCACCGTAGAAAATTAGATTTGGGGGAGGGGGAGGGTTAAAAATAAATGAATAAAAAAACACTATAGCTTACGGTGACTGGGGTCAGTTTCCCTGAGGCAGAGCCTTCATCTAAATTTATCTTCAGAGGATTTAAAATCGTGCAATTTACTCCTGAAAAAGTATTAAAGGGGGGGAAAAAAAATACAATACCTGCACCACTAAGTAGCGAAGAGACAGGATTTCCTCAGAATGGCAAAGCAAAATCCATGGCCTCAACATGACCCAGTCTACATTTCATGTGCAGCTTTAGTCGATGACCAAATTCAGCAAAGTTCTTCAGGTCAGTAAATGGAAATCCATTTGGTTGTACAAATGCATAAAAGTCATAGTAAATATACTAGAGTATGCAGAGTTGGACTGGGAAATGATTCATGCTGTCCGTCCATACAGAACATGTGCAAGTCCACTTAAATCCACATCATCTTTGCTGTAAGGGGCCGTTCACGTCAGTTGTCCCTTTCAGTTGGCCTCCGGCGTGTTGCAGAAAAGCCAGAGGGAAGCTGGTGCTAGAACAGATCCCATGGCTTCCTATGGGATCTGTTCTGGCACATGGAACATAAGCTGTGGCGCCGTTGTGGATCCGTGCAGGAGCCGGATCCAAAAACGTTACCTGCAGTGTTTTTGGGTCCGGTGCCGCATCCTTTCTTAACTCACTGTTAGCCGGATGAATGCCGGGTTCTGCCGCATCCACCTTTAGCCAGCACCAGGCGCGGGAAACGCCAGCCAGAGCATTGCTGGCACTCTGGACGGGGAGCAAAGCCGAATTTAGCGACACCGATGCCCTCCTGTAGATAGCAGCACCCCCCCTGAATATAGCGCTACCCCCCCTCCCCCTTTAGATAGCACCACCGTAGCTCCCTCTAGGAGCTGAATCACCAGCAAGGACATTGCCAATGCTGTGGCCAGGGATTCCGCTCCAGGAGGAGCCTCTGTAGTCGGTCAGTCAAACTATGGGCACCATGTAGATGCCATTAATAAGTTCATACAATGGGTGCTGGGGTGGAAGGGGATGAATTAGAACTGTTGACTTGCCAGCACTTTGTACAGCATAACTGTGGAAGGTCCATTGTAAAATGTCCATAAATAGTCCTGATCTTGGTCACTTCCATAATGACATTTAACAACATATGTGAAGTGTATGTACAGTTTATTACCTGGACGATACTACAGGTAATAAATCATCCTTCTCAAATCTTGTAGAGGGAGAAAAGTGATAGTGAGTGAGGAGATTCTGTTCAGGTTACATAACTTGTACAGTGTTAGAGACAGGAAAGCAGAACCTCCCACAGGCGGAGAAAAGCAGCTTCCAGCATCAGAAAAATGCTGAAAATGTTAATGATCAGATGGGAATATTGAAGAACTTCCGCTTTGTTCAAATCTGAGTCGTGGCTTGAGTTTCCGCTTTGTACGACAGATACCAACTGCACCCGACAGACGCCCCCGTTCCATCGGGGTACCACTCTGGTGTCCGTCATTTTGATGGCCAGTACAGAGCTGCATGGTGCAATATTCTTGCAGTCAAATGTGAATGAGGCACGAAGGCAGTGTGAACAGAGTCTTAGAGAAATAGGGTAAAGATAAGACATTGTGAATGTGCCTAAAGAATTACTATTTATGTGGTGAAAAAGTTTTTTGCAGGCGGAAAAATCTGCCTCAAAATTCCTGCAGGATTTTGACCTGCCTGCACTCTTTGCGGCGTTTTTCGGCTGCAGGCAAATAAACGCAGTGAAAACCGCTTTCTCTGCCTCCCGTTGTCAATGAGACGGAAACGCCTGTAGAAAGGGCATGACTGTTCTTTTTCCCGCGAGCAGTTTTTCCGTTCGCAGGAATAAATGCCCCCATCTCGCATTGTAATCAATGGTAGGCGTTTCTGGAAGTTTTTTGGCGCGGTAACAAAGTTAAAAAAAAGTTAGTGTGAACATGGGTTAAGCAGTTCATAATGTGCAACGTGAGTCTCTTAACTTGGTTGACGTTTCCATCCCCCCCCCCCCCCCCACCACCAACAAAGCATTGAGTAGGACAGAGATCACCTATCCTGGGAGGAAGACCACATCAAGTTAGTAGATTATGAGAACGTGTCATCACGGTGGCAAATTCAGGCTACAAAAATCAGCAAATATTCCCCCTCCCAACAATTTATTCGAAAACAAAGAGAAGAACGCAACAAGGGGATTTGGGAAGATACATTTTAGTTGACAGCCATGTCCCATAACAAATTGACATGTTGCATATTTCCGAAAAACGGTTCAGTCAACAACATGGGCCGCCCTGACTGTGTGTGGGCAACAAGAGCATTAGAAAAATAAAAGTGACAGACGAAGAGCCTGATTTGATACACGGTGCAGGTAATGGCTATAGTTACGCTATCTAAGAGTTTTTACAAAATAAACATAATTTGAGAAAATAATGGAGGATTTGGGTACATGCTCATCTTTTTTTTATATTTTTTTTTTAGCTTTCAAAGTTCTGAGCAGTCATAGCGAAGCGAATGAATCCCCCGGAGAGACTCCATAATGTATCAGCCGCTGCTTTGCAAGACATAATGCAAATATGTAAGAAGACATTCGGTATAGCAACAGGAGCGGAGAGATATCAAAGATTTCTTCAGCATCAGCCAGAGGATTCAATTACAGCTGTGAAATGAATTTGGATCTCAGTTACTGGACTATAATGTGAACGGCACAAGAGGCTGTTACTGCTGCAGCTCCAATTTCCAGACATATAGCACCCCTGCTCTCGTAGAGCCGCTCTAGTAATTGCTGTAGGACGCGCTCTTCTGAATTATAATTGCCAGCCATTGCACTCCTTTCCTTTGTGAGAAATTCTGGGCGTGCATAGGATATCCAAATAACAGTCCATCTCAGCACCTTCCAGCCACGGCACACTTCAATCTCTCGCATGAGTAATGAAACAGAAAGGGATACAAAGGCTTAACCTCCCCGCATACCCCCTCCCCATCCCCCCCCCCACTGCATTCTTTAAAAACCACAAGGAAAAAAATAAAATAAAATTTAAAATAAAAAATAAATAACTTATTCCTCACAAGTCAGATGTAAATGGAAGAAATGCATCACAATTTATACTGTCACCGCCAGCTCTCAGACAGGGAATATAAATGAAGAACTTAACTGCTTGGGACTGGGTAAAAATAATCATTCTTGAACTCAAATGCAATCATTCTGGGAAGGGGGGGGGGGGATGGGTCATATAAAGACGCCTGCTGTCTATATGGTCCCCTACATTTTCTTAATCTATGGGATAGGCAGAGTTTGGGTTAAATAGATATTAATACTTGAGAGGGTCGTTAATAGGCAGAGAGAGAAAACTCAAGGGGGATCAAGGTTTTGTCCCTACCCCAATACCAAATGGCCCTAACCCAAAACCACGTGGGTTTTCTGCAATACGAGGGCAGATATGAAATAAAGATCAGACTCCTGCAGCCCTGACATCCTGCTTTGTTTCTTCTTCGTCCAGCCGCAATGAGGCCAGATTCACACGAACAAGTGCAAACTTGGACGTGAAAAACTAACGTTTTTCACGACCGAGTTGCAACTGTGCGGTTCCCGTGTTCGTAGATCCCATAGACTTGAGTCTATCGAGGGATCCATGAAACCGGAAAATAGGACATGTTCTATTTCTCTTTGAAACAACGGCCGTGTGAATGGCCCTAATGAAATACATGAGTCCGTGTGACGTATACCACGATCGTCTGAATTCGGCCTAAGATGTATAGGCCATGATGGGATGCAAAATCACCCAATCCGACACTCCATCCATTCGGAGGCTCATGTGCTCTTTGGTTAGAGATGGGCACAAAAGGGTTTCTCGGAGCCATCAACACAGTGGATTATGAAATAAGCCTCTTCTTTGTTTATGTGGTCATTATTTAAAAAAAGGTACCCAGAAAAGGCACCTGGACACTTCTTACATCTGTAAGACCCCCCAATAAGGCTGAAATAGGCCGTGCAATTGCACTCAAACAGCCTCCCAAGTGCTGATGAAAGAGCTGAAAAATATCTTACCCAGGTGCCCTCTCTGCCTTTTAGCAGAATTAGGAGGGGGGGGGGGGTCACATGACAACTGCCTGGCCCCTTGGAAAGAGAAAGGAGATTTGGTTGGCACTTTGGTGGGTAGAACAACACTCAGTTTAATAGGACATTGTACAGATGCCCTATTCTAAAGCACATCTTTCCTGGGTAACTGCACCAATGGCTGCAATGAAGCACGTCTTAAATCTTAGTGGGGACATGGTTGAATTTTCATTTTAATGTTTACAGCAGAAAGTTGCCCTGCAGAACACGATTTCAATGATCTTAGAATGAACTGAAGACATGTGATCACTTGAAAATACATAAGTAAATGAACGATCCAAAGATTTTTTTTCTTGCCACTATTTTTTATAATGTAAATTGGAAAGGATTATTGATACCTATACTGCCCTCTATTGGGGAAACAAATAAGCACATATTTTATGCCCTAAACCAGGGGTATACAATCTGTGGCCTGGGGGTCACATGAGAACAATGAAGACATCCTGTGTTGCCCCCCCAAGCACCAGATCACAGACATGCTTGTTTGCATCCAGATGGTTTCCAAAAATGTCTGTCAAAAATCCGACGCATCCTACCGATGCAGAGGTGCTGTATTATAACAGCAGCTCCGATCTCCCATCGCTACATTGATCACAAATATCAGTGCGGGAATCGGAAGAAACATACAAGTGCCCCATAATGGGCTCTCACAAGTCTTTCACAACGAGGAGGAGAACAGCATGCTGCCCCGGAACATGATCAGGTAAGTGCTAGTGGTACACCGTGCAGATGGCATGGCTATTGGGAGGGGTACTGTGTGTCTGACACATGAGGGAGGCACTGAGAAGATGAATCAGTTTTATTCTAAGCAACTTAAAAAGAAAAAAGCAATACAGAAAAAACGGTTACAGTGTTATGCTTAGCACAGACCATGACGGATAGTCTCCCTTTGGTGCTCAATGAATCCGAGTATCATACTCTAATCCCTCAGGTATAAGTTTTACCCAGATCGCTCCTTTAGTGGGGTATTTCCATCTAACACATGAGGTGGCTGCGAATGAGTGTGGACCTCTCGTTTGTAGTATACGGGTGATGTGAATCGTTCAGCTCTTTCTGTAACTGCCATAAACTACAATGGAAATAGCTGGATGCAAGTGCGGCCACCTCATATCCTCTGGAATCCCAAATAGGGGAGAAGGTGACTCCCCATTCTTCCGCTAGATTGGGGTACCACTTCTGGAACTAGCACCTATAAAGACATAATATATCGACAGTATATGCCGTAAATAAATGTATTTAAAGGGGTTATTACGCACCTTTATCGAGAAGGAGTATGATGTGACCCGTTTTGCTGGTGCGGGGGCCACAAGCTGCCAATTTCAAGCAGTGACTATTGTAGAGGGGTGCGCGGCTCTCTCCATTCTGTTTAATTGGAGTTATGGAAACAGTGCCAAGGAAAATGAGGGGCGAGTGGCCCCCATTCTCAATATGTGTGGGTCTCAGAGCTGGGACCCACATCTATCAGACATTTATGACATATTCTGCGGATATGCCATAAATGTCTAATTTGGAAATACCCGTTTATGTCTTATTGAGGCCCTTGGGAGTGGTCGTGCCCTAAACATTGTCCGTCCTAAATAGTTCAGCTTATATAATCAGCTATTTTGGAAATACTTTACAGACTACAACAGAAGCTGGTAAACATCAGAGGCACGTTTATACAACAATGCTGCACTTCTATACAAAAGAGTTAACCTCTTAAACAAAATAAATATATGAAAATTACAAAGTTACATAGTTAGTAGCATGGTTGATGAAGTTCAGTACGGTGTAGTGTACATTTTATAACTTAGTTTCCCACTATTGATCCAGAGGAAGGCGAAAGCAAACCCATAAGGCATGAGACAATCTTCCCTAAAAGGGAAACATCTCTTTCCTGTTCCGAATCGGCGATCAGACTGGATCAACATTTATTTACATAAGAGTTAATGTTACTTTGCTATAAGAAATCATCTAACCCTTTCTTAAAATGATCAACTGTTTCTACGGTGACCAGCTCCTGAGGTGTCTATTCCGCAGATAGGTCGGATTCACACGAGCGTTGCGGAAAAAAGGTTGTACGTGAAAAACGGCAGTTTTTCACGTTCGAGGTGCATCCGTGCCCTGCGCTGCATTATCACGCATCCCCCGTAGACTAGAGTCTATGGAGGGATGTGTGTAGCATGAAATAAATAGGACATGTCCTATTTTCTCACGGACCATTCACATCGTACATTGAAACAACGGCCGTGTGAACGGCCACATTGAATTACATAGGTCCGTGTGACGGCTGTTGTTTTAAGGGCCGTCACATGGACGTATAACGCGTTGGTGTGAATTAGGCTTTACAGTAAAGTATTGTCGCTTCTGGAGATTGAATCTTTTCTCCAGACGGGCAGTGCCCCCTTGCTTTTTGAGGGGATTTTACACGGAAGAGCTTTTTACCATATTTTTGGTATGGGATATTAAAATACTTATTTAGCTTTATCATGTCCTCCATTAGATGCTTTTTTCTGAAAACTAAATAAATTTAATTTTGTTAATCTTTCCTTATAACCAAGATTCTCCATGCCGCTTATCAGTTTTGTGGCTCTTCCTTGAATTTGTTTCAACTCCAGGGCATCCTTTCTATGAACCGGTGACCAGAACTGAACTGCGTATTCCAGACGAGGCGGCACTAATGCTTTGTAAAGCGGTAATATTATGTCCCTGTCCTGCTTGTCCATGCCTTTTAGTACACAACAGTATCCTACACTAGATGTAGTTGATTAACAATTAATTATCTTTATTAAAGTTCAGATCCCATGGAGTTATCCGGGACGTGAGTTTTTTTTAAATTTTTATTAGGGGAAGGAAATTAAATAAACAAAAAATAAATTAATTAAAAAAACAATTCTTACCTATACTTTGCAGCCAGCAATCCAGCGCAGAGGCTCCGGCGGCACTCCCAGTGGTTGTTTACATGCAGGTGGCATGTAACCGCTGCATCCAATCAGAGAGCTCAGCTGTTATATGTTGTATTTCTGGCATTATGCCAGAAATTCAATTGGTCACCAGTGAGCCCTGCTGAGGACTGATTGGCTGCAGCAATCACATGCTATGTGCATGTCAACAGCCAGCAGGGTGCTGCCGAAGAGCGACAGCGCTGAATCTCCGGGGCCAAGTATTGCTTTTTTGGTTTATTTATTTTGTTTTCAGCCCCTTGTAAAAAATGTTTACATGCCGGATAACCCAGTTAAAAGGATAAACGTTGCCATGCACCCACATCCTGTTATTGAAGCCTGTTCAAAAACAGAACAAAGGCCGTGTGAATAGCCCCATAGAAATACATGCAGACATGTGACGGGCGTGAAAAAAATGGCCGCCACACGGGCGATTTCGATGTTCGTCTGAATAAAGCCCTGTTCACACTGAGTTTTTTGATGCGGAAACCGCGCCAAAAAGCGGCCGAAAATGCCTTCCATTGATTTCAATGGAAGACTGACGTGTTTTTTACAGCTCGCGGGAAAAAACACTCGCGGGAAAAAGCAGCGTCATCCCCTATCTTCGGGCGTTTATGCCTCTGACATCAATGGGAGGCAGAGAAAGCGTATTTCGCTGCGTTTTTGCCTGTGGCACTCAATGGGCGTGAGCGAAAAACACCGCGCAAACCGTCTGCAGGCAGATCAAAATCTGCCTCAAAATTCCAAATGGAATTTTGAGGCAGAATTTTCCTGCTGCAAAAATCTGTGTGTGAACTCAGCCTAAGGCTTTAGGCTGGGTTCACACGACCTATTTTCAGACGTAAACGAGGCGTATTATGCCTCGTTTTACGTCTGAAAATAGGGCTACAATACGTCGGCAAACATCTGCCCATTCATTTGAATGGGTTTGCCGACGTACTGTGCAGACGACCTGTTATTTACGCGTCGTCGTTTGACAGCTGTCAAACGACGACGCGTAAAAATACAGACTCGTCAAAAGAAGTGCAGGACACTTCTTTGGACGTTTTTGGAGCGGTTTTCTCATAGACTCCAATGAAAACAGCTCCAAAAACGGACGTAAAAAACGCCGCGAAAACGGCGCGAAAAACGCCGTGAAAAATGCGAGTTGGTCAAAAAACGTCTGAAAAGCAGGGTCTGTTTTCCCTTGAAAACAGCTCTGGATTTTCAGGCGTTTTTGGTCACTACGTGTGCACATACCCTTAGGCAAAAGTCTGCCTCTCCACACTACACAGACCTGTTTTAGTTCTCTCCAAATTAAGTAGTAGGAAACATGAGATACTGAACAACACAATGCCTCTAAAATCGTATGTAAACAAGCATGACATGAAGTAAAAATTACAGGGAGAAGAAAAGAAAATAGTAAGTTATGTGCCATCTGTGTATTAGAACAGTTTTAATACATTTCCAAAATATCAAATTAAGCACCGTAATAGTGAGGTGACGTGTATTTCTATAAACCGCTAAGCTCCGATTAGCCCATACTATAGACAGGGATCATGCTAAAACAACTTCGAAGCATCCCTGAATAAAACTACACGTGTGCAAATCTCAAGGTCTCGTTGCCACCAAAACATTCATTACATGTTAATTTGGGGCTGGGATTTCTCTTCTGTTGCTTAATTACAGTATAAACCTGAGCTCCGAGTGGAAACAAATTGTGACATGTAATTATGAAGGAAATAAGTGGTTTTAACCAAACATGTAAATGACACAAAGATAATAGATTTTGAAGCTGAAATCCAGGGACACCGTTCAAATGTCACTGTACAATAATTATTCTTTTCCATAGAGATTAAACTTGTTAATTGGAAACCATCGTGAATTGTAAATCACTGAATCATAAAAGGATTGCAAATCAACGGTATTCTCTTGTAATGAATGCTACCATGCTCCTATCAAACGTGCTTTATTTTATGGCGCGCTTCTACAAGACAATGGAGTTTGCTCAACAACATGGTGCCGTAAGTGATCACGAGCTGTAACTCATAGCAACGAGGCATATTAGAGAATTCTCATCCACGAAGACAGCTGTAATTTAACGCACAACTAAATACAAGTTAACATTCATTTTTTTCCAGTCACACAACATTTTCTTAGCGCCACTGTTACTACGTTCTAGTGGTTGGTGGGGGTCATCATGGTTGGACATTGATGGCATTTTATAGTGAGACAAACCCTCTAAGAAAAGAATAGACACATTGATTGTCCCATTGTACCCCATGAACTGGCGAACCTGTAAAGCAATTCACTCATTTCTATTTATTGTAAAACACTAATATATATATATATATATATATATATATATATATATATATATATATATATATATATATATATATATATATATATGTATGTGCAATTGTATTTTATGGGGGGTGATCCTGTCAAAGAAGAAAACAGCCTTCATATTCCTAGTCCCCAGTATGGCTCCCCTTCCCGTCCCTGGTGTCCGGCATGGCTCCCCTTCCCATCCCTGGTGTCCGGCATGGCTCCCCTTCCCAACCCTGGTGTCCGGCATGGCTCCCCTTCCCATCCCTGGTGTCCGGCATGGCTCCCCTTCCCATCCCTGGTGTCCGGCATGGCTCCCCTTCCCATCCCTGGTGTCCGGCATGGCTCCCCCTCCCATCCCTGGTGCACGGCATGCTTCCCCTTCCCATCCCTGGTGTCCGGCATGGCTCCCCTTCCCATCCCTGGTGTCCGGCATGGCTCCCCTTCCCATCCCTGGTGTCCGGCATGGCTCCCCTTCCCATCCCTGGTGTCCGGCATGGCTCCCCTTCCCATCCCTGGTGTCCGGCATGGCTCCCCTTCCCATCCCTGGTGTCCGGCATGGCTCCCCTTCCCATCCCTGGTGTCCGGCATGGCTCCCCTTCCCATCCCTGGTGTCCGGTATGGCTCCCCTTCTCAGTCTAATACCGCACAGTACATAAGCATGGTTCCCCTCTTTCTTAGACCCCAGTCAGGCTTTGCTCTTAATATTCCCCCTCACTGCTAACCTCAGTAGCAGTCTGCAATCTCCCTTGCTCAGAAATCGCATGACGCTGCACCCTTCCCTTCGCTGCCAGTCTACCCCTACTTTTCTACGACACGTTGAAATATTGGAAATTTACATCCTCCTGTTCTCTAAACCCCAATTATCCCGCGCGATGATGGCAGCTTCTCTCCTCTGATGTATCAAGCAAATCTCCTCTTCCTCCTGCGCAGTCCAGTTATGCAGCATGGCGCGGACTTACATCCAGATGATTTACAGCGCACGTAAGTTACATTTATGGTCTTTTCTAAAGGGTTACATTTTGGTTGGTTTAGTGGGTGGTCTGCTTATAGAGGGGCAGTTTCCATTATCTATAATGGTAGGGAAAATCAGTAACATAAAAATTCTGTCTGGATCCGGGGGGAGGGGGTATCGTCATTTCAAAGGGGTCGTTTTCTAGGGAGGTTTCACTGTATATTATATACACATACTTCCAATAAGAAATTAATATATAAAATTATGTCAGGGAACAGCATAGCATCGGCTACTAGGATTTGTCCATCCCAGGTATATGTATTTTTTTATATTGCATTGACATTTCCCCAAACGAAGAGATTATCACGTCAATAGGTCTTTACAGTGTTTGCCTGGGGTGAACGATCACAAGAAGGTAACCATAGTTTGATTATTGTTATAGAGCCCTCATTCCTGGGAAAAAATAAATAAGTTAGCTGTGAGTATCTAGCTGAAATTTATATGTAGGTATGTTTTTACCTTCACCTAATGTTTTACATTGTGGAATGTTTTACATTATTGTGGAATGCTTTCAAAATGACCTATAGCACAAGTAGAAGGAATGAATGACATCACTATTTATCAGCTACAAGGATATATTGTGTATATATAGCCATGCAGTCACATTTAAATGCCTAATAATGGGAGACACTTATAATATTAAGTGCTATAAGGGGGCATAACTGACAGGAAATTACAATTCATGCACTTTATTGCCTCAAGATCCACGGTCTTCAAAAGAAGAGAATAAACATAATAACCATTACAAGACATAAGTGACATTAAAGAGGCTCTGTCACCAGATTTTGCAACCCCTATCTGCTATTGCAGCAGATCGGCGCTGCAATGTAGATAAGAGTAACGTTTTTATTTTTAAAAAACGAGCATTTTTGGCCAAGTTATGACCATTTTTGTAGTTATGCAAATGAGGCTTGCAAAAGTCCAAGTGGGCGTGTATTATGTGCGTACATCGGGGCGTTTTTAATACTTTTACTAGCTGGGCGTTCTGATGAGAAGTATCATCCACTTCTCTTCAGAACGCCCAGCTTCTGACAGTGCAGATCTGTGACGTCACTCACAGGTCCTGCATCGTGTCGGCCACATCGGCACCAGAGGCTACAGTTGATTCTGCAGCAGCATCAGCGTTTGCAGGTAAGATCGACTTACCTGCAAACGCTGATGCTGCTGCAGAATCAACTGTAGCCTCTGGTGCCGACACGATGCAGGACCTGTGAGTGACGTCACAGATCTGCACTGTCAGAAGCTGGGAGTTCTGAAGAGAAGAGGATGATACTTCTCTTCAGAGCGCCCAGCTAGTAAAAGTATTAAAAACGCCCCGATGTACGCACATAATACACGCCCACTTGGACTTTTACTTTTAAACACGCCCACTTGGACTTTTACTTTTAAACACACCCACTTGGACTTTTGCAAGCCTCATTTGCATAACTACAAAAATGGTCATAACTTGGCCAAAAATGCTCGTTTTTTAAAAATAAAAACGTTACTGTAATCTACATTGCAGCGCCGATCTGCTGCAATAGCAGATAGGGGTTGCAAAATCTGGTGACAGAGCCTCTTTAAGATGTTCCTGTACCGATTCTAATGTCCTTGTACGTTGACTATTCTTCTATTGGTGGTACGGTTTTCCAAAGATCTCGAGATAGTTGTGGAAAAATGAGACAAAGTAAAAATGCTTTCAAAAATAGAAGTGTTAACCTTTTTTTCCCCCCATCAATTGACAAAATACAAAGTGAATGAAAAGAAGAGAAATCGAAATCAAATCAATATTTGGTGTGACCAGCCTTGTAATTTCTGCGCGCGCAATAACCTACACGTCCCGTCATGCACGTTGTTCCTCCTCTTGCCATCGATCACCGCCCACCCCAGAGCTCAGTGAAGTAGGGGGCTGGCTTACTTTTGCAGGAACTTCAGAGCGCCAGCCCCTTAACTGCCATGTGGGATGAGGACTGGACGACACCGCTGGAGCAAGCGGTCACATGGGATGATGACAAGCAACACCCCTGTCGGGGGGAGACCGCGCTCTGTCACGCGGGCATATGTTGGCACGTCACCATTGCAAACAGAACTACAGGACTTCCGGCGACCCAGGAGTGTATGGCAATACGAGAAACGGCGCAACAATGAAAATATATGTATATTAGTAAGTTTACTCAATTTGAACTTGCATTTGATTTAATTTTTACTGCCTGGATAACTCCTGAGATGTACAAATGAAAGCTGGGCTGTAATGGATTGCTATGGGCAACATCGCTCAGCCCTATTTAAGTTAATGGCGATGAACTGCAATACCAGATACAGCCCATAGACAAGAGTGACGCTCTTTATGGAATAAATAAACCTTTTTCCCTGAACAACAAACTCCTTTCTACCATAGGCGTGCATATCCTAAAAACAGTGATAGGCAGCAGGCCATTGGAGCACTTTTAGACCCTCTATATTTCAGGAAGAATCAAATCATCACATGGAGCCGTACAACCATTAATCACACGACTGGATAATGACCAAGTCAAAACTTATCTCAGATCAAAGCAAATATGTTTGGATTAAAACAACAGGTCTGCATGTATGAAACCATATCCAGGCAGTGTTAAAACACACCAGGACTCCCATGAGCGATCTGACCAGTCATCCAGACTCCTGCATGTTCTGACTTGACCAAGTTGACAAATGACCTTTTAACTTGAAAATCTACAGCAAGCCCTGAAATCCTGCTATGTGTAAATGGGGGTTTTGAGAAGACCATGCACATATATTGTAGGGATGCACGATGCATCGATACGGTTTTGATGGCGTGCACCCTCAAATAGTTCGATACCGTTATTTCATGTATTTCGATACTAAGCTGTGCCGCCGCACAGCTTAGCAATGTAACACATGAATGTATGAGAGCGGGGCTGCGGGTGTTAGATACAGCAATTGCCCCGCTTCCGAGTCCTGACAAGTGCGCGCGGTCAGCATGATGTGATGCGACCGAACATGGAGGACGCACTACAAAACACCCCCATGTTCTGTCTTCAGTGCCTGAACCACCACTCATTAGTGCAGCCCCGGCCGCATCACCTCATGCTGACCGCGCACGCACTTGTTGTCAGGAGCGGGGCAATGGCTGCATTACACAGCCGCAGCCCCGCTCCAACGGCTGAGATCAGAGAAACCTCTCATCACCGCCGTTATTCCCCTAAATGCTGTGATCAAAGCTGACCGCAGCATTCAAGGGGATAACGAGGAGGGGGGATGCCCCTTGGATCACGTCACATGGAATCCCTGTGACACGATTGAGGGACATACTATATATGGGCAGACAGCCCAGGGTCCATTGTCTGACAATATTTCCCGTTAGGACATACTTAGGTATGTCCTAACAACTGCCTGTGTACTATCCGTATATAGATATATGCCAGTACATTAAAGTTAAAAAATAAAAATAAAAATATGTTAAATAAAAAAAATAATACACATACACCTTTTTTACAATAAACATTAAAATATACACATTCGGTATTGGCGCGGCCGTAATAACCTGCACAACAATTTTTTTGCATCATTTATCATGTGTACGCTGTAAAAAAATAAAATAAAAACTGCTTTCTTTCACTAAGGGCTCATTTACATGAGCGTGTTATACGTCCGTGCAACGCGCGTCACACAGACCTATATTAGTCTATGGGGCCGTGCAGAAATGTGCGTGATTTTTACGCAGCGTGAGTTCGCTGCGAAAAACTCACGACAGGTTCTATATTTGTGCGCTGTTCGCGCATCACGCACCTATTGAAGTCAATGGGTGCGTGAAAACCACGCATGTCACACGGAAGCACTTCCGTGGGACAAGAGTGAATCGTGCAACAGCACTGAAAAGGATGAATGAAAACAGAAAAGCACCACGTGCTTTTCTGTTTACAAACATCCAAACGGAGTGTCATAATGATGGCGGCTCCCGCCGAAAATCACGCAGTCGCGAACCATATGATCATGGCACACCGAGCTGTTAAGTGCCTTTTGCGCAAGCAAAACGCAGCGTTTTTTGCGTGCACAAAACGCACAAGCTCGTGTAAACCCGGCCTAACTGTGAGGCACGAGGTGCGATGAATTTAACCTCCATGTGCCTCACATTAATAGTAATTAACCCCATCATGTACCTTACACATTAACCCATTATGACTGAGAAACATGATGAGGTTAATTACTATCAGAAAATGCAAGAACTTTTTTTTATTTTTTATTACCGTTGACAAAGTTTAGTTTTGGTATAGAAAATCGCAATACTACACAAAGTATCGGTATCAAAGTCCAAATTCTGGTATCGTGACAACCCGAATATATTTTGCTTTATTTCTTGTGGATTTTCGGTTACGTTCAACAAATCAGCCAAGTCTTAACGTAGCAGTACGTGCTTTCCATACTACCAGGAAGCTTCACAGCGGTATTACTTAGTAACCTGCGTGATATGCTCAGCTGTGAAGAGATCTGAAAAGCATGCACTGCTGCCCCAGATGCTGCCGTGGGGTACTTGACGGGTGACGTCACTCTCTGGCCGCTGTGTTGATCTTCAATTCCTTTCCGGGTATGACACGTCACTGCTTAACAGCCCGTAACGCGTATGCGCGGTCCCTGCTGTTCTCGAGATAACAGCAGGGACCGCGCATGCGCGTGACAACAGAACAGCCCATACGCGGCACGTGTCGTATACCCAGAAAAGTATTGAAGATCAACACAGCGGCCAGAGAGTGACGTTACCCGTCATGTACCCCACGGCAGCATCTGGAAAGGGGGCCAATTTGGAAAATGTAAAGTATATTACAAACGGATTTACGTTAATAAATTACAAGCATTAACACAGTCATTTTATCTCGGAAAACCCCTTTAAGGACCGAGTTTTGCCACAACTGTTTAAACGTTCTAGATGAATAAAAGTAATTTGACCACGGCAAACCCACAGATCAAGAATACTAAGGCCCCCTGCACACGACCGTGCCCGTAATCAAAGGCATGGCCGGCGGATGACAGCCACCCGCATTTGCAGGCCGTGCTCCCATATAAAGTATGGGAGCACGGACCATAAACAAAAAAATAGGACAGGTCATCTTTTATGGATGCTTTCTATGGGACTCACACCTTCCCGTAAATAAACGGGAAGGTGTTCGTGGCCAATAGAAATAAATCGCTCTGTAATTACGGTAGTTTGCATGGGGTCGAACTAAAACATAACCGCACTGATCACTATCACTTACTGACCTGTAAGTTGTTATCTCTTCCAATCTCCATGACGCTCTGAAGCCGTATTCAATGCAACAATGAAAAAAATTCTTGGTTTTGGACTGAATGAGGACCGACTGGGGTTACCGACTGGTCATTGGCTGCAAAGTTATCAGACACAATAGCGTGAGCATTTGACATATGGAGAACAAGACAAGAGCCATATTACGGATCTATGTGGTAATGAAGTCTGTATATGGAGCACAAAGAATTCCATGGGCTCACAATGTACGCTGTTTGGCCATGATTTATACACGTTTATGAACGTGTGAAAGTTAGGCCTATTTACATGGGCCAATGATTGTACGAACGCTCGTTCCCGATCATTGCCTTGTGTAAACAGGGCAGCGATCGGCCTACTAATTGTTGTAAACAGGGGATGTGCTGCCGACAATATGTAAACTGTATTAGGACTGTATTAATGATCGCTCTTCCCCATTCAGTTGACATCAGCCCCTGCGAAGGGCCTTTAAAGAGAACCGGTCACCTGCCCATACATGTGTAATAGGCCGGGCTTCACAAACACTGTCTCACGTGACATTATTTACATATCGGTGCCGTTATATTTGGCGCCCGATATGAAAATAAGCCCATGAACTGTCAATGGGGCGTTTCTATCTAACTAAATGGCAAGGGGGCGTGACGTCTTCACTCTGACACTGTCCAATCAGCTGCGGACAGTGTCAGGGCGGCTTGCGCTGCGTTCCCTCCCGCGAGATCACACACACACACACACACACACACACACACACACACACACACACAGAGAGCGTCCTCTGCAGAACCACCAGTCTGTGTATTGACTTTAACACGGCCGTGTGCACGAGGCTCTAGACTGTCCAGTAGGACTTATTGCACCCACTAAACGAGCGTAAGAGAGCGCACGCTGTATGTTATCCAGAGTCTCTCAGCTGACTGGCTGAAAGAAATCACGTGACTTTCTGTACATCTTTACACGAAAGGCGCTGCGTATCCGGTTTTATGATCCCTTTCCGCCAAATCAAAAGAGGGGAACCCACTCTCTTATCCCTTATCACACCCCCCCCACACTGGGAGTTTTGGGGACGGGTTAGATGGTGCAGTAGCGTCTATTGTGACAGTTAATAGTTGCCCTAACTTTAAAGAGGCTCTGTCACCAGATTTTGCAACCCTATCTGCTATTGCATGTGATCGGCGCTGCAATGTAGATTACAGTAACGTTTTTATTTAAAAAAAAACGAGCATTTTTGGCCAAGTTATGACCATTTTTGTAGTTATGCAAATGAGGCTTGCAAAAGTCCAAGTGGGTGTGTTTAAAAGTAAAAGTCCAAGTGGGTGTGTATTATGTGCGTACATCGGGGCGTTTTTAATACTTTTACTAGCTGGGCGCTCTGAAGAGAAGTATCATCCACTTCTCTTCAGAACGCCCAGCTTCTGCCAGATCACGCTGTGACGTCACTCACAGGTCCTGCATCGTGACGGCCACATCGGCACCAGAGGCTACAGTTGATTCTGCAGCAGCATCAGCGTTTGCAGGTAAGATCGACTTACCTGCAAACGCTGATGCTGCTGCAGAATCAACTGTAGCCTCTGGTGCCGATGTGGCCGTCACGATGCAGGACCTGTGAGTGACGTCACAGCGTGATCTGGCAGAAGCTGGGCGTTCTGAAGAGAAGAGGATGTTACTTCTCGTCAGAGCGCCCAGCTAGTAAAAGTATTAAAAACGCCCCGATGTACGCACATAATACACGACCACTTGGACTTTTACTTTTAAACACACCCACTTGGACTTTTACTTTTAAACACACCCACTTGGACTTTTGCAAGCCTCATTTGCATAACTACAAAAATGGTCATAACTTGGCCAAAAATGCTCGTTTTTTTAAAATAAAAACGTTACTGTAATCTACATTGCAGCGCCGATCTGCTGCAATAGCAGATAGGGGTTGCAAAATCTGGTGACAGAGCCTCTTTAAGGGACTTGTCAGAAAAGCTTGGAGTTTTTGCACGCTGGGATGCCTGGTGCAGGGGTGTCACACGACGTGACTTCTGTGCCTTTCCAGTTGCAGCACCTTATTTTTTTTCTCTTTTTTTCTCCCAAAATAAATGACATTTCTTTTGCAACCGTGTGTCACATTTAATGTGTTTTGGTCTATTAGTTAGCCACCTCTTTTAACAGCTTTAATTACCTATTCATACAGACTGTTGATACTAAACAGAGAGTTTACAGTGATAAACGACTTAAGTCTCTAAAACCAAACACCCACTAAGCAGTGCACAGCAGAGATACATGTAACATTACCTCACAATACAGCATATTACCACACAAACATACAGAACGTCTCTCACCATCACTGCAGCGGCATCTATTAATTCACCTCAGCGCATCCTAACCCGCTGCACAGCCCGCTGCTGGAGATTGACAAGCAAACTCTCCAACCGCTCTCCCCCGCCCCGGCCGTAGTAACCAATCACAGAGCAGCTCTACTATCCCGCTTCCGGTGGTAGGGTGAAACTCTGCTCGCCTAGGCAACGGCTTGGTTCAGTAACCGGCACAACAGGTAAGACAGGCCAATGGAAAACGACTATGGCTGAGTGACAGCAAAGCCACCCAATGAGGCGCAAGTCAAAGAAGTTTGGTGGAGAGGAAATGAAAGCGTCGTGCGGTTACTAGGGAGACGCTCCCACAGCAGCATGCTGGCTATTAACAGTTGATGAGGAAGGCGTGACACATGTTGTCACCAGGAGGAGTTAGCCCTCCTGCTGTTGCAAAACTACAACTCCCAGCATGCCTTAAAAGCATGAGGCAACCAGGGAATGCTTGGGTGTTGTAGTTTTGCAACAGCTGGAGGGCCACAGGTTTGACACCACTGTTATAGAGAATAGATCCAGATTGTGAAAATAATCTAAATCTTCATTATTTACTTAGAGCTTGTCCACACAAGCAGTGATACATCTGGTCTGCTGTGGTAATTCACCTGTATAGGAATAGATAGGTGATGCAACATTATCCCATGAATGGCTTGTTTAGACTTTGCGATGTACTTGATATGATAATTCTTCTTGTGTCCGCCACCACCAGTCTTCCTCTGTCCAATATGTGTATTAGGTCTTAGTGACGTCATGCCCAAAATTAAGCATAGTCACCTGACCTCGTCAAATTTCATCCAAAGCGACTTTACAGACCCCCGTCACGTGACCGAACCGGGCAATGGCCACTGGGGGTAAGTGGCGTCGCTATAGAAGGAATTGGTCACGGAGGTCACTTGGCGTTACTGCACCTTAGTCAACACACTGGAGGGAGGAAGTTCTGACAGTAAGAATATTCTAACATTTTATTTTTCCCTTTCTTACAGGTTCCCGGAATTGTTGAAGACTGTCTGGATCCTGGAAAACTCCTTTAAATGGTTTTTCTACGATAGAAATCTATGGCATATAAATTGGATGTCATAAATGTCTGAAAGTGGTTGTACAAGCGCTGGCAGACCCACCGATATATCTAGAAAGAGGTCCTCGAGCCCCCATTTCACATGTACGTGTGGCCCCACTACATTGAGATCAATGAGAGATCTGTAAATAACCAAGTGAGACGACTTTTTCTGTATTTCATATTTATTAAAAGGCCCCCCCCTGCACACACAGTGGATTTGTTGTGGATTTTCCATCCGGATTTGATGGTTGAAAATCTGCATCGTTAGGCCCTGTTCACACGGCAGATTTTGCGTGGCGGGTTCCACCGCGGAACTATTCCTTCCATCCCATCGGCAGGAATAGGAGCAATGGCAGTGGGCCGAATCCGCTGGAAGATCGAGCAGGACGCTTCTTTTTCCCACTAGCTGAAAAAAATCAGCTAGCGGGAAAAAGAAGAATCCGACTCCTATTGAAAAGAATGGGAGGCCTAATTTTGCAGCGGAATCCGCCACAAAGTTTACTCCGTGTGAACAGGGACTTAGGGCTTATTTACACGAGAGTGTTAAACGTTTGTGGGACGGCCGTTGAAACAGCGGCCGTCCCACGGACCTATGTAATTCAATGTGGGCGTTCACACAGCCGTTGTTTCAACGGACCGTGTGAAGAGTCCGTGCGGAAATAGGACATGACCGTTCTTTTCGTGCATCACGCATCCCTCCATAGACTCTCAACTGTGGGGGATGCATGACATGGCGTCCCGCAGCGCTGAGCACGGATGCACCTCGGACGTGAAAAACTGCAGTTTTTCATGTCCGAGATGCACAGTGCTCGTGTGAATCAGGCCTTACACTGTTGCAGGCCGGTGGATGAGATTTAAAAAAAATCTTGCCCACATGCTGCTGAACATTTTCCACACTTAAGTCAGAGAATGCTTAGAGTATGTTCACACGGCCAATTTTCAGCCGTTTTTCGGGCCGTAAACGCCCCAAAAAACTGCAGAAAATACGGGGACTGAACGCCTCCAAACATCAGCCCATTGATTTCAATGGGAAAAACAGCGTTCCATTCCCACGGGGCGTTTTTTACGTGGCAGTTTTTAAAAACACCCCATAAAAAAGAAGTGCATGTCACTTCTCGAGCCGTTTTTCATTGGGTCAATGGAAAAACAGCTCCAAAAACGGCCGTAAAAAACGCATCAAACAACACTTGATGCATAAAAAATGGCTGTAAATCTGAGGCTGTTTACCCTTGAAAAAAGCTCTGTATTTTACAGCCATTTTTTGTTAAGCGTGTGAACTTACTCTTAGGGCATGACCACACGTGGCGGATTTCCTCCGCAACTGTCCGCATCAATGCCGCACAGAATCTGCGTCGCAGATTCTGCTGCGGATCTGCACAAAATGTGCAGAAAATTGATGCGGACTAGCTGCTGCGGACTGCGGGAAAAGTGCTTCCCTTCTCTCTATCAGTGCAGGATAGAGAGAAGGGACAGCACTTTCCCTAGTGAAAGTAAAAGAATTTCATACTTACCGGCCGTTGTCTTGGTGACGCGTCCCTCTTTCGGCATCCAGCCCGACCTCCCTGGATGACGCGCCAGTCCATGTGACCGCTGCAGCCTGTGCTTGGCCTGTGATTGGCTGCAGCCGTCACTTACACTGAAACGTCATCCTGGGAGGCCGGACTGGAGACAGACGCAGGGAGTTCTCGGTAAGTATGAACTTATATATTTTTTTACAGATACACGTATATTGAGATCGGTAGTCACTGTCCCGGGTGCAGAAACAGTTACTGCCGATCGCTTAACTCTTTCAGCACCCTGGACAGTGACTATTTACAGACGTCTCCTAGCAACGCTCCCGTCATTACGGGAGCCCCATTGACTTCCTCAGTCTGGCTGTAGACCTAGAAATACATAGGTCCAGCCAGAATGAAGAAATGTCATGGTAGTAAAACGAATACGCTCCGCAGCACACATAAGATTTGCGGACTTCATTGCGGAATTTTGACTCTCCATTGAAGTCAATGGAGAAATTCCGCCATGAGTCCGCCACTGCTCCGCAACAGACAGAGCATGCTGCGGACACCAAATTCCGCTCCGCAGCCTATGCTCCGCAGCGGAATTTTACGCCTCGTCTAAACGAACACTGCTAAATTAAAGTGTAAGTCAATGGACAAACGGCACCGCTGCGGATTAACGCTGCGGAGTGTCCGCAGCGGAATTTAAGTGAAATTCCGCCACGTGTGAACCCAGCCTTACTCTTGAAAACAGCTCCGTATTTTCAGAAGTTTTTGCTTAAGCATGTGAACATACCCTTAGGCCTTATTCAGACGACCGTGTATTATGTCCGTGCTACGCGCGTGGAAATCACGCGCGTCACACAGACTTATGTAAGTCAATGGGGCCGTTCTGACAGATCGTGATTTTCACGCAGCGTATGTCCGCTGCGTAAAACTCATGACATGTCCTATACTTGCCTGTGTTTCGCGCAGCACGCACCCATTGAAGTCAATGGGTGCGTGCAAATCGCGCTCGGCACACGGAACCACTTCCGGGTGCCGCGTGTGATTCGCGCTACAGTAGTAAAAGAAATGAATGAAAACAGAAAAACACCTCCTGCTTTTATGTTTGTAAACATAAAAACAGAGTGTCATAATAATGCCGGCTGCGCGAAAATCACACAGCCACGCACCATATACAGATGCCACACTGAACTTTTGCGCGCGCAAAACAGACACGTTCGTGTAAATAAGGCCTTACCCTTGTCCATTTTTACTTCTTCCAACAGATCAAATTCAAGAACTGACTGTTCACTTGCCGCCTAATATATCCCATTTGCCAAATGCCATTGTAACGAAATGATCAATGTTATTCACCTAACCTGTCAGTGGCATTAGCGTTATGACTGGTATATGCCCTAGAGTCTACTGCTGCATAAAAATTAGTAATATGACCTACAAATTTTATTATTTTCAGTTAATTGATTGGGGTACGGTTGTATAAATATTGGTGCTCCCCCACAAAACTGATGCCTTTTATTATGTATGTACAAGGAGCAAGTGCATATTAACACTGCTCGGAAAATTGTACAATTCATAAAATGTAACATTACCAAAGTGTACTAGGATTATTTATACATAATCAGCACTGGCGTAGCTATAGGGGACGCAGCGGTCGCAATTGCGACCGGGCCCCGAAGCCAGGGGGGCCCACAGCCCCCCGCACCACATCAATAAAAAGTTACTATAGTAACTCGGGCCGCGGGCCCCTGTTACTATAGTAACAGACTTTACTTACCTTCCTGGTTCCGGATCGCAGCGGAGGTCCTGACGTCAAAGCGATGTGCGCAGCGGATGACGTCACAGCGCTATGCGCCGCGTTCAGCATTGAGACGACAGAACTACCGCCGCAGCTGAAGAGGAAGGTAAGATTAGCCCTGACTGGCGGGGTCCGACTCCCGGGACCTGCCAATCAGCTGTTTTGAAGGGGCCGCAGCACTCGTACGAGAGCTGCTCCCCTTCATTCCAGTCACACTGTGAATCGGTGTCGGCGATTCACAGTGTGGGCGAGTAGTGAAATGAAGGGTAAGCAGCTCTCGTACGAGTGCTGCGGCCCCTTCAAAACAGCTGATTTGCGGGTCCCGGGAGACGGACCCCGACACATCAGCTATTGATGGCCTATCCTGTGGATAGGCCATCAATGTTTAGGGACTGCACAACCCCTTTAAGCCTATGATGTAGTAGGCTTAGGGGGCCCATGAGACAGGATCACAGATTGTGTGATCCTGTCTGCTGGGCCCTGTATCTAAGCCAATCACATGTTAGGCTTAGATACAGGGCCCATGTGTGATCCTGTCTGATGGGCCCTGTATCTAAGCCAATCACATGGTAGGCTTAGATACATGGCCCATGCATCATCCTGTCTGCTGGGCCCTGTATCTAAGCCAATCACATGGTAGGCTTAGATACATGGCCCATGTGTGATCCTGTCTGATGGGCCCTGTATATAAGCCTACCACACTGTAGGTTTAGATACAGGGCCCCAGCACACAGTAATCTTATACTGTATAAGATTACTGTCTGCTGGACCTTGTATCTAAGCCTACCTTGTGGTAGGCTTAGATACAGGGTCCCACAGACAGTATCACACATGGGCCCTGTATCTAAGCCTAACACATGTGTTACTAATCGTTTTTCTTGTGTGTTTTCTTACAGGTTCGGTCGTTGGACTACGTCGGATTCCAGGACTACTTCGATGACGGCTTTTTTTTTATTATCAATAAAATGGTTAATGAGGGTTGTGTGGGGTTTTTTTTTATTTCAATAAAATATTTTTTCTATGTCTTTGTGGTTTTTTTTTAAACTATATTACTACCGCCTTAGTAATGGCCACCGGCTGATTGACAGCATCCATTGATAAGGCGGGGCTTGGTGTTAGCCGGTGCAGAGGCTAACACTAACCCCCATTATTACCCCGATACCCACCGCCACCAGGGGTGCTGGGAAGAGCCGGGTACGATCCAGTACCTGACCATCTGTAGTGATGGTCGGCCACTGGGGTGGCCGCAGGCTGGTGGTATCAGGAGGGGAAAGGCCAGATACAGTGGCACTTCCCACCCTGGTGATGCTAGGCTGCTGCTGCTTTATTGTATCTGGCTGGTTATGAAAAATGGGGGGACCCCACGTCATATAAAAAAAAAAAATAATAAATTATTGGAAAGAACGATGTCGGGTCCCCCCCAATTTTCAGAACCAGCCAGATACAACACAGCAGCAGCAGGCAGCATTACCAGGGTGGTAGGGGCCACTGTTTTTGGCCTTCCCCAGCCTAATACTACCAGCCTGCGGCCACCCCGGTGCCTGCCCGTCACTGCAGATGGACGGGTACTGGTTCGTACCCGGCTCTTCCCAATACCCCTGGTGGCGGTGGGTACCGGGGTAATAATGGTGGTTAGTGTAGCCTCTGCACCGGCTAACATTAAGCCCCGCCTTAGTAATGGAGGTTGTCAATCAGCCAGCGGCCATTACTAAGGCAGTGATAATAAAGTTTAAAAAGATACAAACACATAGAAAAAATATTTTATTGAAATAAAAAAACACAACCCTCATTAACCATTTTATTGAGAATAAAAAAAACGCTGTCATTGAAGTCCTCGAATCCGAAGTCCAACAACCGAACCTGTAAAAAACCACAAACACACAAAAATAATCAGTAACACATAAAGAAGCAAAATTATTATTCTTACCTTTCCTGGGTCCAGTGCTGGAGCCGCAATGTCAGCGAGCTGAGCCCTGTATCTAATCCTATCATGTGTTATACTGTCTGCTGAGCCACTGTATCTAATCCCATCATGTGTGATACTGCCTTCTGAGCCACTGTATCTAATCCTATCATGTGTGATACTGTCTGCTGAGCCCTGTATCTAATCGTATCATGTGTGATACTGTCTGCTGGGCCCTATATCTAATCCTATCATGTGTGATACTGTCTGCTGAGCCACTGTATCTAATCCTATCATGTGTGATACTGTCTGCTGGGCCCTATATCTAATCCAATCATGTGTGATACTGTCTGCTGGGCCCTATCTCTAATCCTATCATGTGTGGTACTGTCTGCTGAGCCGCTGTATCTAATCCTATCATGTGTAATACTGCCTTCCGAGCCACTGTATCTAATCCTATCATGTGTGATACTGTCTGCTGAGCCACTGTATCTAATCCTATCATGTGTGATACTGTCTGCTGAGCCACTGTATCTAATCCTATCATGTGTGATACTGTCTGCTGGGCCAATGTATCTAATCCTATCCATAGTTTATAGGGTTGTAGTGCTATAGATATGCTATGCTGTCTCCTACACACACATTTTTTTTTGGGCGGACATATATGTATTGGGGCTATTTCCCCTGACATTTTAAGCCCTGAGGGTATGTTCACACGGCAGCGTCCGTTACGGCTGAAATTACGGTGCTGTTTTCAGGAGAAAATAGTACCGTAATTTCAGCCGTAATGGCATGTGCAGGCGTTTTTCGCTGCGTCCATTACGGACGTAATTGGAGCTGTTTTTCCATGGAAAACGGCTCCATTTACGTCTGAAGAAGTGACAGGCACTTCTTTGACGCGGGCGTCTTTTTTAGGCGCCGCCTTTTGACAGCGGCGCGTAAAAAAAATGACCGTCGGCACAGAACATCGTAAGACCCATTCAAATGAATGGGCAGATGTTTGCCAACGCTTTTGAGCCGCATTTTCGGACGTAATTCAATGCTAAAACGCCCGAATTACGTCCGTAAATAGGGTGTGTGAACCCAGCCTTAGTGACGCCCCCGGCTGCTAGTGCTGCATTGTTGGGTCACTTAGGAGACCCAGCGATGCAGCTGAAAGCTGCGGACCGTCGGCCATGAGGAGTTTGCGGGGGGGGGGCAATAAGAACTTTTGCATCGGGGCCCATGAGCCTTTAGCTACGCCCCTGATAATCAGACAAGATATAAATTATATATACAAATGTCGCAGAGCCAAGTTTGGTAACCACATAGTTAAATCACAACGTGCTATAATGGCTTTTTTCATAACTATTACTTTATATTAACTCCGTTCCGTTATTATGATGCATAAACTATGCAGCCTCAATGATTTTAATGTCAAATTCAGCTCTGCTACATCTGAACACACACATATACATATATGGAGGGAGATATACAGTATATATATATATATATATATATATATATATATATATATATATATATATAATGAGGATACATACCTACCTCTGGAATATGAGTGACAAGATCTTTATATCATTGACTTCTCCTCTCCCGCGGTGTGAATTATGATGTAGTGCTAATTTTCTACAAAAGGGTGCAAAGGTTAAAGGTCAGAATCTCATTTCTCTGCAGAACGCTGAGCACTGCCACAGTCCAATATTTCATCTTAATAAACCTTTACCAGAGCACAGACAGGGCAGGGGCCCCTCATAAATCTGGCACCTCACAACGGCCTCTCTACTCCAGGACCACAGACAATTGTTCATTCTGAGGTAAAATCTGTCCGTGCCGCGGCCCTTGCAAACTTCCACCCAGACGTCAATATCCCACATGCTTTGACTTGTTAATCAAATGACTTTATTTAGTCCAAAGCAATTTTTTCCTAATAAAAACAGAGTATTTATCTCCACGGCTATAAAAATGGGATTGTTTTCAACTCTTCACTTATAGTTAAGATGCACATTTAGCGGAGATTGATTTCCAATGCCTCGCTCAATACCTTGTCACTTGCCATTTCCTACACACAGCATCTGTGTTCAGTTACTCACTCTGTGAGGAATATTTAAGAAATGCAAGAAATAATTTGGATGAAGACTTAACATTACTCTCAGTGAACAGGAATATTCAATGCATCCGTGCAGACCAGGCCATAATGGAAAACTGCACCTCAGACGTATGAGTGTATGCAATATATCCTAGAGAAACAGTACTGCTGCCCTCCAGGCCTAGGTGCAGTCCAACTACTACTACAAGTTCACACAAGGCAATGTATATGCAGTTCAGATCACTTAAAGGTTGCCCTGGAATTGAAAAAAATACAAAGGGGAGCAACTACAACAATAAGGAGAATGGGGAATCTTAGTTATGATGAAGGAGTTAAATTTATTTTGTCTTGAAAAGAGACGTCTAAGGAGGGACATGATTTAGGCTTCGTACATATCTGTATCGGGGCTCCATTCATGGGTTCCGTCAGGGGAACCAATGAACGGAATCCAAACCGAAACATACAGAAACCACAGGTTTCTGTTTGCATCACCATTGATTTCAATGGTGACGGATTCGGTGCAAATGGTTTCCATTTGTCACCGTTGTTTAAGGGTTCCGTCGTTTTGACAGAATGAATAGCGCAGTCGACTACGGTATTGATTCCGTCAAAAGGACGGAACCCTTGCACAATGGTGACAAACGGAAACCATTTGCTCCGGATCCCTCAGCATTGAAATCAATGGTGATGCAAAAGGAAATTTATGGTTTCTGTTTGTCTCAGTTTGGATTCATGGGTTCCCCTGACGGAAAGGTCAGACGGAGCCCATGAATGGAGTCCCGACGCAGATGTGAACGAAGCCTAAATTGGCACGTACAAAAAATATGGTGAAAAGTTGTTCAATGTAAAGTCCACTCAAAAGACAAGGGGGCACTCCCTCCGTCTAGAGAAAAAAAAAAGTACAGTATTCGGTGGCAACAAGACTTTTTTACCATAAGAACTGTGAATCTGTGGATGGTCACCACAGGAGCTGGTCACAGCAAGAAGAGTAGAACGGTGCCCTGAATGACACAAACGGAAACTATAGGTTTCCATCACCATTGATTTCAATAGTGACAGATCAAGTGCCAATGGTTTCTGTTTGTCTCTGTTGTGCAAGGTTTCCGTCGCTTTGACGGAATCAATACCATATGAAATCAATGCTGATGGAAACGGACGGAAACGGTTTTAGTTTGTGCCAGTCAGGGCTCCGTTCCGACGGAAAGCTGAGACGGAACGTCGGAATGGAGCCCTGATGCAGATGTGAACGAAGACTAAGGCCTCATGCACACGACTGTAGCCATGTGCACCGCAGTGATTTTCGAGTCAGACGGCAGCGGAGTGTTGGCCGCGTGCATTATTTTCTATGAGCCTGGACCACAAAACATGGCCGTAATAAGACATGTCCGTTCTTTTTGCGGTCCAGGCTCTGTGGCAATGCACAGATCGTGGAAATCACGGTCGTGTGCATGGGCCCATAGAAACAGTGGCGGATTATCATATGGGCGTTTCGGGCGGTTGCCCGGGGCCCGAGGCTCCCAGGGGGCCCATGGCAGCCCGAACCGCACATCATCTCCTAAATCTATTCAGCGCGCTAGCGCTGCTAACTGCCGAAGATGAGGAGGAGCAGGGAACTGCCCGGGAAAGGGGTAGGACACGCCTCCCTGACAAGTGCGGGCCGCCGCCATTGAGTAACACAACAGCGACGGACGGCTGTTCTGTTACTCCAAAGCAACAAGAGAAGAGCCGGGCGGGCGGTCACCGGCGCTGAGGTCAGTACAGGCTTATCCTCCTGCCCAACTGGTTCCCGACCGCTGGCTGTATTTTTACGGCCAGCGGTCAGGGACAGGTCCTTAAAACCCGAGCCATAGACTTTCTACGGCTCGGGTTTTAACTTGCTGCCCGCGCGATCGGGCAGCTGAATGTCGGGTCTCCGGCTGTCAGTGACTGCCGGGGACCCTGAGGAGAAGATAGGAGCAGCTTTCGCTGCTTCTGTCTTCTCCGATGTCTTCTTACACAGCGTTCAATGAACGCTGTGTAAAGAAATAGAGACAGCAGCAGCGGCGCTGTCTCTATTCCTCCCGGTGATCATGTGACTGGTCACATGATCGCCGGGTGCCGTTAGTGGCAGACTGTTGCTGGGTCTTACTAGACCCTGCACAGCCCTATTAGTGACAATCGTCACTGTGAGAGGGCTGATTTCCCCTGTAACGCTGCTGTGCAGCCCCAGTTACAGTGGAAAAACATGGTGTAAAACAAAGAAAAAAAATATATAAAGTTCCCCAAAGGTCTTTTTTGACCTTTGAGGAACAGACCATAGTAATAAAAAATAGTAAAGTGCAAAAAAAAATTAAATAATAAATACACATAAAATACCCACCCCAAAAAAACCGTCGTCCCCCCCCCCCGCCAATCATTGTTGTAACGCTGGCGCTGACCCAATTACCCTAATATAGACATGTAATATATTAAAATTTACGGTAGGCAATGACGATTACAAATAAAAGGTCTATTTTAGGGTAAAACTATGTTATTACCCAAAAAAATAGCTGAAACGTAAAAAAGCTTTTTTTTTTACTATTATTTTCAAACGTTATGAATAAAAATTCTAAAATAGCAAAAAAGGTGTGTATAAAAACGCTAAAAAAACGAAACCTGCATTGTCTACGGAAAAAAACGTCGCAAAAATCACGTCGGTTTTATTTTTTTTTAATAAAAATGTGTGTTTGGGGCAACTTTGTAATTACGTTTTATTAAAAAATATTTTCACTTTTTGAGATACAGCTGCTTTGTATCCTGTATCCGTCAGGTCAGCAGGACTGACGGGATCAGTGAAACGGGCCCTGCGCTAAATTATCATTTTAAATGTGATAGATTTGAGGTGGATCCTGCGTGTCACTGATCCTGTCAGTCCTGTTGACCTGACGGATACAGGATACAAAGCAGCTGTATCTCAAAAAGTGAAAATATTTTTTAATAAAATCAATCAATCACACTGATACACACACATACATTATATATATATATATATATATATATATATATATATATATATATATAATATAACGTTTTTAAATGTGTACATAACCTTGTGCCACTATATACAAGGGGGAGCGCTGTGAGGCACTATATACAAGGGGGAGCGCTGTGAGGCACAATATACAAGAGTGAGCGCTGTGTGGCACTATATACAAGGGGGAGCGCTGTGTGGCACTATATACAAGGGGGAGCGCTGTGATGTACTATATACAAGGGGGAGCGCTGTGTGGCACTATATACAAGGGGGAGCGCTGTGTGGCACTATATACAAGGGGGGCTGTGTAGTGCTATCCACAGTGATATGTGTGTGGCGCTCTTTATAGGGGGGGCTTTTTGGTGCTATTTACAAGAGGGGGAGGGCTGTGTGGCGCTCTCTACAGGGAGGCTGTATGTCACTATCTATAGGGGGCTGTGTGTAACGCTCTCTACGAGGGGGATGTGTGATATCTACAGGGGGCTGTGTATGGCGATATCTATGGGGGTGTGTAATATCTACAGGGGCTGTGTGTGGCACTATGTACAGTGTGTATGTGGTGTTTTACAGTGTGTGGTATTATTATATTCAGGCGCGCAGTGTTTGGTGCTATTATATTTAAGGGTACACTATGTGGCACCATGATAACTTTATTTTCGTTTATAGGTGTGGAAATGTTGGAAAAGTGAGGAGATGTCTGAGTGGCAAATTCTGCAGAAATGAGTCATGGCCGGGAGAAGTCGTCATGAGCGCTGGACCGGATGGAGAAGAAAAGAGGAAAAAAACAACTAGAATCTGAGACGTCGTCACCTGTGAGTCACTAGATTTATAGAGAATCTGTCGCCTTTCCTGACATGTTTATTATAGGAAATTCTTGTATTTCACAAAAAGTCTTTCTGCAGTCCAGGACTGATAGACAATTCCCCTTGTCAGGAGGATGTGTCCCTGCACAGTGTGATACTGTCAGTATGTGGGGACACCGCGCTGTGACAAGGGAAATCGTAACACTGTTAATGCTTGCCCAAAAAGGTAGTGTTAAAAATAGTTACGGCGCGGCAGGGCGGCGGTGAGGAAGGGGGGCCCAAGTTTGGGTAACAGCCCAGGGCCCATGGTCTACTTAATCCGCCACTGCATAGAAATGAATGAGACCTCAATTCACCCGTGGATTTTTGGGGGAATTGTGGCCGCAAAAGCACTTTCGTGTGCATAGGGGCTTAAAAGTATTAGGTCTGTACAGGTTTTCAGCCTCTAGGTGTAAACAAGAATGTTCTCATTCACTGACAGCAGACAGATATTTTCAAAATAATGAAGAATAAAAAAACAACAAAGTATAAAGGGCCAGTTCACACAGAGTTTTTTTGACACATTTTTTTTACGCGGAAACAGCGTCGGAAAATGCACCAAAAAAACGGCCGAATATACCTCCCATTGATTTCAATGGGAGGCGGAGGCGTTTTTTCCCCGCGAGCGAAAAAAACGGCTCGTAGGAAAAAGAAGGGACATGCCCTATCTTCGGGCGTTTACGCTTCTGACCTCCCATTGACGTCAATGGGAGGCAGAAGAAGCGAATTCCGCTGCATTTTTGCCTGTGGCGCTCAATGGCCACGGGCAAAATACTCCACGAAAAATGCCGCGAAAAAAGGCATGCAGGCAGAGCAAAATCTGCCTCAAAATTCCAAACTGAATTTTGAGGCAGATTTTCTGCCTGCAAAAAACTCTGTGTGAACCCAGCCTTATAATAGGCTGCAGAATTTGTCATTATACGATAGATTTTTTTTAACAAAGAGATATATGTTCTAGTACATGACGCCCTGATGAATTAATGGGACTGATGAACAAGGTAAGCAATTATTAGCCATGCACCGAGTCGTAACACGATGCCCATAGAAGTCTATAAGTCCTTGCTGTACTTCCATATGTCTCTGCTTTAATACAGAGACATACAGAGGTTTTAGTCTGATTCCATATGAGTCCGACAGAAAAAAAAATTGGGCCACATTTCAACGGATGTCGCATTATTCTTCTCTCCTAGAAACATCTGGGTAATGGTTGCAGTAGTAATTATTCTGGTATTAGATTGTAAGCTCAGCTGAGACATGAGCAGATGAATAAATATTCTGACATTGCGCAGCCTTGTATAATGCATAGGTACTAAACAAATAAAGGATAATACATAAATAAGGCGCGTATGCTGCAGCTTCCATGTGTATAAAGACATATGTGCCGACATACATAGATCACTAGGGTAGAAAGGCTGCAGAGTTGGTTAGATTTAATAGGAAATGACAGGAGTATAAATTGAACCCTGACAGTAGTTTCATGTGTTCTCGATAGCACGGAGCTGGTCTTTGATCAGAAGAGGATGGAAATAGAGGTTGAGACGTACTTTAGACGCGTTCTTCCCTTTAACCTCGATTATATTCCAGCCTGTTCTACTTCCCATTTCTCCATTAAAACTATCATTTCTCCCCCCCCCCTCTTCCTTAGTTTATTGGTGGGTCTGATGGATGGAGACGGCTGTGTTTCCATGGTAACCAGCGCCTTGTCTTCTTGGATGGATGGAATCCTTCTACGTTAAGCTTGGGGTACTAAAAAAATTTCAATCACCTAAGTATTTTAAGGACACCTAGTCTTGTACTGGATTATTACTATTTGCTTTTTCATTATTTATACAGGTTGTTTCCAGTGAAACCAACTAAATGGACAGCGCACATCAGCCTCTTACTAGTCAATGCTTTAGATTTACTTAGAGGATGAACTAAATATTATTTTTGCATGTTATTCAGGGGTAAATGAGGTTTCTTTAATCCACAATGCAAAGGACCAACAGTTGCATATTGAATAGATTATAAAATAAAAATAATATCATAGTCTGTTTGACTTTTGTTTAACTTGTTTATAAAAGCTGGAAAAGATTGACATAGCCAAAGTTAAATGTCTATTTTGATCATTGTCTTGTGTTCTGCTGTAAGAAGGAATTGATTTTGAATATTTATCGACTAAATAAAAACTCGGATATAAAACTCTGAACATTTTCGAGGAGGACGAGGGTAGGGCATGTGAGAATTTTAAAAAACCCAAAGACTGGCTAAGAACTAAACTATGTGCCATGAAGTAATGGGTTGCAAACAGGTTCATAAAATAAAACATACAGCCATTCAATCCGTATTGATATTCATGAGACTTCTAAAATAAGGACGCATTTAAAGGTTATGTACAACTATGAAAACCTGTATCCGTCAGATCAGCAACACTGACAGGATCAGTGTCGGCGGTTCCTGTGTGTTTCTGACATGCAGGATCAAGAGGTTACCGATCACATCTAAGTTTATAACTTCGATATGATCGATTACAGGTGGATCCTGTGTGTCAGAGACGAGCAGGACCCGCCGACACTGGACCTATCAGTGCCGCTCACCTGACGGATACAGGTTTCAGCACTGGATAGAGCTGCTCTGTATACAGGATACAAAACAGCTGTATCTCAAAAAGTAAAAATAATTTTTAATAAAAAGTAATTAGAAAGTTGTACCAAACACAAGGATAAAAAAAAATTTTAGGAAAAAAATATGTTTTCAAAGAATTTGTAATATATGGATCTAACACCGGAACTACCCATAGTTCCACTGAATCAAACTTGGAAAGCCATAGTGTAGTAATCTGGACCAGTGGCTTTCAAGGTGCCACCAAGACCCTTCATGGAGGGAGCTGCTCCAGTCTACTGTAAGTTCTGTTATTATGGAATTAAATTTTTTTTGTCCTCATTTGCAACACTTAACCAAGTAGAGAACTTTTTTTTGCCTGTTTGACAAATTGGTTTGTTATTCGAGGCCATTATATCCAGTTGCATTCTATAGGTTGGCAAATCTGAGAATCAGGTATCCCATTTCTAGCGCCTCAAAGTGCCTCTGGAAGCAATGTTAACACAAGAACTATTCATCAGGTGCTTCATGGATTGGGTTTCCATGGTGAAACAACCGCACAAAGTCCTGAGGTCAATGCCAAGTATCGGGGAAAGTGTTGAACAGTCATTGGATTCTGGAGAAGTGGAAGACGGTTATCCTGGGGAATAAACTGGGATGCCATGAGAATTTGTAATGCCTTAATGCAAAGCTTAGTGGAGGAGGTTGGGCTGGCCCACTTAGTTCCACTGAATCTTAATGCTACAGCATACAATGGATTGTCTACACAATTGTGTTTCCAAGCTTGTTGTGACAATTTAGGCAAGTCCAACTTGCCCATTGCCCAGACATTAAATGTTTGCTCCCAACATACTTCACATTCTACTACCCAAATTGGGCAACACCAACATAACCATAGCCTTTGACCCAAAGTGGGTTATTATTAACATGCTTCACTGACCCTACATTGCACTTACCTAAAGAACTGCACAGACATACATCAAAAGTGGTGGTTTGATGCAGGGTACCTATGGTTTGGCACCCAATACTGGCACTTAAGTTGCCATGGATAAAAGTCTAGTAGTTCCATAGTTTTTAATCACTTGTCCAGGTCTCCCAGCTGCAATATCCCCCTATTTTACTAGCACACAACAATATCAGCTACTTTGAGGTTCAACTATGAAGCGTGAGAATGTAGCTAATCAATTCCCTATCTATGTACTTCATAGAAAATACTATATGTCTAAGGCCCCATGCACACAACCGTAGTTTTCATTCATAATTATGGATGAAATTGTGGACCTCTTAATTTCTTTTGGCCATGGACACCTTACGGATGTGTCCGTGCAGTAGAATATAGAAAATTTCCTATTCTTGTCTGGAATTGCGGCACGCACTCACCCATAGAAGTCTATGGGCGCCTCTGCAATTGTGGACGGCTACAGATGTGTATCTGTAGGCGTCGGATCCGTATTTGCGGACAGTAAAAACCCTTATGGTCGTGTGCATGAGACCTCACTGGTACCTCCACCCTTGGCGCTACTTTAAAGAACATAGTAGAGAATTGTCTTACAGAAAAGGCAGACTACACTCACTTACTGGTTTGACATAGCTTATCTCTTACATTTTAATTAATGGGGCAGATTTTCAATGTGTTTATACCAGTTGTCTTCAGCATAAACGCCATATTTATGGGGGCCATGCGTCAATATGTCTGCAAAAGAGGTGCTTCAGAGTTACGCAGAGCGCGACCTATTCCTGAATATTTTCTGCGGGTTTTCTAGTTAGGTCCGACCTGGCATTATTTTTAACCTATGCTAGAGTCATTGTAACGTCTATGGCCGGGGGTCGTCGTTCAGACTTACCCCTTGACGGCCCCGGCCATGGACATCTCTCTTCACGGCGTCTGCTCCCTCCAGGGAGACGCCGGCACTCACTTCCGGGTAGTCTAAGTGATTCCCGCAGGGCGCACACGCCCGCGCGTGCAGGGCCTTAAAGGGCCAGTACGCGTCCAACTGTCACCCATCAACTATTAGCCCAAATGGCTGCTGGACTATAAAAAGGGGCTCTGCCCACTGGTTCCTTGCCTGAGCGTTGTTGTATACCTAAGTTTGTCTTGCAAATGGTCTCCCAGTGTTTTCCAGTTCCCAGTGTTACCCGTTCCTGCTGCCTGTACCCTGTATCCCGTGCTATCGTATCTACAGTGAAAGTCAAGTCGAGTCTTCCGCTGCATCCACGGTGCCACCTGCTGAGAGAGTCAAGTCGTGCCTTCATCTGCTTCCACGGTGCCTCCCACTGTGAAAGTCAAGTCCTGCTTCCGCTACTGTCTACATTGCCTCAGGTACCCATTCCGAACTATAGACATTGTTTTGTACCTTGTTGGCCAGCTGCTACCCCGCTACATGGTACGGCCCAGTGGGTCTACACACCGCGCCGTAACACTTTAGTGGGACTAAAAAAAAATTACAAAAATGAAAAAATAAGTTAAATAAAGTTTAAGACAATATACAAAAAAAAGATGCAAAAGTCAAAGAAAAACTCCTTTTCATATTTTCTTAAAATAACAAACAATAAGAAATCACTAATATATTTAGAATGGAAAGCTTTGGCTAAAAGGGCAAAAGAAGTAGGAGAATAATGGAGGGGAATGATTAATAAATTGTTCTCAGAAATGGGAATTAGAGAACTATATGTATTGAAAGATGTTGAACTTTTCCTAAAAGATTTTAGGTGAAAGGATGGCAGACCCAGGGATGGGAGGTAGGGGAGGGGGGAAGGAGGATTATAGATTAAGTATTGTAACTTTGTTAATTGTATTCAAAATGCTTGGGAGACCAGGAAATTTTTTATGTATGTTATTTGAAAAAAATGGAGTACAATTTATTTTTAAAAAAAGAAAAAGAAATACGCATAATTTGTACTGCCGCGTCTGTAAATGTCTGAACTATTAAAATACAAATGTTATTAATCCCACACGGTGAAAAACATAAAACAAAATTATGAAAACTGCCAGAATTTATGTTTTTGTAGTCACTTCGCCTCCAAATAAAATGGAATAAAAAGTAATCAAAAAGTTGTCTGCATGCCTCGCAAAAAGTTCCCACATTTCTCCAGTTACAGAAATATGAAAAAGTTATGGGTCTCAGATTTTTTTTTTTTAGTAAAACATCAAAAAACAATATTAATTTGGTATCGCCGCAAGGCCAAGTGCATACGATGCGTATTACATGCAGATTTGGCGCGCTTATTTTCCTGCAGCAAATGCGCAGCGTAATACACCACCAGCAAAGTAAATGAGATTTCAAATAATTTCATCTACACGTTGCAGAATTGTTCCAGACGTAAATTGACCTGCGGTGAATATTTAAAAATCCGCAGCATGTCAATTTATCTTGCGCTTCCGCCTTCGGAATTGTATCTGACAAGTTTATAAAAAAAATCAACAAAATCCGCAGCATAAAAACGCACCTATTTCGGCATCAAAATGTAATGTAAAACCTCACCTAAAAACGCATAAAAAAACACACTATTACGTTTGGATTTTACCGGTGTTTATCTGCGGTTTTGATGTGGCTTTTTTGCACTAAATTACGCAACGTGTGTATGTAGAATAGAGTTATCAATTTTATAGGACGGTGAACGACGTAAGTACAAAACCCAAAAAACAGGACTATATATATACATTGTTAATGTGCTAAATGACTATTCTAGCTGCAAACGTCTGTTTTTTTAATGCAATATCTACATAGGTGTATAGAGGCCCATTTCCAGCAACCATCACTCCAGTGTTCTAATGGTACATTGTGTTTGCTAACTGTGTTAGAAGGCTAATGGATGATTAGAAAACACTTGAAAATCCTTGTGCAATTATGTTAGCACCGCTGTAAACAGTTTTGCTGTTTAGAGGAGCTATAAAACTGACCTTCCTTTGAGCTAGTTGAGAATCTGGAGCATTACATTTGTGGGTTCGATTAAACTCTCCAAATGGCTAGAAAAAGAGAGCTTTCATGTGAAACTCGACAGTCTATACTTGTTCTTAGAAATGAAGGCTATTCCATGCAAGAAATTGCCAAGAAACTGAAGATTTCCTACAACGGTGTGTACTACTCCCTTCAGAGGACAGCAGAAACAGGCTCTAACCAGAGTAGAAAGAGAAGTGGTAGGCCCCGCTGCACAACTGAGCAACAAGACAAGTACATTAGAGTCTCTAGTTTGAGAAATAGACGCCTCACAGGTCCTCAACTGGCAGCTTCATTAAATAGTACCCGCAAAACGCCAGTGTCAACGTCTACAGTGAAGAGGCAACTCCGGGATGCTGGCCTTCAGGGCAGAGTGGCAAAGAAAAAGCCATATCTGAGACTGGCTAATAAAAGGAAAAGATTAATATGGGCAACAGCACACAGACATTGGACAGAGGAAGATTGGAAAAAAGTGTTATGGACAGACGAATCGAAGTTTGAGGTGTTTGGATCACACAGAAGAACATTTGTGAGACGCAGAACAACTGAAAAGATGCTGGAAGAGTGCCTGACGCCATCTGTCAAGCATGGTGGAGGTCATGTGATGGTCTGGGGTTGCTTTGGTGCTGGTAAAGTGGGAGATTTGTACAAGGTAAAAGGGATTTTGAATAAGGAAGGCTATCACTCCATTTTGCAACGCCATGCCATACCCTGTGGACAGTGCTTGATTGGAGCCAATTTCATCCTACAACAGGACAATGACCCAAAGCACACCTCCAAATTATGCAAGAACTATTTAGGGAAGAAGCAGACAGCTGGTATTCTATCTGTAATGGAGTGGCCAGCGCAGTCACCAGATCTCAACCCCATAGAGCTGTTGTGGGAGCAGTTTGACCGTATGGTACGCAAGAAGTGCCCATCAAGCCAATCCAACTTGTGGGAGGGCCTTCTGGAAGCATGGGGTGACATTTCTCCCGATTACCTCAGCAAATTAACAGCTAGAATGCCAAAGGTCTGCAATGCTGTAATTGCTGCAAATGGAGCATTCTTTGTCAAAAGCAAAGTTTGAAGGAGAAAATTATTATTTCAAATAAAAATCATTATTTCTAACCTTGTCAATGTCTGGACTATATTTTCTAGTCATTTTGCAACTCATTTGATAAATATAAGTGTGAGTTCTCATGGAAAACACAAAATTGTCTGGGTGACCCCAAACTTTTGAACGGTAGTGTATATATATATATGTGTGTGTGTGTTTATATTAAGAATATACAGTTATCTTCTCATTTTTAGATTAAAATCCTATCAAGGGGACATAAAAAATGTTTATTGTCCCTTTAAGCTATTATTTCCTAATATTGGTCATTTTTTTTCTTAATTCTGAGCCCCACAAATACAAATCATGATGCACACTGTGATGAATTAACACAAGCACTTGATCAGTTGCCAAAGCCTTCAAACCTGAAGTACAATGACCATCTTTCTTTCAGTGGCTCATCAAAGGAGATGACATCAAGGGCACCAAGGGGAGTGACTTGAGTCACTTATTAGTTTTCCTGAGATAAATGAAAACAGCTGAGACCAAGAAGAAACAATTATAAGGATTCAAAGGACATTATACTGGTATCATACTTGAGCTACTAAAAATTGAGGCTACACTTTAATCCCACACCTTTGGACAGCTGTAAGTTTGGTTTAGGTATAGCATAGGAGTTTTAATAAGAATTGTCTAAAAATCCCAGGGTGTTGCTGCCTTATATAAAAAAAATAAAAAAATATATATTTTGTTGTTTTTTTTCACAAAAGCACCAAATTGTGTAACTACAGCTTTGTGTTACACAATTTGAGATAATCCGGGAATATTTTCTTGCGGCTCTGTACCCATGGGTTTGATTACTAACTAGGTCAACATCTGCTGTAACACCTAGAATATTCTAGAAACGCTAAACTAAATGTATGATATTTACAATGTATTGAAATTCTGTCCCTCTGATTAGTGTTTATGGATAGGTCACTAATATACTGTTATATGGACAGATGTGCGTGAACAAAACCTCTAAGATATAATCTTCCCAATGTACAAGTGTGGGCTTAAAGTGGACCTGTCACTAGGTCATATAAGTTGAACTGGTTTACTCACCTGAATATCGCCGTCTCCCTGATTCCAGCGCTGTTTTTCTTTTTCTTCTGGAGCCCCCATTCCAGAGATAAGGCCCACTACTGTGTTAGCTACCTAATTTGCTGTAGTTAGCCAAAGGGGCGTGAACTACCCTCAAGCTGCTTCGTGTTGATTAGTCAGCATCAGAAGCAGGGAAGCTAGCTCCACCCCATTAGCAGACTTTATCAAATTAAGGAGCTAACATAACAGTGGGCCATAACTCTGGAACAGAGAGGTCTGGGAAAAAAAGAAAAACAGCGCTGGAATCAGGGAGACAGCGCTATTCAAGTCAGTTAACCAGTTCAACTGGTATGACCTATGACAGGTCCTCTTTAACAAAGAATAAACTACACTTTATACGGAATGGATCACTGTTATTTTTTTTAATTAAATATCTATATTGAGACATATTGCATTTTATTCTGTATTCTTTATTTTCTGATTGTATATTTTTTTTATTCTATATTCGGTGCATTATTATGGGGGCAGGCATCTTTGTTACGCTGCTACTCTGAGCTTTGAACAGCAGTTCCAGGGATTTGCTATACAGCAGACATCTGGATATTAGCAGTCTCAGATAGAAAATGACTCACTGACTTCTATGAAAGTATGTTGTGAGCATGCTCTGTATAATGTGCAGAGGTCACTGTGCAGGGAGGGGCGCTGTCCATATCACCTTTTGTCAATGGTGGATCCTGAGTTATTTGTCTCCAGCTCTATAATAGAGGTGTTAAGTTTTATTTCTAATCCTGCCCTCTGATGACACTGAGATGACTTCTGAAAAGCGTTAGCTTATTGTGTGGGCTCAGTAACCAGTGCAAATAGAGTGACATGGAAAAAAAAACATCATAAAAAATGTTTAACAGAAAAATCAGATTTACATTTTTTTTTTTTTTACGATATATCCCTTAAATAGTTCTCTATAAATATTGGTTTAGCGCGTAACTAGCAATTTTTTTTATTGAATATGAGACACTCAATTAAAGGGACTACAAATGTGTAGCTAATTCTGCATATTCAATCTCAATTTAGTGATCAGTGTGATAATCCACGAATCAATGGTAAATTTTGCTAAAATATATTGGGTATTCTAAAAAAAACTAAAAAAAATCTGCTGCTAAAATTAGCTGGGAATTTCTCATCTGGGTGAATGCAAAAATATAATTGTTAACATTTGCTATAACATTCATGGGATATTTGTTCTGATCGTTGCATGTTTTTTTGTGTTATTTGCTGAACTTTCCCATATTGGCTAATGAAATATTCATCTTAGGCCTCAAGCACACGACCGTAGTTTTTGTCCGCAATTCTGAATCTGTAGTTGCGGATAAAACACTGTCACATCCATTTCTATCTGTCACGTTCACCTTACTGTATATTTACCGGTGTGCTTCCGGGCCGTAGAAATGAGCCGCAAAAAAATAGTACATGTCCTATTTTTCGCATTTATGGACCGTGCTCCTTTCCTCTGGCGTAACCACTGCTGTACCAGCCATAGCGGCTGCTATGGGGCTCGTGGCATAAGGGGGCCTGTGCCACCCACCCTTAGGACGCAGATACTTTTGAACACTATGGCAGAGCAGGGAGGTATCTCCCTGCTCTGCCATTTACTAGGCTACAGGCTACGTTCGTCACTGGATCACGCCGGCCTACGCAAGGATCCCGTCTGCATTGAGGATGCTTTGGAGAAGCTCAGTTGGTCGCGGGATCTGAGTATTTTTTGTTTTATTTTTTTGGGGGCGCTATCTACAGGGTAGCTGTATGGCACTATCTACAAGGGGGAGGAAGGGCTCTATCTACAGGGGGAATGTGGGGGCACTATTGCACTATTTACAAGGGGAAGGTGGGGGCAATATCTACAGGGGCAGCAGTATGGCACTATCTACAAGGGGGAGCTAGGTTGCACTAGCTACAAGGGCGGGCTGTATGGCACGATCTACAAGGGTGAAGGGGCACTATCTACAGTGGGGCTGTATGGCGCAATCTACAGGGGGGCTGTATGGCATAATCTACAGGGGGGCACTATCTCAAAGGGGGGGCGCGTGTGGCACCCAGGCGATGGGGGGCAATCAAAAGCTTGCTATGGGGTCCAGTCTTTCCTCGGTACGCCCCTGCTCCTATTCTTATTCATTTAAGCACGTTCCGCAAATGCGGATGACACTCCGTGGCCCGTCCGTGCAGTATTTACTGTCCGTAAATACTGCATGGTCGTGTGCATAATTCCTTACAGATTCATACATATAAAGCCTTAGCACACGCACCCATTCATTTCTATGGTCCTATGCACAAGACTGTGACGTTCGCAAATCTATGTGGGGCCCGCAAATCCTGCTCAGACTCGCCCATCGTGCATGATCGTCCCTGCTTTTTTTTTGGGCGGACCCGTTAATACTGGTGACACATTTCAGGACAGCAAAACCACTACAGCCGTGCGCAATAGACCTTAAAGGCAATCATAAACCTTGGAGGTCCAGTATTCTGTGTTTATTCATTAGTTATTTTTTTTTCTGATACAGCACTCTAAACCCCCTGCATAAACAGAGATTAATAATAAAATTCTGTCCGTCTGCAGCCACCACTAGAGGGAGCTTATGAGCTCCTAGAGGTGGCTGCAAGAAGTCAGAATTTTATAATTTTACTTTATATCTTATCAGGGGATTGGAGCTCTGTATAAGAAAAACAAAGCTCAGACCTTTATAAAGATGATAAAAAAAATTATGAGGACAGAAGTTTGGATGTAAAATCACATTGTGTTTGAAGGTGGGCATTTGTTACCCGACAGCTGGTAATAGCCTAACATTAAATAAAAAATTAGTACATAACCCTACAAATCATTCTTTGCTGAATAAATATTGTCCTTTGTATTCTAATATGTATTCTGCAGACTATTGTCTTAAAGACTATGTACACCTTTGAAATTGTTTCTTTTGTTTAATAAAAATGTCTATCAGTGTGTTTGGTGCAACTTTCAAAATATTTTTATAAAAAATTATTTTACTTTCTGAGATACAGCTGCTTTGTATCCTGTATACTGAGCAGCGGTATTGTGCGCTGAAATCTTTATCTGTCAGGTCAGCGGCACTGACGGGTTCAGTGTCAGCGGGTTCTGCGTGTCTCTGACACAGGATCGAGCAGCTATCGATCACATCTAAGTTCATAACTTACACGTGATCGATTACAGGTGGGTCCTGCGTGTCAGAGACATGCAAGAACCGCTTTTACTGAACCTGTCAGTGCACAATACAGCTGCTCTGTATACAGGATACAAAGCAGTTGTATCTCAAAAATTAAAAATAATTTTTAAGAAGAATTTTGAAAGTTGCACCAAAACACGGATACACATTTTTATTTAAAAAACAAAACGACTTAAAAAAAGGTGTGCATAGCCTTTAACAACGGTATTTTTCTTCAGGGGTATTTCTTGGTAAACAGCAGGTGGAGGATTAAGAGAAGGAAGACGAGAAGGACGTTCTAGGATAACAGATTGAAAAATTAGTCAATTTTGAAGAAGAATGAATCTTAAAATATATTATTATTGTGGCATTCATGGTTGATGTATCTACCTATTGTGGGAATGTCCATTTAGTAGAACTGTTCAGTAAAGCCAGTGGCCATTTGATAAAGAACTTCTGTGTAGATGCTTGTTCATGCAAATACCTAGCCAGCCAATCATGTATGAGTGACTCAATTCATAAAAGCTGCAGAGATATATTGGAAAAATTTTGAAATTAGCTTAGATATCACAGACATTGATCATGCATCCTATGTAGACCCAGCATTAGACAGAGGCCCAATTTGATCGCCCACTCTCCATCTATACAGAACATGTGCAGGTTTACATTTAACTACACTGCAATCTTTATCATTGCACAAACAGGACATATCACCAATAAGATCTAATAGATTATTTGTGAATCATCCCATAAGAAATATACGGTATGGACACCCCTGCTATTTATTGAGTTGTTTCAGCCACACACATTGATAACAGGTGCATAAAATCAAGCACACAGCCATGCAATCTCCATAGACAGTGAAAGTAGTATGGGTCGTATGGAAGAGCTTAGGCTGTGTTCACATAAGTGTCGAGCTTCTGTTCATGGGCTCCGTTCGACCTTTCCGTCTGGGGATCCGATGAACAAAAAGCCAAACGGAAACCATAGCTTCCGTTTGCATTATCATTGATTTCCATTGCAATTGGTTTCCGCTCCGTAAGGTTTGCGTTTTTTTAGCGGAAACAATAGAACCGTCAACTACGCTTTTCCGCTAAAAAAACGCAAACTTTACAGTACGGAAACAAATAGAAACCAATTGCAATGGAAGCATTACCATTGAAATCAAAGGAAATGCAAACGGAAGCTATGGTTTCCGCTTGGCTTTCCATTCATTGGTTCCTCCGAGGGAAAAGTCTGACAGAACCCAGGAACGGAAGCACAACGCTGGCACTGTCATAGGATGCCACCTTTGCCTCAAGTCAATTTGTGACATTTCTGATCCGCTAGATCTGCCCTTGTCACCTGTATGTGCAATTATTGTGACGTGGAAGCATCTAGGAGTAACAACTCAGCCACGAAGCGATAGACCACGCAAAGTGCTGAAGTGTGTGGTGCAAAAAGACACCATCACTGGACTCTGGAGCATTGCAATCGTGTTCTCTGGAGTGATGAATCGTATCTCACTGTCTGGCAGTGTAATGGAAGAATTGGAATTTGGCTTATGCCAGGAAAATGTTACCTACCGGAATGCATAGTGCCTACTGTAAAATGTGGTGAAATGTTCTGGGGCTGTGTTTGAGGGTTTTATTTCCAGTGAAGGGTAATGATAAAGGGGTTTTCCAGAGCTCAAGAAAAAACGGGGTAAGAGCAGGAAATATGAAATATGTTAAAATAAAATAACCAGTACTTATCTGATAAATTGCCTGCTGCTCCGGCGGCGCTGCTCCGGTCCCATATATCGCTGAGTGCAGTGATTGGCTGCAGCCAAGTAAACAAAGAAAAGCGGGAAGCACCGGAGGGGCGTGGGATTTATCTTGTGAGTACTGGTAATATTCCTTATATTAAAGGGGTTATGTGGGGACCTAAAATTATTAGCAGTATACTCACTGCAGTATGTGAATACACTCGCTAATATACATTGCGGTGCACCGTCGCGCTGATTGAGATTTTAATAGATTTTTATAGCGCTGGCGGGGAACCAGAAAACTAGTTGCACGGTCCTCCTTGATGACACGATTCTTCGTCATGTGACCGGCCCCTCTGTACTTTATGTACAAGCAGTAGCACAGCGATTAGTACAGCGCTATACAAATCTATGAAAATCTCAGACTCAGCGCGACGGCGGACCAGAATGTATACTAGCATAGTGCAGTGAGTACACCGATAATACTTTTCGGTCCCCACATAGCCCCTTTAACACATATATCTATATTCAGTGTGACACTTGCTAGACAGTATTCATCTGACCGTATGACCGTTCATACACCATGATGGATGGTTAATATCTTACGGTTTTAATGGTTTTGTAACCAGAATTCTTGCTTATGTATGGATTCAGATTTGCCTATGAAGCAAGATTTTGAGACATTAAGTAAACCACTAAGACCATGAAGCTACTATTTTATCACGGCGATCACAGGTAATGGTTAAAAAAATGAATAATAAATGTAACATTAGCACATACCATGGAGGTTAGTGTTGCCATTATCATGGAACACATTCAATCTTTAATTGTCCCTCTGGCTTGATTTCCAAACTATAGAGGAGACTCTTCAATAATGAGAAAATTGTAAAGCTTCCTATATTATGGTCATGTTGACCTATACAAAAAGTCCCATTTGAAAAACGATTCAACCTAAAAATTGTGCCCCTGTTACTTTGTTAAAGGATATTTGATTAAATATGTAGCCATTTTAGATTTCAACCGGATGTTTATTAGACCTCTATCCCTCATATCAATGTTGAACTATTATAATATTTATGAAAAGACGTTTCACACCCCCATTATTATCATACACTAAAGCTGGCCATACATTTTAGATAGTTGTCGGCCGAACGCTATTCCTCTCGACTTCCCCATACACTCTCTTCTGGCAGCGGTTTATCTAATAACGAACAAAAGGATCGGGCATGTAGAAATTAAACATGTCCGACCCTTCTCTTCCCCGACATCTGCAGAGCCAATACACATTAAATGGTCATCTGGTTTTGCCGACATCGGTGGGTTTGGTTGACATACATTTAACGTGTATGGTGAGCCTTAGTGGAAAGACATTTTATGCAAAGTTCTTATTATGCAGATATTGCTTCTAGAATGTTTAGTTCAAAACATAATGGGTGAACAACGTGAACGTGCGATGGTTGTAAGTGAAGCTCAGATGTGATCAAAAGCAAAACCTCTACACTTGTGAATTGTTCCTGAGCAGCAGTTTTCAGGGAGTGGAGAATTGGACAAAAAATAGGAACAGTAGGCATTCGGGGGAAATTTTTCTGGCAAAGATCAGTCGTAAAGATCAGTTTTTGGACAAAAATGTTGCGACTTTTGCATTTTTACAATCCACTTTTCGAAACAGTGGGCAGGATTTAACAGGAGAGGCATAGCCACCCGCAGCCAGACAAATTCACTATGATTTACACCAGAAACTGGTGTCAATTATAGCTAAAATCTACAAAATGTCCCTTTTTGGTGCACAGAAAGACAGAGATGTATGTCATCTTTTGAGAGGTGTGCGCCTTTTAATGCATTTTACTCTATTGCTCTTTATATTAACACTGGCGTATGACAGTAACACCAAGTCCCCCCAATGTCTGCGCTGGTAAACAGCTACTGGAGATTGTTAGACTTGTACAGACACGAGTTACTCTGCTTCACAGAACACAGAATCGGAGACCAAGTCAGAGCTCAACATACAGTAAAATGCTGGACATTACAATATATAAGGCGCCATTCACATCTCGATTGTGCTATTCGCCGGGCGTATACGTTTTTAAACACTAAAAAAGTATTGAAACGTATAGCTCGGCGTATACATACAGTATAATGGGTCATACGTAGACCCAAAATAGCATCCGTTTGGTCTATGTTTGTCATGGTATACGTTGGGATACTTTTTTTTGAAAGTACTGAAAAGCCTAGCCTGCTACGCTATTCTGTACTTCAAAAAAACGTTTACGCGACGTAACGTGTTTTTTTTTAGCATTGATCTCAGTGGACGACGTATACAAACATAATACTATATGTTTGTATTCGTTTACATACAGTAAATCTATCTGTTTTGTTTTTTTTCTATCAGTGTTCATTTAAAAAAACAAAACGTATACGTTTTTTTCAGGTACAAAATGGACAGAAATGTATACTGACGTAGGAGTACATGCTATAAAAAACACTGACATAAACAGAGAATAGTACACGTTTGTATACGTTTTCAATGGTCCCTGTTTTTATAAAAAAACTTATACGCCCGGCGGATAGCACAAACGCGATGTGAATGGGGCCTAAGGATGAGGAAACAGAGGATTAAAATGCTGCTCATAATAGACTGGCCACTAAGTGTAGAATAGTAATATAATAGTCAAATAAGTTTGAATGAGGTCCTAAAGTTGTCCCAAGATATAAGATATGTGCTCAAGGATCCGCTCATACAGAGTAGAACAAAGTCAACCAAACCCGTTGATTTTAATGAGATCGGTTGACAATCTGATGTGTATAGGGACAGACCAACAATCCTTAGATGGCAGATGTGGGGGGAAGCATCGAGCATGTTGGATTTCAACATGCTCTATCCTTTGTATCCACGAGTTATAAGCTCCTGACAGAGGTGTTTCTAAGTATCTAATCTCCTCTCCCCATTGAAATAAACATATATGCCTGGCTGAGCCGGTAAAGTTCAGCCGACAGCTATCTAACGTGTAGGGCCAACTTCAGGTCTATGTGGCTGGCAGACCTTTGCCCAAGTCTAATGTTGGGGTAAAAAATAGTTGAGACTGGTTGGATTTTGTCCTATTGTTTCATGGTATGCATTCGTCTCCGTCACCTTCACCGAGTTAGCATGAACAACCACCTGAGCAAAAAATGCATGTTAACTGAGGCATTGTTTAATGCCCATGGTCACCTTAACTGTCTATAGGTAACTTTGTTAAGCCGACGGCTATTCCTCCCGATCCCCATCTCTATGGGGAGAGGGGAATAAGCCGCTGCCAGACACCTCTGGTGGTAGGTAATCTCCCGTGAGAACAAAGGATCGGGCATGCCGAAATCCAACATGCCTGATACTTTGTTCACCAGACATTTACTGTCGGAGGATAGTTGGGAAACCCCCATGCACATTAGATGGTTGGTGGAGCCCTCTGGGTACATCTACTGTATGTGCTCCTTTATACACCCTTAAAACAATTTCCTGAAACAAAGTCAATTGGCCTGAGCTACTATGCAATTTATCAGGTTTTATCGACTAAAAAAAAAAAAAAGTCTTGATTAATAAAAATCGCTCACTTTTTCCATCAAAAATCAAAATTATGATCATTGTAGATTGGCATAGACTTTTTTTTTTATACTAGAAGAACAAATAATAAAGTACTAGATAACAGATACCCAAACAGTGGACACTAAACCTTAACTCTATTTTAGCTACCTTTGGTGTACAGTTGAATACAATAACTTGTTGTCAGTAAGTGGCTAGGTCAAGGCGTTCAGAGGCGGACTGTAGTGTTCGAAGTCCAGAGAAATGTCTTCCCCCATGGTCAGTACCTTATCTCACATATCTCCAGTTCTGAGACTCTCCATAACTATATAATAAGTACATAACATACATATTTGTGAAGGATATTTCTAGCTCTTTTCATAAGGTTTACTTTTATAACAACATTCCAGTTAAAATCTACATAAAAAGTTAAGTAACTATGTGAATATTTCCCTTATCTTGTAATGATTTGAGTTATAAGTGGTTCTCACTTGTAATCCGTAAGTAGTTCAACTGCACAGACATTCATGTGACTTAAAGGATAAGCCATAAATATCCGATAGTTAGGGGCCCGATGTACCTCCTTGCCGGTGTCCTTGGTCTAATAAGAAATGAGGAAACATTGGACCCCTGTTCTCCCAGTCAGTGTGACTCTCACGTAAGACATTTATGATGCATAATTTAAAAAGTCTATCCCTCTGACAATTTAGCTCTATATAACTCTCAGCTTAATCCCACAATGCTCTGCTTTCCAACAACAAAATTTACATTTTGATTTCTATCTGATCAGAAAATGAAACATTATTCAATAATAAAGAACAAGATAAGTAAAGAAAAATATTCACAAAGATATTCAACACTTTATGTATATTTTACCTGTCAAATTATGTCATCTGTAGTGAATTACACTTCAAAGGCAAACGAAACTTTCAAAAAAACTTTTAACATGTCAGAAGTTTCGATCGGTGGGGGTCCGAGCACTGAGAACCCTATTGATCGCTAAAACGAAGCGGCATAAGTGCGGTATCGTTTTGTTTCTGACCGACTTTCCTCGGAAAGCCGAGCAAGCGGTGTACGAACGCATAGACTTACTATGGAGCCCATACATCACTTGCTCGGCTTTCCGAGGAAAGACGATCAAAAACAAAGCAGAGCGCTTCTGCCGCTGCGTTTTAGCTATCGGTGGCGGTCTCAGTGCTTGGACCCCCACCGATCATATTTCTGACATGTCACTATGACAGGTCAAAAGTTTTTTGAAAGTTTAGTTACCCTTTAAGGATAGCAGTCCAAGATCCGGCATATCTCCACATTATATAGTTTACATTGTTGTTTTACTCGCACCAAACCATCCAGGCATTATACTCCATTGATAAATCTGCCAACTTAAAAAAGTTTGTATGTTTTGTTTTTTTATTATCTGGTTTATAATCACGGTGTTATGTTGTGTTGTATATTTACCAAGTTATGTTGAGGATATTTATGCAAGGCGCCCTTTTCTCTAATGATTCCGTTTGGGATTCCTTTGGGTTTCCCAAAGTGATAATTTGCATTATATACATTTAATTTATACAGTTTAAGGCCTCTGCATCCAAGTGTACTACGACTCCGAACAACCTCTGTGGACCTCCTGTAACTTTATATGCCTATGATTTCATACAGGGTCAAATGTTTTTTTTTCTGTTGGATTCGATATGAAAAAGACAAAAAAAAACAATTGCCACATTGCTTCGAAAGGACAATATAATATCCCCATGATATGGCAATGTAAGAACAGCATATGGCGTCACACAGAATGTTTATGGCTCCATAGTACCAAGCCGCAACTATTCTGCGTAATTCATGACCAAATCCTTGCTTTGTGCATGAGACCCTAAGTAAGACATTACCCATACAAATATTCACAAGATGAAACTAAGGGTATGTTCACAGGCAGTGACCAAAAACGTCTGAAAATACGGAGCGGTTTTCAGGCAAAAACAGCTCCTGATTTTCAGACGTTTTTGTAGCAACTCGCGTTTTTCGCTGCGTATTTTACGGACGTTATTGGAGCTGTTTTTCAATGGAGTCAATGAAAAACGGCTCCAAAAAAGTCCAAAGAAGTGACATGTACTTCTTTTTCGCGGGCGTCTTTTTACTCGCCGTATTTTGACAGCGACACGTAAAATTACACCTCGTGGGAACAGAACACCGTAAAACCAATTGCAAGCAATGGGCAGATGTTTGTAGGCGTAATGGAGCCGTTTTTTCAGGCGTAATTCGAGGTGTAAAACGCCCGAATTACGTCTGAAAACACTGCGTGTGAACATACCCTAACTCTATATAGCGATCTAGATCTCCTTACCTTTCCAGAATAGTTGCTGGATTCTAAAATCCATACTACGGAGTTTATTCAATGTCTTTTTAGCAGCTGCATTGTGAGTAAAATCCATCTTCCTTTATTACTCAAACGTTATTTTTGAACCATGGTAACCATATTATAAAGCAGAGCTTTCCTGCAGACCTTTAATAAATTAGTTAAAAAACGGCACTCTAATTTCATATGCATAAATAGCGGCCAGACCTATTGAGTATTATCAAGTTCTCCATCCATTGTGCCCTAATGTTATCAGTAAAATATGGGTACAGTTTAGTTCTTTGCAAATCCATACCATGAATGTGATACTTGTGTCTAAGAACCTTGGATGTTCCCGTAAAATATTTGATATATCGCGTACAATTGAAAAGTCAAACAAAGCCTTCCGGGCCAACACACAAGGGAGGCTTCTCTTTGGATTTTATTTAAAGCATCAGTTTTCATTCAAAAAAAGAAATGTGTGTGCACACGTCTGTGTGTGACAATGTATCTATGCATACATATACACACACGCATGTATACATACACATACAAATGGTTAACTTTTTTTTTTTTTTTAACTTTTCTTTTTTTTCTTTAAAACAGAACAGACCTCTGTCTATTGACATGAAACAGAGTAAACAGGTAACACTGGGGTTGGGAAAAGTGTGCAGATTACAAACACCAAACAACAGGGAATATTACACCTTTACCAGCAAACCCTCTTCCCCAAATCCCAGCATCAGGCTGTGATGCAAGTAAGCTCATCTGGGGCAAAGGCAGCGCCTGTAACACGTTATATACAGCACTGCTAATGCAGGCTATGAAGAGCTGTGTATCCCACTGGGAGAAATATTCAAATAAATTTATTTTTTTTAGCAGTGAAAGATCCCTGCTGGTAAGAGCCAAGTGATCTTAAAAACATATAAAAAAAATAACAATAACAATAAAAAGGAAAGGGGTAAAGGGGAAAGTTGTCTTTTGGTTAAAGAGCTAACAGGTTGGTTTACAATGTGGCACGTGGGGCATTCTGACACCCACAACATACGTCAAAATGAGAAACGCATTTGGACACGAAAAAAATAATACACAATGGATCTTATCCATGTCTGAAAACCGTCTTGAATTAATGGCCTCATCTACAAGAAATACAGAAAGTCTGTTCATTATTCTTTAAAGTATATATATATATTTTTTGGAGCCTTGGTTTCCGGATGTGGAAATTATAAAGCATGAATGCCACCCAAAAATTCTCGTCCCATGGGAGGCATCTTTTTTTTCAACCCAGTCCTGAATTTTTTTTTCTGCCCAGTTAAGTTAGCAATTACTTAAAAAAAAAATCAATTACTGAACCAAAGAAAAAAATATTAAAAATAAAATAAATACATATATACACACATATATATCCCTATCCATATATATGTATATATAAAATTCCAAGACCAGAGTCAGAACACGGTGTGAACATTTGACCTGAGAATAACACAATTCCATTGGTTTCTTCTTAACAAAGCCATTCCAGATGAGCAGAAGGGCTGTCACCACGAGGTGACCGATCTCCACAAAAAGGGACGGAAAAAAAAAGGAGTTGGGCCCAGTTCCCTGTGTAACAGCCCAATGTGACACTAGGTAGAGGGAAGAAAATAGGGCAGTGGGTCAGGTGCAGGAATGAAAAAATCCATACTGGGGGAGGGAGGGGTTCCTCTTTTTTTGGTTAAAAGCTTTGGAATTTGCAGTATTTTGTTTGTGAAACTGGTTTTTTATTTATCTTTTATTATTTAAAATTCATATTTATTATTATTATTATATCATCGTCCAACTCCGAAGTCTACAGTCGTAAAGAACCCACTCCCACAGCAGTTCGAGAGCTGTCCTCGTGACAGCTTGGGTTCTCAGGAGCGCTTACAGGACTTCCCACCCTGTCAGACTTTTGGCTGAGGTCCGAATCAGATTCCTCAGAGAAACCGTCTGTTGGAAAGGAGGTCGCAACCCCTGAGGTGCTGCACGGACTTGAGGTAACTGTTGAGAATGAGGAGAATGTGGGGAGAGGAGGTTTGATGGGAGTACTGTGAGACCAAGTCTTTGTGGTGGCGCGGGGAGAAGCAGAAGGGGAAGGGGGTGAGAGGCTGGCTTTGGAGTCAGCAGCAGACTGAGAGGTAGATGCGGTGTCAGGATTGGGGAAGCAGGCAGAGTGAGGTAATAAACTAGGGTGCTCTTTGGCATTTCTTGCTGTTCTTTTGATTGTTCTATGTTTGTGCAAGGGTGACTCCAGATGTTGACGTAGGGCATCGCCCCCACACAGAGTGGCCTCACAGCCTAAGCAGCGGTAGGAGCCGCTACTGTCACCAGTGGGGACGATTGTCACAAACTCTTGCAGGTTCACCACAGATTGGCCAAAGTAGCAGAGGGACTTCACGTGGCTAATAGCCGCCTCCTCGCTGCTGAAGCTCAGCTCACACTTCCGGCAGACCAACTTGTACTGCACCTTTGGGACTATAAGTGGGTCCAAGAGACAGTCTGCACCTTGGTTTTCCACGTCTTTATGTTCTGGGGGTTTTTTGGAGTGCGATACCTCAAGGGTTGCAGGATTCTGTTCTTCCATCTTTGGGGAGTCTTTGGCAGGGTCTTTGTTAGAAGGAGAAACAATAGAAGGAGTTGGGGTTTGGCTTGCTTTGGGCTGTTGCTGCTGCAGTCTTTGATGATGGTGATGCTGCTGCTGCTGCTGCTGTTGTTGTTGTTTTTGCTGCTGCATTTGGAGTTGGCGCTGCTGCTGCTGTAGGGCTTCTTGTAAGCTTTGCTGGTACTGCTGATATTGTTGAAGCAAAGAGCTTGGTGAAAGTCCCATCAAAGCTTGGGAGATTGCTGGGTTGTAAGGGAACAGACTTTCCATTCCATACATTGGCTGCAGGTAACCACCCGGCAATGTCCCTGGAATCTGAGCGCTGTAGTAGGGAGAGAAGCCGGGAACAAAGTAAGGAAGAAACTGACTAGTAAGCAAGGCAGATGGATCTGATGTCAGGGCTGCTTGCAAAGCCTGCAGCTGGGATGGATCAACCACATATTCCATGCCTGGCATTGAGCTGGAAGTGGATGCTGGAGTGTCCCCTCTCTCTTTTTTTAGTAAAGTTGAGGGATCCCCTTTGCCTTTCACCCTTTCCTTCTCTTTCACCTTCTCACCGTCTTTTTCTTTCCGCAATTCTTGAGGTTGGGGAGCAGATCCAGGGTGTGTCTGTGATGGGAGGGTGGGGCTCAATGATTTGAGGGGTTGTTTATTTGGTTGTCCGGAAGTGGGGAGTCCAGGTGAAGGAACTGTGGTGTTGGACATGCCCATCACATTGGATTTTGGAGAACTTAACGCTGAGAACAATAACAGAAGAAAAAAAATAATTCAGTTTGTAGACTTTTATTTAAGAGGATCTGTAATCTATGCTCTGCATTCATAGTCTGTTTCATCATTAATAGCATATGGCCACATGCAGCAATTTTACCATATCTATTCCTTTTTCATGAAAACATAAAAAAAGGAAAGGAACAAAAGGAAACCTTAGAGTATGAGATGCTTTCGGAGAGCATATGAAAAGTTACTAGTAATATGAAACTATGTTTATGAAGCTGTTAAATTCAATGCAGTCAATATGTGGTGCAGTCAGAGGGGTAAAGCCTTGTGCACCATTTGGCTGGATTCAGATATATATGTTATTTTTTCTGAATACTGCTTACTATGTGGAAAGCCAGTCACCACAAGACAACTGCAATAAATTTCACCATATAGTATAGCCTCCAGCTCACTAGTCTTCTCTCCTATCAAAATAACATTACTAAAGAGCCATGCATGAACAAAACTAAACTGCATAACTAAAATTATTAATGTCCTGAGGTAGATATTATAATCAGGCAAAGATTGACTTAAGGTCCTTTTATACGGGCCAATATTGGCCGCAAAAACGAGCGACGATCAACGAGACAGACTCGTTGATCGTTGTGCGTTTGCTCCTTTCACAAGGAGCAACGATTGGTTATGTATAGGGACAAGCGCTCGTTACTCCGATCGCTCGTCCCCACACATTTCCATCATGTTGGCAGCACCTCTCCCTCTTTACACAGGGGGAGGTGCTGCCGACAACAATAATATTTAGTGCTGCTAAAAAGATGCGATCAGCTGATGAATAAGCGTTCGCTCGTTCATCGGCTGATCGTTGCCCTGTTTACACTGGGCAATGATCGGGAATGAGCGTTCATACGTACGCACGTTTGACCAATCATTGGCCTGTCTAAAAGGGCATTTGGCCTTCCAGTAATTTACTGATGAATCAGAAACTCAGATTGCACAATCTTAAAGTAGAATGTCCTCAAAGGGCTGTCTAAAAAGGTACAATGTCGTCAGTAATCAGAATAAGGGTACAAAGGCCTTGGCTCTTGACTGATCCAGCCATGATTGTAATAATCTACTGATCAATATTACACCTGATTGAACAACCCTTAAGAAGAATGACATAAAATGAAAATAAAAACATCACACATAATAGCATTCATTAGTATCTAATTTGATCAAAGAACCAAAAGGAACCAATATTATTATTATTTTTTTAAACAATTAAAGCCTATGTCCGTATGTCACATATTTACAGAACTTTTATAAAATAGTAGCAGTTAGCTAAATCTGCCCGATATATTGTCTATTTAACTTTTTAGAAAAAACATGTTGCTTTAAAAATAGATTCAATTTGCTTGTATTATTCTAAAGAAGGCCAAAGCTATAATAGGAATTCTGAATTTGGGATTTTCCTAGATAACAAGCACTTAGTCCCGACTGCTGTATATTCTACAAAGCATTTTTATGAATCTAAGCTAGGGAATATGTTCTTTGAAATTCTAAAATCCCAAATGTAACATCTTGAAATTAACGGAGAATAATACTTGACTTGTCCCTATTAACCTGATATCAGAACACTTTCACGACTAACTGCTCTCATCTTGTGCCCACCTGTGTTAGCAGGAGTAAATCCTGGCAAAGATGGGCTGTTGATACCGGGTAACAGTACTGGAGGGATACCTTGGAGAGCTGAGTATGGTGTTGGAAGATTGAGTGCTTGTAGGGAAGGGTTATCAAACACACCCTGTTGTGGAGTCAAACCCAGAACCTCATTGGCTTTTTTAATTCGGTCTAACTCTTGTTGAGCCATTAGTTGGCGAACAGTGGCTGGATCAAAGTACTCTTTCTCTTTGTCCAACTGGCTTCCAATAGCTTCCTTAACTTTGGAGATATGCTGTAGGGAGAAGATATGATCGCGCACGGAGAGACGTGCGCTATATTTAATACCACACAAAGTGCACTCTGTTTTGGGTCCCTCATAGTTAGTTTGGTTTATTCCGAAGTGCTTGGCCATACTTAGTTTGGACTTCTTATCTTTTGCCCGGGCATTTTGAAACCACACTTGGACAACTCTCTTTGGCAGTCCGATATCATTTCCCAGGACTTCACACTCCAACATAGTTGGCGTTCTATAATCATTAAAACAGGATTTAAGTACTTTCAGCTGAAGATTTGTCATTTGTGTTCGAAACCTCTTTTGACCAGGTCGATCTCCACTTTCGCCAGACCTGCCAGCTGAACCACTTGCACCTGGGCTAGGAGAACAAGGATCTGCAAGACTGGAAGTTTCACTATAATCAATTATACCTTCATTCTCATATTCTTTGCTGTAATAGCTTGGAGCAGGGCTGACCAATCCAGAAGACATTTGGTCCTCATACTCGGACATTGCCAACATGGCAGATTTTGGCAAGCCTTCACCGGTTACAGATGCAGATTTGGTGTCAGCTAATAAGCCTGTTGTACTATCATTATCAGCATTTCCTTCATCTCCTGTAGTGGTGTCAGTTAAAGCAGTATTCACTGAGGAGCAATCATCATTGTCTAACTTAGTCTGATCAAAGCCTAAATTGATAGATGACATGGAAGGGCTCTCAAAATCTTCCATGCCTTCAACCTTAATAGATGATGGGCTGAGCAGCGTCCGAGGAGAAAGGTCCATGGATTTGCTCACTGGAGAAAGGGAAATACATTGTCCATCATTGCTGCTATGCGGCAAGTTATGAAATGCATTACTGTCAAAAAGATCTCCTTTCAGCTGGATTCCTCCATCACAATCGACAAGCATTGCTGATAAACTCATATTATACCCAGCTTGTTTGGCCTCATGCCAGTGTCGGGATCGTATGTGAGCTTCCAGTGCCGTTTTTGCCTTAAATAAAGCTCTGCAAAATGGACAACGTCTGTGAGCCTGTGCTGGTCCGACAGCTCTAAACTGGCCCTTTCTTTCCCTTGCTCTTGTGTTTTGAAACCACACCTGAACTACCCTCTTCTTCAAGCCTACTTCATGGGCAATGTGATCTAGCATTTTACGCGTTGGGTTAGAATCTAGCAGGTACTTTTGGTACAAAATCTCTAGTTGTTCCGGTGTAATTGTGGTTCTTAATCGCTTGTCCCTTTGAGGTTCATCCCCACCTGTCCCACTATCATTCTCCCCTGGACTTGCACTAGCTTTTTCTTCCAGCTTTCTTTTAAGAGAGTTCATTGCAGAGGATGGTGTTGAAGGAGAAGTAGCTGAACTAGTTGGCATTTGAGAAAGCCCCCCAGAAAGCAGTTGTCCTGCTAGTAGTGGATTACTGGGGTCAAAAAGCATAAAGGACATATCCATTGTTCGATCTAAAAACTGAGGATGAATAAATTGATTTTGAGCACTAAGAAAATGGAGCTGCTGATGTTCTTGCCAATGTTCAAATGAAGGGAAAGCCAGCTTGCACTGATCACATTGATACGGAATTAACTGATGTGACAAATTGGGCAACTGTCGTGGAGTTGACGAATGATGGGACTTCATAGGATGATGAGAGATCTGCAGCGTGTTTGGACTTGATTGAGTCATAGAACAGTGCGAAGGTTGTGACTGTGTGGATGGCGATGAAATCGGTGGAAGTTTCTGTGGCGTTGAAGCTTTTTGTTCTGATTGATCCTGCTGTGGAGGTTGAGACTGTGTGCTCTGAGGCTGCTGTGGCTCTTGCTTTGGTTGCTGTGGCTGTTCTTGAGTTTGGTTTTGCTGTGTCCTTGGAAATTCAAAATGCTTTGGTTTATCATCATGGGTAGCTTCTGATTTAGAAATATACATTGAAGACTCATCTGTGTCCATCAAATGTTGAGGGAAAGCTGTGCAAGTTGTGTTTGTGGAAGTTGAGGCTGCATTGCTAAAAGACTGATAGGGCATGGGGGTACTACAAGATGAGCTAGATGGAGTTAACAAATCAGTGGCATCCATGGAATCCTCATTTTGGCTGTCATCCTGCAGATCTTCATCCTCATCTTTATAGCATAGCTTTTTCTGATGTTTAATAAGGTCAAAAATCCTCTGAAAAACTAAACTACACTTTTTACACTGGTAGTTTAAGTTGCTTGTACGAATATATCTGTCGTTTGTCAGCTCACGCCTCTCCCCTTCCTTGCCATCTCCTTGATTTTCATAGTTCTTTCGTGCTTTTTGACGAGCATTTTGGAACCAGACCACAATAACACGTGTAGGAAGGTTAAGTAGGTTTGAAAGCTGTTCAAATTCATCATCTTTTGGGTAAGCATTGGCATCAAAGAAGTCTTGGAGAACACGGAGCTGGTAGTCTGTAAAGCGTGTTCTGGAAGACCTCTTATTACCCCAATATTCATGCTTTTGAGACTCTGGAGATGGTGGCCTAGAATCAATCTTCAGTTCTTCCAAGCTAGTAATGGGAGGATTATTAAAATTATAAGGGGAATCTTTGTTGCGTTGACGCTCCTTAAAAAGGGTGTTTCTAAACCAGTGCTTAATCACTTTTTGGGGCAACCCAGATTTATCAGCCATTTCTTTAATTTGCTCCTCGCTAGGGGAATTATTGATATCAAAATATTGCCTTAGAACTCTTAGTTGGTCATCAGTGATCCTGGTCCTTGGCCTTTTGTTTTGCTGCTGAAGGAGACTGGGATTCAGCTGATGTTGATACAACTGGGCCAAGTCTGCAGAAAGAGTGTCTACTGACCCCAACTGCGGCTGCAGTTGAGCTGGCATTGATTGCATGGGCATCGTTTGCATCATGAGGGGTGAAAAAATTGGCAGTTCCATTGGCATTGAAAGTTGAGCTAATGACACCGATGACTGTGCTGGTGAAATGCTAGGTGGGGTGAGAGGGGGAGCAGAGACAGGGACGGTTGGTGTTATAGCCGGTTGTGGAGTTGCTGGAGGAGGGGGTGGAGGTGGTGGTGGAGGAGGGGGTGGTGGTTGAGGTGGCGGTGCCTCTGGTGTTTGGGGCCTCAATGGATATAACTTATCATAGTGGTCTCTGTATTGCTTTGAAAATTGCTCTAGCTGCTTAAAGGGCAAATAGCGTTGGTGAACATGCTCTTGGTGGCTTTTTAGTATAAGTATATTGGAGAAGAGCTTTCCACATGAACTGCATTCCAATTTCTCTAAACAATCAGTTTGTTCATTCTTCCCATTCTTTTTCTGTGATTTCTGTTTGTTTTCATTGTATTGAATTACAAGTTCAAACCCAAAATTTTCAAGCAAGGCTTTGGTGGCATTCCCTCGTGCATCTGATGCAATACGAGGTGGAAGCAAAAGAGTCTCAGAGGAGGAACCTGTTGCAAAGTCTTTCTTTTCTTTACACTTAAAAGAATCAGATACAGACTCACTTACTAATGCAATTTCATCTGCTCTCTCAGACAACTCTCTTTCTTTCTTTAGTTCCTTTAAATTTTCTTTCACCAGTTTGTTCTTTTGTTCCGATGGTTGCAAAAGTGTGGCGTGAATGTCAGACATACACATCTGGCTTTGCTGCTGTTGGAGGAGATGCGAATGGTGAGTATGAGCTTGTTGCGCAAGTTGTAATGGAGTCTTAATGTCTTCCAACAAACTGGAGCTACCTCCTGTCAAAGTTAATGTGCCACTAGTCAGGGGCAAACTGACCTCCGGGTTAAACTGGAAATCTGTACTAGGGATATAGAAAGGAAAGAGCAAGTGTTGCTGCTGCTGAAGTTGAAGCAATGTCTCAGTGGTCATGGGAAAATGAGGGAGAAGAGTTGGGTTCAACAGTTGAGATTGCAAGATGGCAGCTTGTTGCTGTAGCTCTTGCTGGAAATGGGCTTGCACCTGTGCCTGGGCTTGGGCCAATGTTTGGGCTTGTTGTTGTTGCTGCTGCTGTTGTTGATGCTGCCGTGAAGCTATCATGTCTGCTAATTTTTTACGGTTTACATCTTTATGTTCAGGAGGGCAAGAAACACCAGCCGCCATTAGACTGGTTGTGCAAGGGTTGACTACTGCTTCAAGAGATGCTTGGCTCATAAAACTGGAGCTGACTGCAGGTGTAACTGTGGTTGTACAGGTTGAAATGGTGGTGACATTGCTACTGACCGGGTTTGAGGTTGTTGTGGAGGTTACAGACGTACAGGTACTATTGGCACTAACTCCGCTGTTACTACCACTTGCTGCTTCTAGTTTCGCTGCACGAGCCTTTGTTTGGTGCAAAACAGACCTCATATGTATTTCAAGAGTGGAGCTCTGACTGTATGCAACATTACAGGTGTTACATTTAAATGGTTTGTTATCTGGGCTACTGGTGGGCTCAGGCTGTCCCGTTGTTGATTCTTGCAAGGCTCTTTTAAGTTTGTGCAGATGAGAGACAGAATTGTAATGGACCAGCAGAATGTTCTTCTGGGTGAAAGACTCTTTGCATACTGTACACTTATAGGGTCGGGATGGATCCAAAAACTTCTCCATTGTAAAATTTGGGCCCTTACGGAAAGGAAGTGCTCGTTTGGGTTCCGAACCGGAGTCCTCTTGAAAAGAACCTGAATCGCTCCCTGTGGGACTCTGCTTATCTTCTAGGTCGCTCTCATCCTCCTTTTCATCATCTACCAGCATGCTCTGATCATCTGCCATTGAAGCATCTCCCACATTTGTAATGTCTCCATTTACTAAAAGCCCACTGTACAGCTGCTGAATGTCAGACTCGCTCAACTCCAGATGGCTGGTTTCCAGATGCTTCTTTAGAGCTTGGAATGTGCGGAAGCTTCTCTGGCAAAGACAGCACATGGTGGCAGCGCGGATCACGTGATACTGTGAATGCAACTGGAGTTTTTCAATGGTCTTGAAAGCTAAGCTACACTGGTTGCAACGATACTTGTAAACGTGGCGATCAGAGACTGGCAATTGAGGGCGCTTGTTGTGAACTTCGTTTAAATGCGTTTGAAGAGCAGCAGAGGTTTTGAACACTTGGTTACATCCTTTCTTCCAACATAAGAATCCCGAATCTTCTCTTGCAGAATTACTGTCACTTGCAGGTGCTTTCTGTTCCGAACTCAGCTCAGTCCCCTCAGGAACAGCTGCACTCTTAGACACTGCTTCAGCAGGTTCTAATAAAAAAAGGAAGAAGAAAAACGAGACTATGTAACCAGGTGTGTATATGCTTGACTTCTTTCCACCCTCCTTAGGATCCCATTTAATGGATCTTTTTGCTTTTAAAATAGTTTTTCAGTAGGATGAAGTTAACTTGCCCTTACCTGAAACCTTTTCTGTATTCTCAGACACCGATGCGGCTTTCTCCCTCTCTGGTGGACTGACTGGTAAGAACATACTGCTCGGCATGAGCATCTCTGGAGAAGATACCTACAGAAGAGAAACAGGATATTAACTACAAAAGTCCACGCAACCAGAATGCTTCACCCCAAAGAATGTCTCTGAGAGTGTCCCCAGCTGCTCGACAACCCCTCATCACTCAGGAGGTGGCCTGCTCTAATTATCAGTACACACTAAAAGAATAATCTTCTAATTAATATTTTTTCTTCCTTTCCACAGAATTCTGACTTTGATCACAAAGAGTGTTTTGTCACAGGCTGTGAGACGGCCAATTACAGAGATGTACGGGAAGCCCCCCCTCCTCCCTCCTCAATCTACCAAGCACATATTAACACCCCTAATTAATTCAGACCGCTAAAGATAAACGAGTGTGCCATGTTCCTGAGTGAAAGGAGCAGCCTGTTTCCTTAAACTGAGAGATACACATGGGGAGGGGGCATTGTGAAGACACAAGAGATTTTTAAAGGATCAGTTATCATTAGAAAAAAAGCATCAACACAATGGGGTTAATAATAAAATAGACTCTAAATCTGCATGGACAAAACTCCTCAGAAACATCTTCAAATGTAGTGACAGAATAGATGCCAAGCCAACTGGAAAACATGTCAGCATTCAATTATACATGTGATATTTTCCAGTTTCTGCAAGAGAGGATATTAACAATAATAATACACATTTTAATGAGTCAGATTTTTATGGTGATTTATTTCCTAGCAATTGTTATGTATATATGCCAATGTGAACGTAAGGCCCTATGCACACGGGCGTAATTTTGATCCGCGTTCAAAGTACGGATCCATTCATTTCTATTGCCCACGGACATCTTCCCGTATATTTACGGGAAGGTGTCCGGGCCGTAAAAATGACCCGCAAAAAAATAGGACATGCCCTATATTTTGATTTTATGGGCCGTGCTCCCATAGTTTATAATGAGAGCACGGCCCGCAAATGCGGGTGACTGTCCGCGGCCGTCCGTGCCTGTAATCACCGGCCGTGCAGGGGGCCTAAGACAAAAGATTCTGCCTTGTGTCATCAGCGCGCCAAAATTTGTGTCGTGAAATGCATCTATTACTATTCCTAATTAATATTGCATGCACCATTGTAACCTATGTTTTGTGCAATGACATAATTAAACAAGGGGAAACAAAGCCTTCTTGTCTGATCTTCTTCTCTGTGAGGACATTACAGGAAGAGGCAAGCCGGATCACAAGCACGGACATATTCTCATTTAAAGGCAAGGGGAGGAATATGTGTCCGCTAAATCCCCACACCCGGCAAGAGCAAAGCTGTATGCAGAGTCTCGGAGAATTCCAGCTCCACAAGACAGCTCTATAATTGTTTTCATACACTTTAATTAGAAAACCTTGCCTGGCCTTGAATAATAAGAGAAAGACTTCTGTACTTGAAAGGTTGAAGTCAATCAAGTGTGAATGACGGCAGACGAGGAGGTGAGCGGGAGACGTTGTCTGCTCTCTACTTTAATCATCTTTCCTGATTGGAATTCTGGCAGGTTTTGAGAGGTCTAATGTGCCTGCTACCTATTCTGTGCCTCATCTCTCAAATGCCTCCAGCGTCACATATCAGCTGATATTACACAATTGGCAAACAATACACCTAACAACCTACAGTCAATTGAACCATGAATGAAAACTTAGGTAGGACCGCGCGCCCAGAAAAGTGCCCACTGCACACCTGTAAGCAAACTCATCCGTGCCATAGCAGTTGCCCGGCACATAGTGACCAGTGTAAATAATATCCTGCGTATCGCACAGCGTGGCTTTTGCAATACACAGCTGCTTGGCCAGATATGTAAATTGCATCATTAAGGAGCACACGGCACTGCTCTGTGTGCCCACTGATCTCTGACTTGCGGGTCAGCGATGCAACGTGTCAGCTGGCTCTCCACTGGCTGCCCATCACACAGGATAATTACATGCTAATTGTGTGAGGAGGCCCAGCTGACAGAACATGGCCACATTTTCAGAGGCTGTTTACACCATGCTGGGGTCTAAGAGGTGTAAGCTGGACTCTTAGGTCTGCCCTATAACCCAGCTATTTTTCTTTCCATATTGAAATGAAGTAGAAGAGAGAAAAAAGGGGGGGGGGTGTAGCGTGCGGAGGCTAGATTGCGAAAAAGCGGCTGACAGTGAGGGGAGAGCTAAGGACACAGACAAAGAAAAGAGGAAAGAGGTCAGGAAAGAAAGGGAAAAAAAAAACCCTCTGACTGTCGGCGAGGTCCAACATGCAAATCCCACTTGCAGACAGACTGCATATTTCCATTACAAAGAGCGCAAAGGTTGGAGAGAAAAACTCGTTAGCAAGGGGAGGATATTAAGGTCACTTTGCATTTACACCATCTAATTGGCAAACATGAGCCGAGCAGCTTCCACTTAAGGTCCCTGCAATTGTGTGCAAACGACAGCGGAGACTAAACGCTAGAGAAGAAGGTGGTAAGGGGCCGAAAGGCAATCGAGAGAGCGAGGAAACGGCTGGATGCTGTGGTCAGCAGGGATCGGATCACGCATAGGACTGTATGGGACTGTGGGTAGTATGCTGCATATGGTCAGTGATGTGAGGTGACCAATTGCTATGCTCAGAGCGGACTGAGTGCACAAAAACAGTGATGCAGGATATGGAGCAGAATCAAAGCCATGGTTGCCGTGGTAACAGACGTGACACAGGGCAGGTTGCAGAGAGCTGTCTGAGTTATTATTAGGGACATTACGTGAATGCAAGGAGCCCATGCGCACAGGAGTGCCGTAACCATTACCAATGACTTGGGACATCCTCTCCTTCACTCATTTAAAAGAATGCTTCTTTACAATGCTATATATGTGTGTGCACCACATGAAGCTCTCCAATGTTTTAAACAAACGGGGTCGTGCGCGCCACTTACCGTGACAATAAGTTTGTCCACACAGTCGGGCGCCACACTGTGCAAATGGGTGAGGTGCAGCTGCAGATGGATCTTGTTGTTCAGCATATCCTGGCACAGGGGACACCGCAGCATAGGCTGTACAGAGTGTTGGGTCATTGCATGGACTCGCAGTCGATTCACATCTGAATTGCTGTATTTGCAGTATGGACACTGGTAGAGCTGAAAGGAGAAGGCTATTAGTATTGGGGCAGGAAAAAGATGGCTAACAAAGGAGTGCACGGAAAAAAAGAAAGAGCCATAACGGCGGACGATACCTGCTCGTTTTTCTTCTCTTCAACACACTTTGCTCGCTTGGCTAAAGGAGGTTCAGTGCTGGTGACTGATGAAAGCTTGATCGGAACCGAGTCTGAAGGATCCTTCTCAGAGGGAACAGAAGATGCTGGAACAGAAAATTCAGAAAATAAAATATAAATATCAAACCTTAACCAGTTCGTATTTAAATACTGGTGGAAACTCTCTACTGTGTTGCGGAGAAAAGCAGAATCATTGCATGTGGAATTCATAGACTATATATCCACTGGATGGGTGGATAATGGCTTCTTTACCTGCACCCCTGTTACTCTCTGTGGCTCCTTCAGGCTCCTGGTCTTTTGGGGCTTCCTCCTGTTCAACAACAGCTTCATAAGAGCCCTCTGCATCCTCGGTCGGATCATCTGCAAAGAAAAAGGCAATGGAAATGAAGATGGGGTAGTAGATGTATAGCTATACAGTAACAGATCAGTTCAATAATTGACTCCTAAAAATTCCTTCAGTCTTTAGTTCCATGTAAAAACACAAATGTGAATTGATCCTTATGCTCTTACTATAGAGAGTGACTGCGTGTAACTCAATGTTTAATATACTGCATGATCTGATGAGATGTTGCATTTCCATAATGCAAAATACTTTATTGCAGAGCTCAGTCTGGAAACCAATTCTGAGTCGATATTGTTCTTAACAAGTGCTGTCGAGCCCAAAAAGAAACCAGATTCATTTTAGAAGTAGAAAGGCGCGATGGTGATGTTTATTTTCAGAAGCTTTCGGAGAGCACAGCAGAGCTGAAAATTAACAGAAAAATGCCTTCTTTCTTATAGTGTTCCTGGAATTGCTCAGACGCTGCCACAGTGCAGTTCCTCATATGGGCTAGAGGTGTCATCCTTCGCATAGGGAGGCCGAGAACGAGAGCCGAGACAACGTGCCAAGGAACTTGAGGCTTTGGAGAGACTAAATGACTTCCTAGGTCATGATGTCTGATGTAGAGGAAACACAGTGTTCATCCTTGCTGCAGAATGAATTTCAGCACAATCTAAACCAGGGACTATAAAACCTGGCCCCCCGAGGGACGAGATTCCCATTGCATCGAGAATAAGACACACAAATACAAATGACACAAAAAGAATTCGAAAACAAATACATATAAATGTAAAAAGAGACTGCACCGGTATACGTATAAATATTCTAGTTTCATTCCAAAAGTCGATACTTTATATACTTCATTACCAGATATACTCATATATACATGGGGGTAATGCAATGTGAAACAGCTGTACATTTGTTGGATAACCATGACTAATGTTGCATATTTAGGATTTTTCTTTCTTCTTTTGAGTAGGTTTATCTGCCCATAGACCCCCGTATGGAAAATGGCTCATCCTAAGCAGAGGCAAATATTGTATGGCAGCTCCTAGCAGAGCGTGAAGCTATTATGCCCTGTCATGGCGAGAATGAATCTCTTACTCCCTCAAACATACCCGTGTTCAAATCACCATGAAAAATGTAATTTCAATGTCAGTGGGACAATGGCAGACATGGACTAGAGAGTCCCCTCCTGCCGGGGGAGGGGGCATAGAGAACCACCCGACATCATTACAAAACCATCCACATGATAACACGTGTATAAAATCAATACATGTATGCCAGCACGTGTCAATAAAGGCTTTAAAAATAGATCTGACAATAGCGACTGCCATGCCAATGTAAAAACCAAGGCACGTAATGTGTCAAGAACCTGAACAAAATTACAAGTGGCATCATCGTTATTTGATTATCGTAGAACGACAAGATGGAACTGAGGATTTTTACTTTGGTTTAGTAATAAAAATAAGGGTACAAGTAAAAGGCTTTACAGGCCGGTCTAAAATATAAAGGAGTATATGCATAGCTTCAATGACAAATATTCACCATATAGTATTCTACAACTATTACTTAATGAATAAGCCACTCCATTCAAATCACCAGCCATCCTTGAGCTACAAGTACAGTAAGGAATCTTTTAAGGTGACCATACACTTTCAATAGCTGCCGGCCAAAGGCTCGGCCGAGCGTGCGTGTGTTTACATTGGGTAGAGGGGGAATAGGCCGCCGCCGGACTCCTACGGCAGTGGCTTATCTCCTATGGGAACGAAAGATCGGCATGTTGGATTTCATCTGCCGTCGAAGAAGAGTTGGAAAACCCCCATACATATTAGATAGTTGGCTGATCCCGCCAAAATCGACAGATTCGTCCGACTTTCCTCTAATATGTATGAACTTAAAGATCCAGAAATTGTCCAAATGTAACATCTGCCAAACATTGTATCAAGACCAAGGAAGACAATGGTTGTGTTCTAATCCTTTAGGACTCTGTTCCTTTGGGTGCGTAAGTAAGCTTCCACGCCAGTATAATCTGGCAAAGACTTAGCACTGCAACGTACTATTGCAAAATATGATATTTATTGATCCATATAATAGGTATTAACCCAAATGAAATAACGTTTCGGCCTTACTTCAGACTTTTATCAGACAGGGGTTGAGTCCTCAAATACAGTCTGGCGGCGCTTGCGACCACAGTCGCTATTAGGGAATGGCGCCATTCCCTAACAGAGACTGAGATCGCAAGCGCTGCCAGACTGTTTTTCAGGACATAACCCGTGTCTAATACCTAGGAGGAAATATCCGGACAGCATGAGGTTTTCAGACCCTGAACCTGGGAGTATAATGTCTGGGAGTATTGGGTTACCATCGAGAATTTAGCTTCCAATGGTTCGGATAAGCAAACAATGGAGCACAGGGCATGCACAATTACTGCATCTCTATGGTGTGGACTTTATATAGTACTTGCTACACCTGCTCGAGATTGATTTAAGAAAATAAAATGTTTTTGAGAGACAGAATTGGTAGCTTCATTTGTCGGAATTTACACCCTATCCTCTTTTAACATGTCAGGCAAGCTTAAGCGTCTGTTGTTCTGCACCAAGGGGAAAGCTGGGACCAGTCCACCTTGAAATAAAGGTTGCCCTGGTTAGATGTCAGCCCCTGGAGGAAAAACACAAACTCGTGAGAAACCTAATGTAGGGTATAAATGCTAATCACTGTGGAACCTTTAGGTCTAGTTCACACTTTCTTTGCCCAAAAACTCAGTGTGAACTAGGCCTTATAGGTAACCAAGTGTAAACCTCGATTATCACAAACAGAGATTCCCCTCAACAAGGTTTATATAAAGTAATATACAATTAACTGTTATAAATGGCAGTTTTGATGCAATGGATTTTGGAGGATACGTGCCTCTGTAAACCTGCTTCTTCTTAAAGGGGTTCTCTGCATTGGGAATCCCTTGACAATAAGATAATCACAAAGAGTCCCCCTGCTGGGACCCCCAGCGATCAGCTGTAATCTGTGGGGAAACCTGCCAGTAAGTGTTAATTTTACCTGCAGCGCCACCACAGGAGAAATTAAGTATTACAGTGTCCATTCATATCAATAGGTTGTCTATATAATGTAGGACAGTACAGGTCCTCCAGAGAGAGAGACGCTCTTTGCAACTACTCACCGCTCTGGTTAAAAGATAAGGATCCTGAACAGGAGACCCCCCCCCCTCTATTGGCTCAGAATTCCTTAATAGGGTGTATGAAAATGGGTTGTCCAAACTAGACAACCCCTTTTAAGAATCTATCAGAATGTGTGAGTAGATCCATCTTTTAATACGTCACAAATTCAAGTTATTCCTTTAAACATTTTATAACATTATCCACTGCCAAATGTCACTTTTGAAAAAAAACAACAGAAAGAAAAAAATCAGTCCAGGAATTCGGAACCGCCCATAATCCCAATTTAGAAATGATAAACCCAGAGTAGTAGTAGCGCTGTTGTTAGCAGCCTTGTCTCCTGCTCCCATAGGTGTTATAAACATAGGTGAGAGAATCCTCTGCAACTCTCATACCCACACAACCCCGACTGCGAGATGTCTCGCTTCGTTGAGCTGTCTCAGACTCTCGATCAATCGGCCACACATATGGTGCATTCAGTGCTGTGTATAATCAATATGCAAATTGCCTTCTGCATTGATCCTGTATTAATTTTCAATTAGGGAGCTCACAAGGGGTCTGACCAGGTCAATACGGGAAGGAGCAGACAAGTTGAGAAGTAGCAGATTCCAGGGGACTCTGCTGAGACCTTACTGAATAGCATCCGCCTCACCACAAATCCCAGTCCTGAGCCTCAATACACTCTAACTTCATAAAAGCTTATATGTTCCATCATCTTCAGCCCGCAGTACTTGGTATCCACCAACCACCCACACCGCACCGTCTGATAGACAGGACTCAAAAGCACATCCACTTAGTCATGACTGTATGTAAACAGCCGCTCTACCGTGTTCACACCACATTCTAAAACACATGAGGTAAATCAGTCTGCACAGCATTTCGAGGTACCGGCTCACCATTTAAAGAGTCATCTTTTTTTGTCAACTTGTTGAGAAATCCTCTATTTCATTTGATGCTCACTTGTAAAAGTGGCAAAAAAAATATGGCGGCCAATAAAGCTGTCACTTAGCTTTTCCATACTTCTGAATGGCAAGATTGCCCGGACATAACTGCATAGGCGGACTTATCATTGAAGGGGTCTGAGGAAGCTTGATGGCTGTAATGCCAACTTTTTGCCGTTACCCAGCTTTCCCCAAAAAAAGACAAAACTAAGAAACAGCTGAACAGAATTTTTTCAACTTGACAGAAGAGGTTAAGGATGGATTCACACGAGCACATTACGTCCGTAATGGACGGAACGTATTTTGGCCGCATGTCCTGGACTGAACAGTGCAGGGAGCCGGGCTCCTAGCATCATAGTTATGTACGACGCTAGGAGTCCCTGCCTCGCTGCAGGACGACTGTCCCGTATTGTAATCATGTTTTCAGTACGGGACAGTAGTTCCACGGAGAGGCAGGGACTCCTAGCGTCGTACATAACTATGATGCTAGGAGCCCGGCTCCCTGCAGTGTGTTCGGTCCGGGACTTGCGGCCGAAATACGTTCCGTCCCATTACGTACGTAATGTGCTCGTGTGAATCCGGCCTAACACAAGGCCATAGGCTCCGATCACATCTGCACTATGGCTTCAGTTTATAATGTAAGCCGAATCGTTGTCCGGAAGACACCCAACGGCCTCATTGACTTATCATGGTGTCTGTCGGGGTTCTGTCAAGCTTCCTGTCATTTAGAACTGCTTGCTCAGCTACTCCTGCTATCGAAAGTGACAGAAATCTCGACAGAACTCCCGACGGAAAGCCGCAACACAGATGTGAACAGAGCCTTATAGTTACGGTGCCGTTTTCTTTTCATTCATGTGAAAATGTCCTTTATGGAAATGGATGAAAAAATACAACTGAAAACATTATACGCTGCACTACGTGACAATGTATACAGAATGGTTAATGGAGAAGTCTGTGCAGTGCATGATCATAGAATCCTCTTTCACATCCCTGTGGCTGCCCCTATTCTGACAAATTACCCTTTCAGGGACACAGTGCCCTCATGTTTTCAATCCACTAGATGCCCGCCGCCGTTTCTCTACTGTACGCTAAACGGTAAATGCGCACACCAGCATATGAGGCACTAAGCCTAATTGGTCACTGGATAACAGTAATTAGTGCTCTGCTCATTAATGAGTAAAATCTTTATTGGCTCCATTGATCAGTGGACTTGTTAGCCATTCTCCTAACCAATGGCAGGCGTAACGAGCTGGCTTATTGGCATAGCAATTAATTAAATCAATTTCTAGCCAGCAGCTGCCACTTGTTCCAAGATTGTTAGGAAACTGTGACAGTGCAAACGTCAAATGTGTGAGGGACAAGCAGAACTCCCAGCATGCACTATGCCGTGAAAATATACCTGTGTGCCCAAATGAAGGCCCGTGCCAAGGAATGCCAGGTGGTGCCCCGTTAAAGAATCTCAGTCCACATGTTGACTTTACCATGGATAATAATTTCGAGCACTGCAGGTGAAGGATGGGGACACTCCATTGCACGGTTAGTTATTTGGGCAAACGCCAAGTGGTGACTGGTAGTACATAAGTTAATATTTTCAGAACAAAATAGAGAAAAATGAAGAATAGATAAATATGAGAAGAAACAATGTAGAATCAAAGCGTGGCACTTTAATGAAGAAGTCAGCCGCTTCTTCAGTCACCTCTATTTATTTTGCTTGGAACCCAAGAATAAAAGCCCTTGAATCAGGCAGTAATTACAGTTTCTCTTCTAAGTTCTAACTGCAGATCAATGGTACATTTTAAGATGCATTGATTTACAATTAGCATGGCTTCCCCACTTAAGGCTTTAGGAGAAAATTCACTTTTCTGTTCCATTCTGTGTGATCCGGCAAATGTGGCAAAATATCTAAAGTGTAACGATGGTGGATGCCCTCGCCCGGTGCTCTTACAATCAACCGATTGCCAGTATACATTAAATCTGGTCTTACGAGGGTGGAGAGGTCAAAAAATGATATAGAAAGACAAAAATAACTTTAGGATTACACATCCTTCATCACTTTAAAGGTCTTGCCTAGATAATATAGATAGATCCACCACTCCCTCAACATGCCCTAATAGAGCGTATAAGAAGCAGGTATAATAACAGAGGTCACCAGACAAACCCTTGAAGGACAAATGCCGCAAGTGGGGCTATAACACTACATAGAGGTCACTATTGGCTCTCAAATGGTAAAACAATGTAATACGGTTACCTGAAGTTCTTATGCGAAACTACAGACAACATATTGTGAGTTGTACATATACTGATCAGCCATAACATTAAAACCGCCTGTCTAATATTGTGTCTCCCTCGTGCCACCAAAACCGCTATGACCAGTCGAGTCATGAACTCCACAGGACCTCTGAAGGTTCCTTGATATTTTGGCACCAAGACATTAGAAACAGATCCTCTTAAGTCCTGTAAGTTTTGAAGTGGGGCCTTGATGGATCGGACTTGTTTTTCCAGCACATTCACCAGGTCTCCATCCAATCAGGCATCTGTGGGATTTTGAGATCAAGAGAACACCTTGAACTCTATATGTTCCTCAAACTATTCCTGAACAATGATTGCAATGTGACGGGGGCATTATCCTGCTGAAAGAGGGCACTGCCATTAGGGAAGGGGGTACTTGTCTGCAGCAATGTTTAGGTAGGTATCACATGTCACATCAATATGAATGCCAGGACACAAGGTTTCCCAGCAGAATATTGCCCTGAGCATCACACTGCAACTGCCGGCTTGTCTTCTTCCCATAATGTGTCTCTTCCCCAGGTGTGCTACACACATGCACCCGACTGTCCATATGATGTAAATCATGACTCAAGAGAACAGGCGACCTTCTTCCATGGGCCAGTTTTGATGCTCCCGTACCCATTGTAGGCGCTTTTGCAGTGGACAGGGGTCAGAATGGGCACTTTAACCGGTCGGCAGTTACACAGCCCCCAAATGCAGCAAGTTGCTAGCAGTAACTTTTCAAGCTCTTCTGTGGGATCGGACCAGACGGGCTAGCCTTCACTCCCCATGCACAGCAATCCTCTATGGGCGAACCCCTGACCCCGTCATTGGTACATCGGTTGTCCTTCCTTAGTGCAGTAGCAGGTACTAACTATTGCATACCGTGAACACCCCACAAGACCTGCCGTTTTGGAGATGCTCCGACCCAGTCGTCTAGCCCTCGCAAATTGGCCTTTGTCAAGCTTCCAACACATCAACTTCAAGAACCGACTATTCACTTGCTGCTAATATATCCCAACCCTTGACAGGCGCCATTGTAACAAGATAATCAATGTCATTCACTTCAGCTGTCAGTGGTTTTAATGTTATGGCTGATCGGCGTACACTGACTTTGATAAAGCTGACCAGGGATACGGATTTAGCCAATAAAAAGGCTACATTCCCTTTGAAATGTATCTAGATGATATAAATGACAATATGAACAAAGCAGGTAAACTGTTCAAAAAGACAAAACCTGAAATGAGCCAAATTCTCAAAGCGTAATTGAATAAAAAACGAAACTGCTGAAAGTAAACATAAAAACAAACCAAAAAAATCCTATGGTATATTAATATCGGCCCATACACGTCCTTCAAACAAAACGATGAGGTGAAAATTCCAAGCGAGTGAATGCACTTTGCTCCGTTTCATAGAACCAAATGGATTTGGTGCTTTTTATACATTAATCAATCAATATTACTGGCCGTACATGAGCAGCACAGCCAAGATAGGAGTGACCTCCCAGGCAGACAGGACACTTTAATGCTTAGAAGACAGCACAGAGCTTAGCAACTTTGCGAATATGTTTGTGCCTGATTAGCCCTGGAAGGCAGCGGCTGTGAGCACTGCACTAAATATGACAAGGTTAGTCGTTTTCAATTTGCGCAGGGAGACGAAATGAGTGACTGTGGGGGTGGGGGAGAGAACATGTGAGGGGAAGGAGGAGGGTGAATGAACTGTCCCACTTGTACATGGAGAGAGTCTGCATTCTTCCAGACTTGAGGAGCTTGCAAGGCACAGAGACTATAATTAAAGAGTAGCCTTCAAACACACACACGCAGACGTGGCAGCCATTTTTCAGTCTGATGCAATATTCAGCCCATCGGTTCGCTATGAATGCAGGTGACCTTGACTAGATATGAAGTACTTTGTGCCCACGCCACGCTCATGCCTGCCAATTGGTAGGTCAAGCAAAGGGGTTACAACTTTCTATCACTTCCATTAGGGTACGTGAAGCTAATATCAGGACCCCCGTCAATAGATTCAGACTCCAAAATCCAGTAGATAACACATGAACCCAGAGCATATGTAAATGAGACGTTGTTTTCTGAAACAGACCATCCCTTTAAGACTCTCTTCAAGAAATTTTCTAGCCATTGTGTTTTTTTCTCAGTAGAAAGTAGGAAAAGAAGAAACGTATTAATATATTTTATGTAATAATTCAGGCCTCCGGTAAGATCTGTGTTGAATGCACCAGCCGTACGTAAACAATATGGCTGCGGGTAAAGATTGTCCTTGTGATGTCACGTCCGCTTGGTCACGTGACCGCATTCTCCATAGGCTCTCACATAGTACATGCATCTGCATTAGCGCTGAAGGAGCTGGGTGTACAGAGCAAGACACCACGGATGATGCACACACGAGATTACAGGAGCACAAACGCGTAAGGGCATCAGGTTTTTTAAAGGGTACAGGCAGGGGAGTAACTATAGGGGGTGCAGAGGTAGCAGTCGCAACCAGGTCCTGGAGTCTGAGACACCAGTATTATAAATGATATATGGTAGATAGGGGCCCTGTTATAAGTTTTGCATTGGGGCCTCGGAGCTTCAAGTTACGCCTCTGGGTACAGGGTTAGTAAGCAAACTTTGGGCACAATGGGCAGATGATTTCTGGAGAAAATAATGTAAAAACACCTAGAAAACCCCTTAAAATGTTCTAAAAAGAAGCTAAACGTTTGTGAAAATGCTCAGAAGTGTAGATATGTGAGGTGATCATGAAACCTGCTCCGCACTAACTTCACACACCCCTCCTCGGTATCATCTCACAGACTGGTACAAGAATGTGATGAATAAATGAGATAATTAGAAATCCTGTTTGTGAGATATAAATCCTATAATGTGCATGCAGCTCGGCATAACAAATTGTTAAAAAACAAGATAAAGGTGATAAAAGGGAATGAGGAAAAAAAACAGTATATATAAATAATAAATAGAATAATTTAGGGTCAGTTCACACAGTTTCTTGGCACTGATTTTGACATGGAATCCGCGTCGGAATCAGCGCAAAGAAACGCGCCAAATCGCCACCCCATTGATTTAATTGGGAAGCAAAAGCGTTTTTTTTACCCCGGATGGCTTTTGACTTTTCGCAAAAAAAAAAAAAAAGGCATGCTTTTTCTTCCAGCGGTTTTCACAGAGCTCGTTCAGAGCGTTTTTTTGCCTTTGATTCAGCGGTTGGGGGCCAAAAAAAGCTGCAACAAGAGTGGGAAAAAGTGTCAAACAACGCTGGCAATTCAAAATCTGCCTCAAAATTTCTTAGGGGATTTTGAGGCAGATTTTTTTCTGCCCGTCACAAAATTCTGTGTGAACTAAGCCTTAGATGGTACATAAAAAGTAGCACGTAGCAATTTGCCCCAAAACAAATCAGTTTTGTACATAGACATTTTTAGAATATAAGCCACCTGACCAAAGCTAAGATTAAACAGTAAGTCGGACTAATAAAGGATATTTCTGTCCCAACCCAACCTTGCCCTGTTACCTCCCTCAAATAGCCAGGGGCAGATTAAATGGAAGCCAGAATTACCCAGTAAACACTTTAATAAAAACTAAATTGAGTAGGATGAGGAGTTTCATATCCTCTTCTAAGTCACTGTGCTCGGAGCAGGGGAGAGCAAACAAGAAACAGGCTGCATGGCATTGCTGACATTCCAGCGCCCGCTCTCCTCCCGTCTGCATCTTACTCTGCCTGAAAGCATGAATACTGAAGACCCCTGCCTGGTAGGAGCAGATTAATAGGGTGCCAGCCAGAAGAAACAAAGGAGAAGCCACATTAGTTATTACCACTAAGGCCGGGTTCACAAGAGAGTGTTTTGCTACTGCGTTTAAAAAAACATTGACATTTATCTGTTCATTTCCATTGATACAAAGTGGGTGCATTGTATTATTTTTAGGGCATGATCTATGCCTGGCAGCTCTGTGGGTAACACCATTGTCTTGCAGGCTGCAGCACTGGGTTTCTGGAGTTTGTATATTTTTCCTATGAAGATTTCCTCTAGGTTCTTCAGTTTCTTCCCACACACCAAAAATATATTGATAAATTCATTGACGTCCATGAAATTAAACCTTAAAGGGGTTGTCCAGTCCCCAAAAATTGATGGCCTATGCTCAGAATAGGCCATCAATAGCTGACTCCCAGGATCCCCGCCGATCCGCTGTTTTGAAGGGGGTGCAGCTCTCATACGAGCGCTGCTTCCCCTTAATTTCTACTTGGTCACTGTGACTCTTCGACACGCATTTAGCGGCGATTCACGGGTATTGCAGCCTTCTTCTCCCATTGAAGTGAATATGAAAAAAGACTGCAATACCTGTGAATCACCTCTACATCCGTGTTGATGATTCACAGTGAGCAAGTAGAAATGAAGGGGGTGCAGCGCTCGTACGAGCGCTGCACCCCCTTCAAAACAGCTGAAACAGTTGAACATTTTCTTCAGTGCGCTATCCGTCTTTTTATCTGATAGCACACAGGCCCAATCAATTATTTTTGCGGATTCGTGTGTTGATCCACAAAACTCAGAGCAGGTCCCATTCTTGTCAGTTTTTGCGGATTAATCTCGCCCATTCTATTCAATAGTCTGTTACAAAAAAACGGACCACCTATGGAAGCCGACTTTTGCGGATCCCTGTTTTAAAGCCGTATAAAATGTGTGCATGAGGCCTGAGTGATTACAAACTGTGTACATTGATGTTGGTGCTATATACGTGATGGCAAACAAATAATATAAGTATGTTTATTCTTTAAATAGGAAGGAAAAAAATCTCGTGTAAGAATTTGTGGTCGTGTGTTTATCGGGCACAAAAAAAACGTGCATAAATTTATAGTTTTTTGTTTTTTTTTGGTGCGGTTATCAGCCTCGTGCAAAGCCAAGGACCGTAGTGAAAGTCTTGTGCCGTGCATTGAAGAGGCATGTATCTGTATTATTGTGTTACAGCTCAGTCAGACAATAGGGAACATATTGAGTGTGAAGGAGCTGTATGCACACATGACTGACATGAGATGCTTCACAGAGGGGGCCACAGAAAGAGAGGGGTAAAGGCCCAAATGATGGGGTTAATGAGATACAGACTCTCCGCGTGCGCACCCTCACACACAAAGCGTCATTTCCATGAAGTCCGAACAGGAGAGAGAGGAGGAGCCCGGGCACTGGGAGACAACTGGTGGAATCAGAGTCTGACAGTAACACTCAACCTCTTCCTGTCCAAACAAAAGCTCCCTTCAAGGAGCGGGCTTTGTGCTCAGTATCCCTTATAGACCCCCACCCTCTCCAGCCCCACACACTCTCAGCAGAGACCTGTAACAATGAGGGCAATGTGCAAAAAAAGAGATGCCAAGGACTCGGGAAGAGATTAACAGAATCTGCTGAAACAATACGTCCACTAAGAAGATTCTGTCTCACTGGAGGAATGTGAGAGGCCCGGCCAGCATCTTTTTTGGCCTTGCATAGAAACAGCAGCCCCTGAGATACCGGTCTAAGGAAAACCATAACGTGAGGGGAACAATGGAATAAAGCTGCAGAAGGCGTCTTAAAGGGATATCGAACCTAAACTTTATGACATTTCCTTTTGCTTTGCAGTTGAAGTTTTTGCTATAAGCAGCTATTTCAGGCCGGGGAGAGGCGGACTGTAGTGCTCTTCGATGGGATAACAGGAAGTCCAGGGAAATCCCTTCCCCCATGACCACCACTTAATCTCACATATCTCCAGTGCTGAGAAGCTCCAGGAACATTTACATGAATATGTAGGAAAGGCTGAACTTTATAACGGTTTAACAAAAAGTAAAAAAAAAACAACATTTTACTTCCTCCTAACAAATTAACCACAATCTAAGGTCTAGTTCACACAGGGGGAATTTGCAGGCAGAAGAAAAATCTGCCGTAAAACTCCTTCGGAAATATTGAGGCAGATTTTGCCTTGTCCGCACTTTCTTGCCGCAGTTTTCGGCCACGGACTTTGAGGGCCGCTGGCAAAAAAAAAAGCAGCGAAAAACGCTTTCGCTGCCTCCCATTGAATTCAATGGGAGGTCAGAGGCAGAACCGCAGCTTGTTCTTGAACATGCCGGGTTGTTTTTTTCTTGCGAGTGGCTAAAAACCGCAGCTGAAAAAAAAAGTCTCTGCCTCCCAATGAAATCAAAGTACTTTTTTTGCGCTGATTTCGAAGCAGTTTCCGAGCCAAAACACTGTGTGAACTGGCCATTAAGGCGTTCATAGTGTATATTTGTAAAACACATTCTGTAGATTGCATAAGGCATTTTTTTTCTGTTACTTGAAACTTTGGTCAAAAGTTGGAGCTTAACTTTAGGTTGAAAGCGTCTGTGTGGCAAGAACAGGAATCCGCTCTATATCAGACACAAGTGAGAATACTACACTCCGTGTGGCATCCCGGGGGCAGTATGGGTAAGATTGTCTGTCTCTCCAGATACTTGCATAGTCTCATTATTGCAGCAATTAGCAGAAAGTGTCCCAAGGGGAAGATGGAGGAAAAGGTTAGTGTGGTTGGAAAATCTGCAGTTACATAAAAAGCAGATGTGTCTCCATAAACACAGGTGTGCACGCACTTTCCGGTGGGCGTCACGTGTATAATGGTGTGCCCGCAATCCACTAGTCACGGCAATGAAAGAATATGGGCAGACATATATAGAGTAAAGATAAAGCACTGACCGGACTCTGCAGGAGGTGTAGATGTCCTGATGGTAAAGATCTGGCCAAGGTCTTCTTCCTCTTCTGGCAGCCCCTTCTGGAGCCTCTGCAGCTTGCGTAGACTCTCACTGCGTTGGTGTTTCATAGACCGGACATGTTGAATTAAGTTGAGTTTGGCCTTGGTGGAATAAGAGCATAGCACGCAGTGGTAGTAGGACGATTCTCCCTCGATCCCACTCTCGTGCTGCTGTAAGTGCTGAGGATATAAGGAAACACAGGTCATGAGTGTCTGTATGACTAAAACAACGACAACGACAAAAAGTTACTAAAATAAAATTATGATCAGATAATGGACATGTGTCAGGTCATCATTGAGCAATTACTGCCTCTGTTCCACACGAATTTGACCAAAAAATAAACTGCATTATATTTTCAGCCTTCTTTGTTATATGGGTTTCTGGGAAAGTTGGATGAAGACCAATATGGCGACTATGACTGGTCCGACAGGAATCATCACCCAACCCGAACAGCGCTTTTTACTAGTTATACGGACATGGAGTCAAAGGATGCATCACTATATGACTAGACAGATTGGCCATTCAGTTATCTTGGAAAGCTGGGTGAGCCCTATGGGAGTTGTAATAGCAGCCATATTGGCTGGCACAAAACACATACATTATGAATTTCATGTAGTGACATAAAGTTCCATTAGATGTAAGCAGATAAGAAGGTTTACTTGGTCATGAAGTAGAGAGAATCCTACAGGTCTACAAAAGGAGAACACTAGGGAGAACAGTAGGGAGGACAGTAGGGAGGACAGTAGGGAGGACAGTAGGGAGGACAGTAGGAAGGACAGTAGGGAGGACAGTAGGGAGGACAGTAGAGAGGACAGTAGAGAGGACAGTAGGGAGGACAGTAGGGAGAACAGTAGCGAGAACAGTAGGGAGGACAGTAGAGAGGACAGTAGGGAGGACAGTAGAGAGGACAGTAGGGAGGACAGTAGGATTCCTCCAAAGGAGGCTGCACAATGCAAAAGGCAGAAACGGACTCGGACGCTGTCTATTTAAAGGCTTGTCACTTTAAAAGCAGCTGTTAAAGCAAAAATACATGCACCCTGAAAGGAAACGGATCTGTCCCTGCCAGATTTCAAGGCGGCCATCAGCGCATGTGTCAGCGCATTGATTGCTAGAAAGCTTGTGGGGCCTTTTTTTCCCAACAATGGGAAACTTCTAACATCTGGTTCTTCACGCATGGATAGCAAAATATTGATCAGGTTTAGCTGAAGCACCACTTTAAAACAGAACAGACAGAAGTACATTCTGATGGAAGGCAGAGAATACCCGAGGGATGGGAGACAGAAGCGCACACGGTTTTGTTTACACTGTCAGTACCAAAAACACTGCGCACCATCATCACGCCGGATGCCTCAAGATGACCAATAAAATGACCACAAGTCCCACAACTTGCTAACAGATGTGTATTATACCATTACACACTTTTTCCTCTTTATAGAGCAACTATGTATCAACAATCGTGTATTCAGATTTTACAGTGATAGAACTACAACTACCAGCATCCTATACTGTTGGTTTCACAACATCAAGAGGATGTACAACATAAAATATATGCAAACATAATATAAATAAATTGTCTAATATACCCGAAAAAATCTACAGGACAGTAACAAAATAGAAAAAATGCATAGCGTCCTTCTGCATACGATAGATAGATAGATAGATAGATAGATAGATAGATAGATAGATAGATAGATAGATAGATAGATAGATAGATAGATAGATAGATAGATAGATATGAGATAGATAGATAGATAGATAGATAGATAGATAGATAGATAGATAGATAGATAGATAGATAGATAGATAGATAGATAGATAGATAGATAGATAGATAGATAGAGGACTCAGATACACAGTATTTTCACACACATTATATATAAATACATACACACACAGACATATATATGCACATACATACATACATACTCACACTCACCCCCACCCCTTATCCCCTCCCAAAAGCACAGAGGCCTCTTTCTCAGCTTCTTTCAGATCTCCACAACCTCAGGTCATAAATCACATACTCTTCAGCTGGAGAATCCATCTCTTTAATGAAAAAGTTATGTGAAAGCAGCTGTCCTCCTAGTCCTGTTCCAAATAGTCCATAAAAGTCTACGGCTGGTTACATCCTCAGCGGTCCACCACCTGCAGACAGGCCTGGAATTTCCTGGTGAACTGGGGAGGGCTTTGGCCCTGCACATCATTCATTTTCCTCTCAAGCGAACGCTCATATTTCCACGTGACACCTCCCTGTCCATCTAAACAGCACTCGCTAAAATGGCTGCGTGCTATGACTGCAAAATCACATCCAGTAGGACGCGGTCATCTTAGATTGGAAGCTGATTTCTGCAAGGTTCATAAACTTACTGTCTGCTTATTCTGATTTTGTATAGCCTCAATATGAATAATTATATAGCACAGAGGTTTCCAACCTGTGGCTTTTCAGCTGTTGTTGAAACTACTACTCCCAGCAAAGGCTGTCATGGGATGCTGGGAGTAATAGGTTCATGACAAGTTGTAGACCACTGATAAAGCAGAACAGACAAGGCTAATCTGGCCTAGGAGAGGTTGAAAAACTACAAATCCCAGCATAACCGGCCAGTCGACTCAACCCCGGTACTTATTGTCCTACCGGTTAGTTACCGAACAGCTGCAGATGTACGTGAGCTCTCCAGACTTAATTAACTGCATTCTCCGAGAAATGTAATATTGCACAATGACAATGATACAAAATGCAAAAGTCACTTTTCTTTATCTGCCCTATTAATATTCAGCAAAATATGCGGACATGACTCATGACATACCGGTGGGAAGAAGGAAAATGAAAAAAAAAAAAGAATTAGTTTAACTTTATAAATCTACAGGTCTGCAAGTCGTAACATGAATAAACTAAAATAAATATTACAACCACTGATTTAAAAGAAAGAACTCTGCCGTTATATTGTCCTGAAACTTTATCATGTCTTGGCTTTACAGGGGCTATTCTTTGCAGCGGGGAAGTCCTATGGACTTTTCAAGAAGGTTATCGTAGTTTAAAGGGGTTGTCTCATGTGGACATGCCCTAATAGGCCGCCCGCTTTATGAGCCAGTTTGGACAGCAGCTAAGGATCCCCCTCTATGAGCCAGTGCGGTGAGCCGCTAACAAGCAGCGGCTCTCGATCACGAAGACCTGATCCGTTCATGTAAAAAAATGGATGAAACACCTTTGAATGGCCACATGTAATACTAGATTTTCCCTATAGCAGCAACAACTTCCCCCAGTAAAATCTGCTGTTTGCCGGGTGTAATGAAGCGGCTCTTATATCTTAAATGAGGAAAACCTGCATAATATACTGAACCTGTCACTAGATCAGCACTGTTATTCTTTTTTTTCTGGACCCCCTTGTTCCAGAGATATGGTCCTCTGTTGTGTTGGCTCCCTATATGCTAATTTGCTGTAGTTAGCCAAAGGGGTGGAGCTAGTTTCCCTTCCTCTGATGAAGACCAATCAGTGCGATGCAGCTTGAAGGTAGTTCACGCCCTGTTGGCTAACTGCAGCAAATTGGCATATAGGGAGCCAACCCAACAGTGGGCCATATCTCTGGAATGGGGGGGTCCAGGAAAAAAAAAAAGAAAGACAGCGCTGGAATGAGGAAGACAGCGCTATTTAAGTCAGTTAAAAAGGCTCTGTCACCAGATTATAAGTGCCCTATCTCCTACATAATCTGATCGGCGCTGTAATGTAGATTACAGCAGTGGTTTTTATTTTGAAAAACGATCATTTTTTAGCAAGTTATGACCAATTTTAGATTTATTTTAATTAGTTTCTTAATAGACAACTGGGCGTGTTTTTACTTTTTACCAACTGGGTGTATGACGCTGACCAATCAGTGACCAATCAGCGTCATACACTTCTTATTGTTCCAGCCCATTGTTAGGCCCCATGCACACGACCGTGCCCGCAATCACGGCCCGCAATTGTGGGCACGGCCGGCCGCCGACTGCCACCCGCATTTTCGGGCAGTGCTCCCATACAAAGTATGGGAGCACGGCCCGCAAATTGCAAAAGAACGGACATGTTCCATAATTTTCAGAACATTTCTACGGCACGGACACCCATCCGTAGCGCTACGGAAAGGTGTCCGCGTTCAATGAAAGTGAATGGGTCCATTTTTGCGGCCCGCAATTGCGGTCCACAAAAACGGAGGTTTTTTACGGTCGTGTGCATGGGGCCTTACAGCATGATTGTGCATTGAAAGAAGATGGGCTGGAACAATGAGAAGTGTATGACGCTGATTGGTCACTGATTGGTCAGCGTCACAGGGGCGGACATACCGCATGTGCAGCCGGTGCAGCTGCACAAGGGCCCCGCGTGGGAAGGGGGCCCGTTCCTCTGCTGGCCGACTCAGTTCTCAGCTGCGCGATGCTGAGGACTGAGACAGAGGCCCGTGGACAGTAGCTGCGAGCCCATCAGCGGGCCCCCCGTGGACAGTAGCTGGGCAAAGAAAATGTGGGCAAAGAAAATAAAAAAACTATACTCACCTCCTCCCTCGCCGCAGCCCCCATCCTCCTGTCTCGGTCTGTGTTACAAGTGTACAAGGCTGCACTGGTGACGCGCTGCCGATGGCACGTGACCGCTGCTGCCAATAACTCCTCATTGGTGTGCTGCTGAGGACAGTAGTTCCACAGCAAATCGCTGTTGAGGGCATTGATTGGCTGCAGCGGTCATGTGCCATCGACCGCGCGTCACCACAGCAGCTTTGTAAACACAGAAAGGGATAGGGGCTGCGGAGGGGGAACGGAGGCGCCGGAGGAGGTGAGTATAGGTTTTTCATTTTCTTTGCCCACATTTAGGGACTTAGTTTAGATAAGAATTTAACCCGGAAAAAAATGTGTTACTTGTGTTCTAAACTGGTAATAAAATGTACAATATAAATCTTCCTTCATAATTTTTATTAGTAAGGTTTATTTTTATATGCATATATATGTTTAGGTAACTTTGTCGGTATTGGGGGGGGGGCGGGGGGGCCCTGGCACATTATCTGCACAGGGGCCTTTTGCAGTCTGTGTCCGCCACTGCAGCGTCATACACTCCTCTGTACAATGCCCAGTTGGTAAAAAGTAAAAACACGCCCAGTTGTCTATTAAGAAACTAATTAGAATAAATCTAAAATTGCTCATAACTTCCTCAAAAATGATCGTTTTTCAAAATAAAAACCACTGTTGTTATCTACATTACAGCACCGATCAGATTATGTAGGAGATAGGGCGCTTATAATCTGGTGACAGAGCCGCTTTAACCAGTTCAACATATATAACCTAGTGACAGGTCCTTTTTAAAAATGAATTTTGCCTTTAAGTGCTTGAGTAATTTCTGTTTGTGGGAAAGCAGAGTGACAACCAATATGGCCACTATTCCTGCCCTCTTCACCCAGCTAATTTGAGGCCCAAACATCCATCTTGCTTGTATGGCCGAGCAGTCACTAGACCTTTGAGAAAGAGGGGCATCATAGTTTGCAGGTAGGTTAGATGATTAAAACAATATATGGCTGCCAGTAAAGACAAAAGCCACGTGCTTTGCATCCCTTTATTCATAAAAATATGGTTTATATTTTCTGAAAATCTTTAACCCGAAGCACACAAGTCACATAAGCCTGCCAGATGTCTAGGTATTCATACAATGAATTATTAGCATCTTATTGCGTATTTAGTATTTAAAGCCTGTGCCAAGGTCTGTTATGTAGCTAGATGCAATTGTTTGTAATTATTTGTGGTTTTATTAAGATCTCTGTAAAACGGAGGGCACCGGTGTACTCTAGGCTTTTACTGGTCTGTTTGTGTACAGTTCTGATGCATGTATAAAAAGGGTTAAGAGAGGTGGCATAAATATTACTACCCGAGGAAATCAAGATGGATAAAAATTTAGCATCATGTGGCACAGAACAAGGGCTCTCTGTCTTATATATATTCTTGTACCTTTATACATGTTTTGTTTCATTTTGTTGGAATGGGCTGTTCAAACTTTTGTGTTTATGTGATTCAGGTGGGGTTAGTAACTGCCTCAATTTTTTGATCTTGCACTCCTTCCATTCGACCCTGGGTGAATTTAATTAGTTTAATGCTGGTTCCTACCATCCCCAGATATATGTGGGCTTAGTTCCAGTTCTGGGTGTATGTGCAGCGTAGGTTCCCATCTCATAGAGGTCGCCTTGTCGTGGCAGGTGGGCTCACGCAATTTGATCAAAATGTGCGCTAAGAACCTCCCTATTCTAGGTAGATTTAGCAGTAATGCATATTTATTTCTTTTTAGTGGCCTAGGTGGCTTTAGTATTCGCAGTGTGCTGTCGCCATTTTTTTGTGTGCTGTATATATATTTATATACATACACATATATTTACACATAATATATATATACCAATGTGATAAAACCTCAGGATTAGAAAAACAAAAGACAATGATTACATGGGCTTCCCCCTCCTCACAAATGTTATTTTTCCCTAAATAGACTCGCCAATAAAGATGGCATGACCAAACTTCACCTCTCAAAACTAGTCCTTGATAGCCGCCTTCTCTTTGCTACATCCTGCGGGCCCCAATTGGCGGCATCTGTCAACCCGCAAAAACGCATGGCTGTAAGTTCTATTTCCTATTAGTGCCAGGTTAGAAGCAAAAGAGAGGATGCAGCTAATATTCACAGTGGCGCATAGGCCCAGACCTCACCAGGAGATCTTTATAACAGCTGGACACAAAGGTATTCTGTAATTGTAAGTACTCAGACTGCTGAGTTACTAGTGTTTAAATAGCAGTCCGTGTATAATAAATGGGGTTACTAAAGGTTTTTAAATCCAGAGATCTGGATTAGAAGGTGGCTTACAGTGGCATGGCCCTATGCCTACCAGTCGGTAAATCAGGTTTTATGCTAATAAAATCTTTATTATTTTATAATAACCATAACCCATTTATTCATTTTGGAATGGAAAGTTTGTCAACTTGCTAATATATCTAATGTTTTCATTTCTCAACATTTAAAAAAAACCTCTGCTTGCGGACAGTGAATTGAATCATCGTTGTTGTTTTCATCCAGAGGCTTAAAACAGGTTCTGACTTTTTATTTTGCTACAATGTATCCAGACTAGGTCTGTGAGCTAAACAGCTGGGACTCCAGGCTGATACATTGCAACAAACTGCCTGGACAGGGGACAGATTTGTGCTGCCGAGTTCTATGCTGAGGCTAAACAGATAAAGATTTTCCAGAAGAACATATACAGTGAAATCAAAAGGAAATTCAATGCATTTTATATCTGCTGCTATCACTCGCAGCTGACTCTTCGAAATGGTCATTTTTATTAGGGTCCATTTACACATTGCGGTTGAGGTATGGTTAGAACCACATCATAAGCCGCATCCGAAAACTGCATGCGTTTTTATCACAATTTTGTGCGTTTTTCAATGCAGTAAAAAATACAATCACATCGAAAAACACACCAAAAGCGGAAAAAACGTAGTTGGTTTTCGGATGCGTTGTTTTTTATGCTGTTCTAAACGCACCTCAACGTGTGAATGAACCCTTAGGTCTTCTGATCGTCATATGACAGCTAGTATTTTATTTGTATATATATCTTTTGGGAAAGGGTACATCTTGAAGAAGACTAAGACCCCATGCACACGAGCGTAATTTTGATCCGCAATTACGGATCCGTAATTGCCGATAAAAGTACAGTTCCATTCATTTCTATGGCCCACGGACACCTCCCGTATATTTACGGGAAGGTGTCCGGGCCGTAGAGAGGATCCGCAAACAATTTTTTCATTTATGGAACATGCTCCTATACTTTATAATGAGAGCACAGCCCGAAAATGCGGATGACTGTCCGTGGCCGTCCGTGCCCGTAATTACGGAACGTGATTACGGCTATGGCCGTGTGCAGGGGGCCTAAATCTTGGACCAAGGGTGAAAAAAGGTCCAGAACCACAGGCACAGGCTAAACGAAGATGACTAGTCATTAGGATAAAGATTACTTGTAAAAGGTCTATGATAGGCTTAGTAAAAAAATATCTAATGGGTCCCTCAAGCTTTAAAACGGATCTGAAGCCAAAAGTGACTTACAAACTACAGCCAAAAATACAGCCAAATAAATAACCTCTCTGCCGAAACACAGCAAGCCAAGCAGTCATTATTGACAAAAAAGGCTTCTAAGAGATTAAGTAGGTTTCAACTGTAATCCCACCGCAGAGGATCTCTAACAAGTAACCACAGGTCAGTAAGGCCACCACTGTGTAATAAAAACAATGCCGAGGAACGGTCTATTCCACAGAGTCCAATAAGATAAAGAGCACAACCCACCTATCACGTCCTGCAGTTATTTTTGTGAAATGTATCAGCTATTCTGCATATATTCTAATAAATGACCCAGTGCTCTATGTAACAGATTACTGCGCTTAGAATAAGCACTGTCTGGGCTGCTTTAAGGGCATTAGGAAAAATCAGAATGGAAAGAAAATAAGTTGCACTGGGTATTACTGCCCAAAAGTAGTCCAGGTCGTAGGGAATACATGGCTTAGGAACCTTGAGAAACACGGAGCTAGAAGGTAAATGTAGCAGTGCGGGGACAAGATATTCAAGGGAATGATATCAGAGATGACCACTAACAGCACAGATGCCACTTCGAACCCTTCGATTGTCTTTGCGTGTGAAATTGAACACACCTTAAATAGCAAGATCAAGTCAAGGTCACCAATTCACTGCACATCCAAGAATAGAAGAATTTTTTTCAGACTGAGGACTTTATCAGGAGCTGGACCCACGTCACGTCTTCATTTGGCCATTGTTAAAAAATCCAACAAGGTTCGGCCAAACGGCACCGTAGACCGTGAACCCAATGTCCAGAAAACACATGATTGCCGTAGTCTAACTACAGATCTGGTTCTACTTTGGAAACGTCAAAGCTGATGAGGTTCCCCTTACATGACACCTGTAGGGTTCTGCAAAATGGGAATTGCTGTTATTGTAAAGTAATCCTGCAGTGCCAGTAAAAGCAGTAACTTGGGTAATGATGAAATGTTTCAAATATTAAAAGGGTTTCTCTGCTTTGCTCAATCCCCAATTGTTAGAAGGTTCCTTTAGCAATAAGCTGATCACAAAGTCTCCTCCTGCTGGGACCCCCAGCGATCAACTTCAATCTGTTGGGAAACCTGGCAGTAAAGACCTTTTTTCAATGGCCAATTAAATCGGGCAAACGAGCGTTCATAGAACGATAGTTGCGCGGTGTAAACAGGGCAACGATCATCAGATGAATGAGCAAACGCTCGTTCGACTGATTACATAGTTTTAAATTCATAAACTTTTATCGTTGTCGGCAGCACATCTCCCTGTGTAAACAGGGAGGCGTGCTGCCGACACGATAGAACTGTATGCGGACGAGCAATCGGAGTAACGAGCGCTCGTCCCAATACATAGCTCCTTGTGAAAGGAGCAATCGAGTGCCGATCCACGATCAGCGCTCATTTACACAGCCCGGGCCGTGTAATCGAGCAGCACCACCACAGGGGATACTAAGTATTACACAGTGTCCATTCAAATCAATGGGTTGTCTGTGTAATGTAGGACAGGACAGGTCCTCCAGAGCAAGAGACGCTCTTTGTATCCAATCTCCACTTTGTCCAAGAGACGAGGATCTTGAACAGAGGACCCCTGTCTATTAAATCTGAATTCAATCATAGGGTGTATGAAATGGGTTTTAAAACTCGACAACCTCTTTAGGGTATGTTCACACGAGGGCGTCCGTAACGGCTGAAATTACGGGGATGTTTCAGCCTGAAAACATGCCCGTAATTTCAGCCGTAACGGCATGTGCAGGCGCTTGAACGCCGCGTCAATTACTGGCGTAATTAGCGCTGCTATTCATTGGAGTCAATGAATAACGGCTCCAATTACGGCCAAAGAAGTGACAGGTCACTTCTTTGACGCGGGCGTCTATTTACGCGCCGTCTTTTGACAGCGGCGCGTAAATTACGCCTCGTGTGAACAGACAAACGTCTGCCCATTGCTTTCAATGGGCAGATGTTTGTCAGCGCTATTGAGGCGCTATTTTCTGACGTAATTCGGGGCAAAAACGCCCGAATTACGTCCGTAAATAGTGCGTGTGAACATACCCTTAAAGTCCTGGTATGCTGAGACATTCAGCCAAGAAATAGTCTTGTCTGCATGCCTATCTGTCTCTACGCATGGGACATTTATTCTTCATACAGATGAGCACTTAGCACATATATCAGAACCAGGTCACCCGGTCTCATCCCCGAGAACCTGCGGTTCACACTGTGACAATGGTCAATGAGATAATTATTTAAATTTAGACCAAAAGGACAAATGGTCAATCAGAGGCATTTGAGTCTTAATTTTTTTAGCCTCATTAAAAGCCAATATATTTTGACTTTCAGATTAAGAGTCTCCAAGCTTACTGCACAGTAAATCAAGCAGATCATAGAGCCAGGAAAGTCTGTGGCACTTTAACTTTAAATAATGCAATAATTATTGGATTTCCTTTTTATAACTGAAGTGCTGGAATGTAAACAATGGATATGTAATTGCAGGAAGGGGAATCAATACGTCCAATCGTTTTCAGCCATGTTAATTGTAAATACAATTGCTCCAAGATGTCAGCTTGTTCTTCTCGCTCCCAGAATCACCCTAACGGATGACAGAGTCCAACTTTCCCATTACGGCTGCTCGTTCCTTTAAGAGGTTCTCAATCAGGTCTGATCAATCTGTCAAGATAATGCATGGATTAAGTAAGACTCCTTCAAACACAGCTTCCCAATCAATAGCCAGAACTGACTTAATGAGGAGGGGCCGAAACCCACAGGGAACTTGCACCAGTAGCTGCCTGAGCATGTCTTTGGACTCTCCGTACAGGCTGATAAACAGACCATCTCTTAATGAGCTTGCAGTTTATGCATGCTTCACTAAGCATTAAGCCTCTCCCCTCCCGGGACGGAAAACAAAATAGATTAACACAAAACAATACGGTCCCAAATTAGCTCCATCTTGGATTGCCTTCTTCTCACGTTAATTGTGCTTGGAAGTGAGGATAACATTTATCAATGCCGTGCCAGGTTTCCTCCCTTGAGTAAGTGTCTCTCTCTTCTCACTGGTGGGTCTAGCACGCTTTGGAAATTAAGCATACAACTGCCCTTAGAGAGATTTATCGCCGGTGATAAAATAGATGTTGCCTAAAGCAACTATTGTATCATGAGACGTAGCAACGACAACGAATCGCCATGCCAGCAAGACACCGTTTTGCAGGTGCCTGGCTTTTCCTGAGCGGATGCCAAAAATAGCTTAGCACCAAGGTGCAGGCTGAGGCCTAGTCGGAGCTGGAGACCTCTGTGCGGGGACGAGTGGTAGGGATGTAATCGGCACAGATTGGAATGGGGATGAAAGGGTGGCTTTCAAAACAATAACAATAGGCCTGTGTTGTCTTAGTAAGTAGTGAACAGACCCCCCCACCCTTTAATCCAAACATTATCGGACACGCACAAAAAAAATACTAAGTGAGAGCAAGCAAGAAATGAAAGTGCAACCTTATACAGACATCTGCTACCTCTGCCACCGATTCTGGGAGATTAATTTCCAAGAAGCTTGGATGCACAGAAAGCCTGTAGTGTGAGGGGAGGAGGGTACGAGAGGATGAGGCTGGGGTCACAGCCTTCTCCTTGTCTCTATTGTGTTAGCTTTGATGCATGCTGTTTTCAGGCCTCATAATGCTGAGCCAGGGCCTTGTCCTTAGGAAACGGCGAAGAGGCCTGCATGTTTCCTAGCAACCTCGTGACAGCCAGCTGGCAATATCCCAGCTGGGGCGACTAAGAAATAGGTGATGCTTATGGACAGATAAATAAACAGGAGGCCAAGTCACTGGAGGAAAGCACAAAGACATAAGGAGGGAGCTTCAGATCTCCACACCCAGGAAAAAAAGTTAAAAGCAAAATTACACAAACACACCATCCGGTTTGTCCCATCCTCACATCTAAAATGACCCTGCACTGGTTGGACTGCCTGGCTTATTCCCATGACTGACAAACTGCAGGCCCGGACAGGTCTGCAACAACAGAAGTGGCTCTAAAACACCAGAAAAGGGAGAGGCTCCATTTACCTACTAAAATATTAACCCATTACCTGCCTTGAGAGCACTTGGATCATGAGAGTGTACGCTCTACCCTCACATAAAGCAAACCGACCTTATAAACATTTAGGCCACGTGCACGTGATGTATAAATCCGTAATACAGTGCCAGCAAAGTAAATGTAACACCGAATAATATCATCTCTACACGTTGCAGAATTTTTCGGCACGTAAATTGACCTGCGATGCAGATTTTAAAATCTGCAGGATGTCAATTTATCCCGCGTTTCCATCTCAGAATTGTATCGGACAAGTTTATCTATTTATTTTTTTTTTAAAACTCACCAATATCCGCAGCACAGAATGAACTGCTGCCTCCGCATTAAAATGGAAAATCCACACCTAAAAAACATGCAATATCAAGTGCGGATTTTAACTGCGGAATTACCTGCGTTTATCTGCAGATTTTCCACATCAAATTCTGCAACTTCTGCATGTAGCCTAAAAGTGCAAGAGTGATCCACAATTGAATATTCGCAACATACAAAAACACGAACACCAAAATGTATTATTGCGGGTGCTGCGTGTTGATAGGTTACGGGGTGTCAGTATGGCAGGCTCCAAATGATGACAGTCCATGCAGAGCTGCCACATAAATAATCGATAATATTAGATTTATATTTATAAACATATAAGTGTACAGATACAGCTCAGGTGAGGCTTCGTTCACATCTGCGTCAGGGTCCCGTTCTGACATTCCGTCTGAGCTTCCCGTCAGAACGGGACCCTGACTGAAGCAAACGGAAACCATAGGTTTCCGTTTGCATCATCATTGATTTCAAAAGTGACAGATCCGGTGCCAATGATTTCCGTTTGTCTCAGATGTGTAAGGGTTCCGTCGATTTGATGGAATCAATACCGTAGTCGACTGCGCTATTCATTCCGTCAAAATGACGGAAACCCTTGCACAACTCAATCAAACGGAAACCATTTGCAAGGGATCTGTCACTATTGAAATCAATGGTGATGCAAACGGAAACCTATGGTTTCCGTTTGTTTCAGTCAGGGTCCCGTTCTGACGGGAAGCTCCGACGGTACGTCAGAACGGGACCCTGATTCGGATGTGAACGCAGCCTTAATTTGTCATTTGTGGGCTGCAGGATTTTGAGTTAGGCCAGGTTCATGCAATCGTAATACAGGCCTATTTTTGAGCCCGTATTATGGCCGCAAATCCTGGACCAAGCGCGTCTAATGACCGGATCTAACAGCATCATAGTGATCTATTAGACATGTGGTTAGGGTGAGATTCGCTCCTGTTATAAAGGGGCTCCTGTAAAACAGGGACAAAATTGCACCCACATTAGGCTAGGGCTACATGGCAACTTAGCCTGCTGCACAGGTCGCACGGCCAAAGGTCACTGTGTTCGCGCTGTCTGCAGACGCAAGTTGCAACAACTCCAGAGATGCAAGAAATCGAGCAGGTTTGAGACACTTTCATAACGTGACCACATTCACTTATTACTTGCAATGAAGGCAGTGCAACACAGCGATTTTTGGCCGTGCTGTGTCACCCTAGCCTAAAGTTTGCGTAAAAACCGTCATTAAGATAAGGCACTTAGTTACCAGCAGTCCTATGTAAAACCATAGAGTGAATTACAAGTCTCAATTTGCGCAAAAAAATGCATTTACGTTGTCCACGTCACTTCTCCAAAAAGTAGGTGAGACTGAGCAAAGGGGGGGGGGGGGGTGACCTGTTGTGGCTCAACAAATACTATAATTTTTATACCAGGAACTGGCGTAAATTGTGGCCGAAATCGAAGCCAATTCGTAGCTGGTGTGGATTTCCCTTCCAAGGCGCACGGTCAGCCAAAGATGCGCCTGATTTAATAAGTGGTGGGCGCCGCTGATTAAATTAAGCAGATCTTACTCCAACTATCATTCTATTGATACATCTCCCCCAAAGACTTGTGTCAAGTGACAAACTTGGCTCTGCTACATTTGTATATATACCGATAGTTAAAATGATTGATATAAATGGAAAACAATGCTCTGGTTGTTCACAAAGGTAGAATGACACACAAATGTATACTATGGTGACTGTGGTTATGGAAGAAAATAACAAATACTTCTAAGTAAAACATGTGGATGAAATAATCATTGTACTAATGGTAATGAAATTACCATTAGTACAAAATAAAAGTTCGTTAACTGGCCAAAAATTCTCTAAAATGTCAGGCTCTAGTGTTACGTTTGCACGCCCCAAGGCTAGTATTTTTTTTCTGGCACAGCGCATTCTCTAGCCATTCTGTATTAAAAAAAAAAAAAAAAGTACAGTTGTTGATATCCGGCTTGACACATAAGGCTCGCAAATCTGCAAAAATCTGCTCTTGCTCTTTTTTTCCCCCTGCAAATGACAGCAGGAGGCATGTACGAGTGGGAACGAATAAAATCACACCCAAGTTTCTCCGTCTAATTTATCATAAACAGACACGAGCAAAGCAGCTTTGTGCAGGATTAGAAGCTTCATTCTGCAGCACTGCCGAGGGATGATTACACAGAGGCCAAAAATCGAAATGGTCTCTTTAAGATAGAAGTCGGTGCAGAAAAAGAGACAGACGGAGAGAGGGAGAAGAAGAAAGAACGAGAGAACCATCGCCTGCGCTTTCCCCCACCAAAAACCCTGAGGCCTCTTGTGTGTATACTAACCACAAGCCTTTGAGTGCCTCATGTATTTACAAACTGAGGCATGTTCAAATCAAAGGGGATACCACATGACATAATTCACATTAAAATGTCAGCAGGCTGACAATTTATAGAGCCAATCTGCGGAAGGTGAGGAGCAGTAAAGCCTGGGTAATTGTTTAATGCCTACTTAAACCAACGGTGGCTTTGCCTTGGGGAAAAGCGTCACGTGCTGCTGTGAGCCGTCAGCCGGCATGTGCCAGGGGGACTGGAGTTGTGCCAGTCCAGAGATAACAGCTTTCACTTGTAGCTGAGTATGGCCCCATTATATGGCGAGAGCCGACACTCCACCTTCCCCACTAGACAAACAGAAGCTCCCCATATGGTTGCAAGCTGCCAGATCGAGCGCCTGCATTTTGTTAGTTTTATGTGGCCTATCCATCAGAACAGTCCCCAAAGGCCTGAGCCTTGTCATTTCCCAGTCTATTGAATATGACAAACACGAAGGAACATTGCCAGGAGAGTGAACACTGAGCAGATGCAGCTCCGCGAGCACAGCACTGAAGTGGTTAAGGTTCTCGTGCTATAAAAAGGAGCAATAGAATAGACAATAGTGATCTTCTTAAAGTCCCGGCTGTGACCACCGAAACCAGTACTAGTAGTAGTAGCCGTTTCAATCTGCGGAATGTGGCACGTTCAGACTCGCTGCCAAAGAGGTCTGCATACGTTCAGCGACACCTCCTCCTCCCTTCTACCTCATTAACTGAAACACATTAAAACAAGTGTGCTTTGGGACCAGAAAATGAGACTGTTACACTAGGCTCCTCTAATCCTCATCAACTGTGGGAAACGAGGCTGCATCAATTATGCTGAATCAACATATCAACAGTTATCCTGCCACCGGTTCTACAATATGGAAATGGGTATTCAGGAGTCTCTCGTTGCTACTGGAAGTAACCCGAAATCCTGCCGTGCAGAAACCGTGTCACGAAGGGTCTGTGGACCCACTGGGCCGTACCACCTTGGCGGTAAGGCAGCTGGCCAACAGGACGCAGGTCTGAGTCTATAGGATATAGGGTACCTGTGGCAGCACGGACAGTAGGTTGGCAGGAACTAGGCAGCAGGTGGACGTCAGGCATGGAGAAGCAGACAAGCGTGGTATCCAGCACGGAACGACAATAGCAAGCACGGCACTAGATCGGGATACAGGTACGGGAACAGGAAACACTGGGAGCAGGAAACACTAGGGGACCATTTGCATAGACAGACTAAGGAAACACAACAACGCTCAGGCATAGAACTAGGGGGCTGGACCCCTCTTATAGTCCAGGTTCGTCCATGAGGTCCGGTGCGCGCGCTGCCCCTTTAAGAGTGGGCATGAGCGTGTGCGCGCACGCTACGGGATCCGGCAGGGGTGAGTGGACGACTCGTGGCTGCGGCTGTCAGGGGGAGGTTGGAGCTGACAGCCCGCAGCCTCAGACATTACACCCAGATCTGACAATGCAAGCGACCTAGTGGTCACAGTCCGATCGATAGATTTAGATCTCCCTCATATATTCATCTAATGCCAACCATAAACAGCCCAGTGTTACCGGAAATAGAAAAAACCTGTTCGACTTATATATCAAACGATCTATTAAAGTGCAACTACAGGGTGTTCACTGGGTGTTGAAGGATGAAAGGATCATTGATCACGGTGGTTACTCTATAGGCCTGTTGGCTATAAGGCTAAGGCATCCCAGGTAAATAATGTAAAAATGTTTCTTTTTGGAGAAACCCCCACTCCAGTTTATTGCAGACTGAGTGTTGTAGTTTTATGCACATTGCACTGTTGGTTAATCCACATCTGTCTCTGTGTTTAGGGGTAATAATAACAACACACAGATCTATATATGGCAGCAGGTAGTGAGCAACTTATACTCTTTTAAGGCCGGATTCACACGAGCATGTTCACAGACCGTATGTCGGCAGTATTTCACGGACCGAACACACTCCAGGGAACCGGGCTCCTAGTGTCATAGTTATCTATGACGCTAGGTGTCCCTGCCTCTCCGCGGGAAAACTGTCCCGTGCTGTAATCATGTTTTCAGTACGGGACAGTTTTCCCGCAGCGAGGCAGGGACACCTAGCGTCATAGATAACTATGACGCTAGGAGCCCGGTTCCCTGCTGTGTGTTCAGTACGGGAAATACTGCCGACATACGGTCCGTATATCACGAACCGAACATGGAACGTGTGGACCCGGCCTTAGTGTTGATAATGCCTAGAAAGCAAATAGAATACCGGCACAGTATTCTCTATATGAAACCGATAAAAATTGGCAATCGTGGTGTAGACAACAAATGACAAAGCAACAACCATAATATATTGTGTGCAATAAATCTGCATAGGTGCAACAGCAAGAAACTACAGTACCTAGAGCAAATATAGTTAGAAACCCTCGAGCCGGCCAAAGATAGACTCATAACGTGATGACAAGTAAAAGTTTCTAAAAACTGAAGTGCAGATTTTTGCTGCATTTATTTTCAAGGTCTTTGTGATGGTGAGATTTCTTCCTGTGATGTTATTTCTACCACTGTATGATATTCTGCAGTGTTTTCCTGGAATTCCTGGACTGAATTTTTGTGCAGGCAGTGGATGAAATTTGTTCAATCACACGCACTTCGCTGCTACTGTATCCCGCTGCGGATTTTGCGTCCGCAATTCCGGACAGAAAATACGCAGCAATTCCGTTACGTATGGACAAGCCCTTACTGTACTGAAAAAATTCTTTGCTATCTGTGCCTTGCTTCAACGTCGGAAACAATCAAAAGCACTCTATTGGTATTCACTACAATCTGAACCTCAAACAATCAGTGATAAATAGCAGACTGCAGATCACTAAAAAAGGCTTCGTTCACATCTGCGTCAGGGTTCCGTTCTATGGTTCCGTCGGAGCTTCCCGTCAGAACGGAACCCTGACTGAAACAAACGGAAACCATAGGTTTCCGTTTGCGTCACCATTGATCTCAATGGTGACGGATTCAGTGCAATGGTTTCCGTTTGTCTCAGTTGTGCAGGGGTTCCGTCGTTTTGACGGACCAATACCGTAGTCGACTGCGCTATTCATTCCGTCAAAACTATGGAACCCTTGCACAACGGAGACAAATGGTCGCCAGAACAGAACCCTGACGCAGATGTGAACGAAGCCTTAGCGGGCATCATTGGGATCAACATAAAATGTCCAAACACAACCAGCAGGAATTGATACAGAGAAAACGATCAGACTGGCACAAAGAGTAAACACAAAACAATCCAAAACAAAATAATTCAATTCATTTATACAGGCAAGAACAAGGCCACATAGGGGGTCTCCTATGCACGGAAGTGTGCCCACAATAGCTCACAAGCCCTTGTGTTTCCATTTCTACACATTGCGTAATTGACCTTGTCACTGAACATGCACGGTGTGCCAATACGACCTTACCCTGCTCATGTTCTAGTCACATACTCTGAACTCCAGCTATTCTATAAAAATAACCTGGAACAGTCTTCACCCAAGTGTCAAGTAGCTATAGGCAAAATCTTAAAAGTGGGCATAATTATGTAGAGTCCAGAACCCAGCAAGCTAATAGCATAGCAAACCAAGATAATATGTGTGTGTGTGTTTATATATATATATATATATATATATATATATATATATATATATATATATATTACACATTACATCTATAAATTATAATGCATCTCATCAGGAATATGTCCAACCCTGCATTATCCATTCTGCATATGAGATGAAGTGTAGCGTCTACTATATAGTAAAGGATCCTCACCAACGTGATGCTACAATGAGAAAGCAATACTTCCAAATAGAAATTTGAATAAAAAAAATTATTCTAAAAAAAATAAATATATGTAGAATTTTTACTTGTATGTATAGCTTTATCCAGCTTGCTTATCGTAGCAGCAGGCTGGTGAGGATCCTTTACCCACATAATCTGCACCAACATAATCTGCAGTGATGTACACAGATTATAATCACAATAGGTCCCTGTCCAAGGCGGCGCTCACAATCCCTATACTGCATTTTATTCTGTTTCTACAGTAATAAATACAGCGCCAAAGCGTTTTCTCAGTCCCCTCCCTAAAGTTGCTGGAACACTATTAGAGCGTGGAACGTTATAGTTCTATGCACATCACATTATCTAAAAAAAAAAAAAAAAAAGAATGTCAGAAGACGAATATAAACTCTCTGATCCCTGATTGAGAAACAAGAAAATGGACCACACGCTTTGCTACGGACTTTTTTCTCCCTTTTACATTGGTCAGCTTGGAAAAGGCAAATTAAGTCATTAACAGGCTGGATGCGGTCAGAGACCATGCAGGGAAAAAAAGCCAAGTTATTCCATATTCACCTTTAACCAAAACCAGATTGCTGCTTCTTTACTAGCTCTAAATTGTCTTTCCAGACGTGGCCCCTTGGACTTGTGCCCCCACTGAGAGAAAGGCCACTTCTTTGCACTCCTGGATGCACATAGCTTTGTTTTGCACACTATTCTAGCATCTGGAGGGATTTTCTGTATCTGACAGTGTAGAAGTTGATTACATGCAGTTAACTCTGCTCTAACCTGATTATAGATGTGCCAGCCTAATGGATTACATTTGCAAGAGGAAACATAACATGCAATCAATCTCAATCCACCTCAGATGTGAACTCTTGGTCTGAGGACCACTCTCGTCCACGGTCTTTTCTCCCTCACAGGAGTGTGGTCAGAGAGTCGGGGGAGACAGGGAGAAGCTGCACTATGACATTCCCATTAAATAGAGTGTAGAAGAAATAAAAGATATGTTAGTTTGCAGAGAGTATGCAATGTGTGTGGATGGAAGGTAGGTGGAATAAGCCGGCCGAGATTTATGGGGAAATGTACCTGACCGTTCATACTAAAGCCATTATGGAATGATTAGAGAGGAGGGTAAGGCTTTAAGTCCAGCGAAAATCAATAGAAACGTCTGGAGGAATTCTATGGGGCGAGCAAAAGGCTATTTACGGGATTTTCACTGCCTCTATTCTTACAGCACAGAGTTGTTAGAGAACCAGAGCCATGATAGCCTGGAAAGGAAGGGGGTGGGGGTCTTGGACATATTAGGACAAATGCAGAGCAGTGGAAAAATTATAAATAGATAGATATGAACTTTTGCTATTACCCTGCGCCATCGCCCATATTATACGAAACAATAATTGGAAACAGTGTTTGATGAATGTGCATTATGTCATTCAAGAAAAATTAAAAATGGGCTCCAAATTTATGGCTAAAGGCGTCATCACAATGAATGGATACTGGTTGAGTTAGAGATTTATTACTGTCTAGCTGCCATAGAAACCTGAACCTCAAAAGGACCCATTTGGTAAAATAATGGTCAACCTGAAGATCCAGATACATATACTGAATACTGCCACCTATGTATGTATTACAACAAAAAATATCAATCACAATCATAGCACATAGAACTATCCAAGTACAATCGTGTATAACAAAGCATTAACAAATGTGGGCACATGTAATTCACGTATGGGTTTATAGGTTGGTATTTTACCTTGTACAGCTTGAGGCTGGCCTCGTGTCTGGCGTTCACAGTGTGCAGACGGAGCTTGTCCAGGCTGTTGGTGTAATAGTCACAAGCATTGCACTTGAGATGCACTGGGTTCCCAATGGCAACACATTTCAACCTCCACTCATTGGCTTTGCCACCTTCTTTGATATGAGCCACAAGCTGGTACTTCTGAACATGTTTGTCAGTTTTACAATGCAACTGAAAGTTGGCCTTCAGCTGAGTGTTATAACGACATAAATTACACTGGTAACAATCTCCCACCACCGACTTCCATTCTTCCTCAGGCAGACTGCGCTCTGCTCCCATATGGAGGCCAAGCATGTCCAGGTTATCCGTACTGAAGCGGTTACACACTGCACACTGGAAAAGTTTGAGGGAAGGGTCGTTGGTTTGCGTGAAACTCTCACCCAGGTTCATGAGTTCCTCTGACACCAGCTGTCCACCTCCCAGTCGCATGTCCAATGGGATTTCACCACCTACTTCAAGTGAAAAAAAAAAAGAACAATTTACATATTGTCAAAAACTCAATAAAACTATCTAAAACAAAATTGAATATATAAGTATATCCCCTCTTCTCATCATCATATCTATCATCATTAGCAAACATCAGATAAATAGATATCTGTAACATCTAGCACTTCCAATGTTCAGCTCTTGTCATCTCCCTCTACATGGCCCAAAAACAAAACAGACCCCAATGTTTTTTAATAGTAATAATCAATACAAAGCCACAAAGATCCATTCTGAAGTTCGTAAGAGAAATGTTACCATCTGGAGCTAATAAATAAGAAAACCTCAACAAGGGAGACAATGGTGTATAAAAGCCCCAGAGCTCAACTCCCGACTGTGACTACTGAACATGATCATTCCGAGACTATTAAATGTGCAATCTTAGTTAAAGCTCAATGGAATCTCAAGAATATGTCTGACGTGTAAAATAAACAGAACAGTGTAGATAAAATCAGATTTTATCATAAAAGTGAACACCACGTTAAATGGAGTTCAGGACCACTCTCACAGTAATGTGCAAATGCGCCTGGGTTGGCCTGTATTTATCATATAGTCATACCCGGAAAATGCTTAGGGCAGCTGGTTTCTTCCTTTTGCTTACTTTAGTCTTCATATTTATTGTTACTTGGTCTACACTTGCCACCTCAGCAGTAGATGGAACTTATACTTTGAAAATGAAAAACAAATACAAAATGAAAATTAAAAGTTACTAAAATTTGTATAGAAGTAAACCTGCCTAGTCAAGAAAGCTTGTCGAAAGGTAAATTTTTAATAGGAAAAAAATAAAAAATCATTAGCTAAACATGTAAAATACTATTCCAGTTCACCCGTGTTAAGATGAGATTTTCACTTCTTACCTACTGTGGGAGCCATCCCTGGCATAGGACTGGTAGGATCAAGCTGGAACCCTCCCATTATATACTGTGACTCATTAGCTGGACTGTCCATCTTGAGATTCATGTTTTGTGCTAGGTAGAAATGATAGAGATCCGCTTCGGCGGGAGAGGGTAGGCTGCTGATACCCAAGTGCCTGTTATGTTGTATTTGGGTCATATTTTGTTGAAGCAGCATCATATTGTGCATGTGCTTCTCACTAGTCATATGTATGCGCAGGTTCCTAGCGACATTGGTTTCATAATCACACACTTCACAACGCCAGGTGGGTTTGGTTTTTGGTTTAGTAGGAGAAGGGGCCCCGCAAGAGTTACTTATGTTGGAAGCAGCAGCAGCAGCAGCCGCCGCAGTGGCAGCAGCAACCGCAACCCCGGCAGAGTGGCTGAAGACTTGCTCACTCCCTCCGTTCTGTAGATTCTGCATGTTGTTCAGATGCTTGTCCGACTGCATATGAATACTGAGATTGCCTTTGGTAGTGGTGGAGTAATTACAGACCTCACAACGGAACGGCTTGTAACCACAGGTATAGCTCTCTCCCCGGGCAAGACGGGGATGAGGCTGCCCAGATTTGCAGTAGACACAAGAACCACCCGGCTCAGGGTGCTTTTCTTTCATGTGAGCTTCCAGCGTCTGCTGGTATTTGTAATGCCAGTTACACTTTGGACACTTAAGAGTCTTACATGAGTTCCGAGAGTGCATCATAGTCATGTGTCCACCAAGGGAGCGTGAAGAGCCTAGTACAGTGTCACACTTTGGACACTCCACCCCACTCCCAGAAGGGCAATCCCCTACGCCAAGCTCGCAGGAGTTATCAGCATGCTGGTGGTGGGTGGCAAAGCTTCCATCCTCTCCCTCTGCACTTTCATTTGGTTCAGGTGCTGTGGCATTGTCCCTATTGGCACTTTCATCAAAGTCCAATTTTCTCCCTCCCTCCAACATACTGGCACCAACACCATCACTGTTAAAGCTTAAATGGTTCCTCCTGTGTGCACCATCAAAGACAACGAAGGAAGAAGAACATGTAGAAGGTGTGCCCCTTACCATAGGCTGGGACACATTAGGCATTAAATTAGAGTTAGAAATACTTTGGTTTGTGAGAGCGAGGTCCTTTTTGCCGCTGCTCTCGGCAAACACCCCAGACTCATCCTGAGGCCTGTCCACAAAGTTATCCTCAAGCCCACGTGGAAACAGTGCTTTGCAATCCTCCCCCTCCTCATCAACTTCCTCCTCCATCTCTTCTTCATCCAACTCCTCCTCCTCCTCATCATCATCATCTGCCTCCATCCTTTCTGATATGTCCTCTTGTACTCCCATTAAATGCTTTTCGGACTCTGTCATTTCGCGGTCCTTGCTAGAAGAAGGTTTGGTAGTACAAGAGCCGGTGGAGCTTAAAGAGACAGAGTTTATGGTGGTGTTAAAAGAGGAGTTTGTCAACCCTCCAAGATTAAGCAGGGTGTTTTGAGACACAACATTGGGCTGTGCCTGATCTGCCCTACTGGAAGTAGTGTCATTGTCTTTTAGAAGTGCTAGGCTAGCCTGCAAGGCTTCATCGCCCTCCACGCAAATGCCACTAAATTTCCCATAAAAACGATTACCAGGTCCAGTAGTGTTGGCAGAAGAAAGTATTGGATGCTGAAAGCTTTTGTTTTTTGGTTCCAGAAAACTAACAAGAGGTTCCTTATCTTTCCCAATCCCTTGAATGATGGCAGAAATGTTCTTGTTACTAAGAATCTTACGCTCATCCTCACTTAGAGTCATTCTATGGTCATGCACAGCATGGGTGATAAATGACCGCACATAGCCAAAGGAAAGTTTGCACAAAAAACACATTAGGATGGGTTTCTTCTTACCATACAGTACAAAGCCATCATATTTGGACAGATCTACATTGTTGGGTACATCTTTGGATACACATGAGCTTTTGGCAGAACCATCATTGTTTAAGTAATCCTTGTTGCTTTTGTGGCGCACATCAAAAACACGGAAGCTATGCAGGACAGGGCTTACGCCCGCAAGGGTAGAGGTATCCAGGAAAGATTTGTCAGAATTCTCAAACCACTTCCTGAAAGACGAGGCTATGTGGAAAGTATTAATAATTTGGGGATAAGAAGGGCCCACAGAGGATGTCTCCTCAGACTTCCCTGTTGCATTAGGCAAGGAATTTTTGTAGAGGGAAAGAAGTGCCTCGCTTGGGGTACTGTCACAGGCTTCACCACTTTGGAGTAGTTGGCTGACACTTTCCACTATGTAAGCAGAACCGTCAGGTTGATACACTATTTCACCTGCCAAATTCTCAACGTCACTTTCCTCCTCCCCTTCCTCACTAACATCACTCTCGCTTTCCTCCTTCAGCGCAAGAGATGGCCGACTACCTGGGCAGCGGTGCTCCATATAGTCCTGTAAACTAGGAAAGGAGGATGAACATTCGTTGCAACAGACTGCTCTGCTGGGAGACTGCGAGATGGCACCGGATGGGTTAGCGCTTTCAGCGACGCATTCATTGAATGAGTCACTCAGACTTTCCAGAGACCCACAGCTTTCCATGTTGGGGTGCTCCATGCTGCCAGATTGGTCAAGGTGGAGGGCGCTGTTGAGTTCAGTCCATTTTTGGTTTCGAGAAGCGCTGCATCCATTGTCCTTCCCAGCGATGACAGAAGTGTCACAGCCTTCCATGGCGAGCTCTGCACGTAGAGTTCATTGCACCCAATACGGCTCGGATCTGCAAGAATGGAAGAAAAAAAGTATTACTCTAGATGAAGTAACTAAATAAAAATAATTCAATTCAGCAACCAATTCAAGTAGCATTACTTATATAAAATGTGTAAGATGCCTTGGTATACATTCCTAAATGACCCTGGCCTTTAAGTGAAACTGTAGCTAGCAGAAATAAAACTCCCGTGATGTAGTTAACAATTGTCCACTGAATTAAGTTTCATAGTTCACCATTACTGGTTTGGCACCAAAATTTTCATAATTTAACATAGCTATGGGCTGGACTTGCTACAAGTGCCAAATTCATATGCCATTTCCCCACAATGTTACCCATTAAGTCTTGACTTGAGTGATTGACAGCTCAGTCCAGTAGCACTGGCAAGGCTAGAAGGGCGAAAGGGTTAACAGGCTAATTGCAAAATCAATGCCATAAAAGCTTGGTAAGTTCCAGGAAGCTGTGGGAAGGGGAGGCAGCGAGAGGAGAGAAACACTTTGACTGGGCACTAGGGACTTGTTTATCGATGCAAAACCTGTTGTGCTCCCTTGGTCAAGGAGAGAAGAAAGGTCTAAAATTAAGTCCAGTTCATCAATATGTGAACCCAAGAGTAGACCAATCACTTTCCAGAACCAAATGTTCCACTTCAACGCAACTTATTTAGAACAACAGAAGCGAAAGATCTTGATGATGAAGAACAAGAGCAATTCAGAACACACCGTTATCTCCTGTGCATTCAGAATGGTGTGTCCTATCATAAGGACTTGCAGTTCCGTATCATCTATGCCCAGCAATGCTGCGAATATGTCTGTAGAGCCATCGGCCAGTTCCTTTTACTGCTCCTTTTATTTACCTCTTTTAGCTTTCATCTCTTACTCTGATTGTCAGTCAATAGGAGAGAGGCAGCTCTCACTTAAGGAAGCAGAAGTCAAACTCCGCTGGTCGATCAGCACTCTGTCTATAAAACATGTTTTCCCGTAAAATCAATGACCTCCAATCAGAGTGCGGACATTGAAGGCAATGTGTTCCTCAGCTGTGTGTTCTGCTTGAAGCCAGCAAGATACCCTCTCCTAGTGGCTGAAAATCTGACAGCAAAAAAAGACTACCCGCATTTCTTCAGTAATTGAACTCAAGCACAAGTATATCATGCCAACACAAGTCTTGTAGTTCCACACTATAGAGCTGCAGACAGCTCATCTCTTTTTACAGATAGGTTCAACAAGTTGGAAACCTGCGCTGTAATCAAAGTACTGAATGCCAAATCATCATTACATGGTAATAAAGGCACGAGATGACTTCTGATCCGTTCTCATTTATGTAAATATCCCCATCTGAACACATGTGTACCACTCGTGGCAGCGTGCCAATGCTGGGCAGGAAACAATTTTGCAGAAAAAAAAGGGAAAACAATAGCGCTAAACAAATGCGCAAGGAGGGGGGGGGGGTCGGTGCCACCCTGACATCCACAGGATTAAATCTAAACAACGGCACTGTGTAATCTGAAATTGTTAATTAGAACAGTGTTAATTAGGCAGTTTGCTCACAAGAGGCAGGTTGGCAACACACCAAAAAAGAAAAGAAAAAAGGGCAATAAAAAAGGAAAATTAGAAAGTTTCATAAAAAGGAAAATAATAATTGCTGCAGAGTACTACTGGCGTTACCGGAAAAGAAAACGAATGTACAAGAGAATCAAGATGCGCAAAGCTTTATGTTTGACCCCCAATATATTTGACCTTCATATTGGGTATGTATAGATGGTACTATTCCTTGCAAAAAAATGTGAATGAATTGCATGAGAAAAGTGCCAACTCTGCGCTTTTTAGAAAGCTTTGCGACGCCTGGACTCGGGCAATACTGTAAACAAGCAAGTTCCCGTCTCTGCTTTTTCCAGCAGCTCTCCAGCAAATGTACACATTACACAGTGGCGGCATCTTGGTAAAAGTTACAAGTGCTTCCTACACAGTTTCTTAGACCTCACTGTGTGTATTTCTCCCAGCAGGAAAAGACACGAGGTGAGAGGCTGCCATCAACAGATGTCTCTCTTCCTGTTGCTCTGGCAAAGGGTGCCGGAATTGGCACCATGACAATACAAACAAGAGTTGCCCTGTGCATGCTCATTAATGGGGCACAGCACACACGCACAGACACCGAGAATGGCAAAAGGCCTTCAAATCTTAATAGGCTCATTAGCATAAACAGCTTTTCTAACAGCAGGAAGCTAAAGGAGTTACCATACCAAACAAGACTGCTGGCAGCTCGGTTACAGCCTGGGGATCACCAGCAGAGGCCCGTGCCAGCCTGTTTCACACAGACACAGCTGAATGGGGCAGAGCTCTGTCTGTATTGGCAAGCTGTTTTACTCAACCATGCGCCCTGGAGCTTCGCAAGACTAGAAAGAAAAAGTCTTGGTAGATGTGTGTGCGGTCTCTCTGCCAGGTGCTCCGACATTCTGATCTGACAGATAAATCCAACTATTGATTTAGTCCCTGGCCAGATCGCAGCCTTTTCACAATCCTATTGATTCTTCATTTCTAGAGTTTATCTAGAACCTAGGAGGTCTGTCATGCAAATACAGGACGGAGAACCCTATGGACCTCCCTCGATCCCAGCACTAGATGATTTGAAAAGAGTGTCTCGACTTATGTCATTGATTTACGTAGATGAGCCAATAAACCTGATAACCTTTGGGACACTTGAAATGACAATATTCCATCAATGTAAAGGGATATTTACTAAAAAAGTTTCCAGTGTGTTGTGCCCTTTAACACTACAACACTAGATTTACGTGTGCTGTGCATTCAAGAAATGGAAATACATGGGAACAGTTGACGTTTTGCCAAGTCGAACAAGAAAATTCTGGAATTTGATAATCCAGCACAGAACTGCCAAATCATCCCGACTCATACGTGACTGAAGGAGGAAGAAGACCAAAAATAATCAATAAAAAGAAGAAACCTGTGGTTCTAGGGAACATAACTTAGATCACCACAGGGTTCCATGAAGATCTATCTTTGGTTTCGTAGAACTGCGGCTGCATTGGTTGTTAGGTTGGTCCATGATATGACAGTTAAACATGGGGTACAATCGACCGTCTGAAACAGGCTTTAGGGCACTAAGGGCTTATTCACACGAACGTGGGGAAACTCGGAACGTGAAAAACGTCTGTCTCTTCACGTCCGAGTTTCACGCTTGCGGGAACCGTGTTCACGGATCACTATAGCATTGAGTCTATCGAGGGATCCGTGAAAAAAGAAGAAAATTGGACACGTTCTATTTTTCAACGGACGCTTCACATGGTCCATTAAAACAACGGCCGTCACACGGACGCATGTATTTCAATGGGGCTGTTCACACGGCCGTTGTTTTAACAGCCATCACTCGGACGTATTCAGCGCTCGTGTGAATAAGCCCTTAGGCTGACGGGATCGCTTGATATGTTCCCCTAAACATATGCCCCGGAGTTATATGAAGCTTTATGCCTATACATTTTTAGAAGTTTAATGACTCTCATTGAAAATACCATGCAGTAAACTTTTTTTATACAGTTGCATTGATAAGACTAGTCAACTGCCTAGTAAACCACGGATTTCAATATACTTGAAGAAAAGGTACAGTATATCGCCGTATACCGGACAAACTTTTAGCATGGAACTTTAAAAGACTTTTGATAAAGGACAACAAAATCCAGAAGTTACCGTTTCTCTTACTATTACCCTTCTGAATATTTTATTTCAACTAAATCTGTGAGTATGGGGGAAGGGAGCACAATTTCTAATGGCCATCATACTTATCTCAAACTACAGAAGACCAAGCTTGAAATCCATGATCATTGGAAAAATAACATTTACTCCGTCATATAAAAATGTAAATACAATGTTGCAAAATATCAAGGATTTATTTTCTAATAGGCATTTGGAGACGCTACAAGAAAACTTCCTGGATAGACCAAGTTTATTTTTTAACCCCTTTTCTGCACTGACATATGGAAGTGCACATCGTTTTTCTTGCAGTTATAAGGGATGTTTAAAAAGACGACCTACTTGACAGATTAGTTATGCCACTCAACACCAGAGTCCGGCCTTAAGGACATGTGAACAATGTGCAGATCGAAAATCAGACATCCAGTTAGTGCTAGTGTCTAGAGCACCCCCCCCCCCCAAAAAAAAATAAAATATTAAATCTTACATCAGGAAATAATAAGCTAGTAAGGGAAACAAGTTGATAGATTCGTCAGCATATGGGGATGAGAATAGGATGAATGCATTGCAGCTATTTACACATAAAACGGATTGTCTATTATAAAGAATGGCCATCCAATCAAAAGCTGTATATTGGCTGTAACCATTGACAAAATATCAGATTTTTCCATAGTAAATAGATTTTTTGCTATGGGCAACGTTAATGCCTAGGAAAAACTATGTTTCATGAACGGACCCTAAAAACAGTCGCCTCACTTATATCAATAGACTTATTCCTCATTAAAATGAGTTTAGGCCACAAATCTGCCTCTCCTTCAGCAGATGACAGGTGCACTTTAAGTACAGATAAGAGCGCAAGTTGAAGCAAGAAAAGGATTCAGCTTCTTTTGTCTGCAGTATTTGTATTTCATAAGATCTCAAGAATTGAATCCACATCCCTTCCCAAAAACAAGATCAGTAATGTTTTGACTTCAGCAAAGCCTACAGACCAATGATGCTATAAACTGACCAAAAACTGACATAAAACAACCAAAATGGACTATCTACGTGATCATGAAAAAAACAAAAGGACAAAGAAGCTACTTGGACTGTACTCGCCAGGGTTGGATGGGTTAAGCGCATTGACGGCCACTGATAATTTCAAGCTTGCTCTTTTATTTCATTTTATCCACTCGTGCTGCTGATAAGCAGGTTTTACCGGAACTGACACGCTTGCAGGCAGCAGAAGTCTGACCAGGCTGCAATGAGCTAACAAATTCATTTTCATTGATCAGAAATCAGCAGGGCAGTAAGTGATGGGAAATTCCATTAGACTCAAGCACCTGGTTTCCCATCCTCTCTCTCCTACAGGGAGGGTGATGAGATGTGGGTGAGTATGAGTGGATCCTGTGTGCTCACTCGAGTCTTTTACCAGAAGTACTCCTAAGTTATCGGAGAGATCTGCAAGCTGGCAGTTCAGCAGAGTATTTTTAAGTCCATTAGATAGCATTGATGTTCCTGGAGGTGATGTATATGGCAGCGCTGGAGAGGACAGTAAGACCTGAAACGGCAGCTTTATTATGTACTGAGCAGAAATGACTATAAAGACACTCAGGATTATAGCAAACATGGGAACAGGAATTATAGAGTCCATGGTTCTCCAGCTCAGTCCTCGGCCTGATGAATGAATGCTGGAACTTGTAGTTCTGCCTCCAATCAGGACCCACGTGTCATCTAAAGCAGCTTTTTATTTTTATAAATGAACTTAACAGGACATGCAACACTATTCACGATGCCAACTCTCCATCAACTGGTAACATTAGACGTGGTTCATTGTCAGGTTGTAGGACACATACAAGGTGTGACATGAAGAAGTGTGCTGAAGGGGTTAGCTAAACATGGCCCACAGTGGAGCTGTTAAAGGTAATCAATACCACTGAGATAATACACCAGCCTCAGCCACAATATTGATTGCTGGGAAGATGATAAAACTGTTTATTAGGATAATTGCAGAGACCCTTAAAAGAAAAAAAAAAGTAAGAAAAAAGACCCTTGGCCTAGCAGACAGATAGTAGCAGGAATGTCGGGTACCATCTTACCATGGGCACCGAGGGACAGTATCTGGGGCTGCATTGTAAGCCGAGAACACACCTGCAGGCTGAGGGGAGGGGTGCTGGTGTTTTGACACGGTTTATTTTCCTTGGTAACACCTGTTTGTATCATTGTCAATGTGATTAGGTTTAATTAGGACTTGGCGCAGGCTCTGCTCGCTCAGCTGGGGCACATCACTGCCTGCCCACAATGAAGGAAACGCCAGCGGCTTCGGCTCTACCCCTCTTACCGCTCACTCTCGACAACTTCAAAGTAAATTATCAAGTTAAATGCAGATTCCCGAGAAAGAGAGAAAGGAGAGGGAGGGAGAAGGACACCCCAGGCAAAATACAACCAGCACCCAGCTGCAGGAATCTTGCTGCACGCTACCCCAACAGGAAGGGCTCCACCTCGGGAGCAGACAATCCTTGTGGTCAAACCCAAGACCTTTGAAGTTAGAAGCCAACACTTTAAGAATCAGGCAGTGCTGTTTCATTGCTCATAGGAAAAAAGATGCAAAAAAAAAGGTGACAGGCGGTTTGAGGAGTTTGTTCCAAACGTAAACAACCTGCACCTGCTTTACAACACATAGATCTGGTTTATTAAGCCGTCATGTGCTAGGAGGAAATTATCTTAGTTTGTTTTCTGCTGAAAATGATAGCCAATAGAAGAATGTAGTGTTCAGCAAAACCACAAACATTGTTCTGCCGCCATGTGCTACGTCTTTAGGGTCAGCACCATTGGTCCCCTTCAGCCTAGTTCTCTATCAATTGATCTATCTAGTATTGGGGCTGATAGCTACAGAATAGAATTAGAAAAGTACCCTGTGCCATGTTGTAGATAATCTTTCCCAACTAAAGGGGATCATTATAATCCATGATCGAAAAGATGGCTGGAGGATGGCCATAGACAGTTCTTACCCTGCCATGTATGAGAACAGCTATGGACTGCCAAAATAGGCTTTAACACAACCTACAATGACCGGATTAGCTAGAACTATTTCTCATCTGAGTGACGGTAGAAGAGGTAGCTCATCAGGGGCTCCAACTTGCTGTACAAAATTATGTACTATGTAATGAATCTCCTCCATTAACACAGCGCAACTAAAGGCCCTTTTACACTGGGCAATTATCGGCCAGACAAGCATTCATAGAACGCTCGCTCCCAATAATTGCCCTGGGTAAACAGTTCAGCGATCAGCAGATGAACGACCAAACGCTCGATCATCTGCTGATCGTATCATTTTAGTAAATATTATCGTTGTCGGCAGCACATCTCTAAACAGGGAGACGAGCTGCCGACATGATGATAATGTATGGGGACGAGCGATCGGGGTAACGACCGCTCGTCCCCATACATAGCTCCGTGTGACAGGAGCAAACGAGCGCCGATCAATGATGTCTCATTGATCGGCGCTCGTTGCACCGGCCGAATATCGGCAGGTGTAAAAGGGCCTTAAGTCACAAAACTTGCAGATGGCCACCCAAAAACATTTGTAGTTTGTCCAGTGGCAACCACAGCTATGCTCTGCCTCAATCAGGACCTTATCCTGATGTTGACCTCAGAGTGAGCAGCAGGACATGGCAGTAGATATCCGGCATTCACAAACTTCTAAAAACCAAAAGGTGATGGAAGTCGTTTCATGGGAGAGGTTTTTCAGAAGCGGAAAATCTTTATAGATGTTGTTAGAGCTGAGAAGCTTCTGTATACAATCAAATCTCCCCAGAAAACCTCACCCCTTTGAGAAGACTTCCCCCCATCTAGACCAAATTTTTCTGTGACCGATTTTCCCAATCATTATAGTCTATGGAAGCTATCCCTCTGTAAGTAGACTACACCCTAATAAGAAGGAAAATATCACTTTTTAAAGCACATTTTTCATTGAGAACCCCTTTTGAAAAGACCACAAATGGGATATGCGCTGTAAATTATCTGGATGCGGGTGCGCGCCACACCTCATCACCGGACCAGAGAGCAGGAGGAGGAGTCTTGCTTGGCACAAGACAAACAAATCTCCCAGCACCGCGCCGCAGCATTGGGACAGAGACAGCGAGAGAAGGAGCATTTCAGGCACAAAGTAGTGAGGAAGAGGGAGGATGTCAGAGAAGGGGAGGATTCAGCACGCGGTATTGCAGACCGTGCGTGCAGACTGCCACGGGGGTGTCACGGTTAGTTGTGAGGGGGATATGGAGTGTGCAGCTTGACTGGGGTCTAAGAATGAGGGGAGCTATGCTGGAGTACTCTACTATATAAGAATGAGAGGGGGAACCCCTAATGGGGAGCAGTAATGAGAGAGGCAGCAAACTGGAGACCAAGAGGGAACCATGCTGGGGAACAAGATTTAGAGGGGAGCCATGCAGGGGACCGGAAATGAGATGGGAGTAATGCTGGAGACTAGGAATGAAAGCGGAGCCATGCTGGGAATTGAGAATACGTTTTTTTGCATGCTTCACATTTGCTGACTGCACTACACACTTTTTACCTGAATTCTGTCGTTTTTTCTTGTTTTTTTTTAGAGGACCACCACCATAAAAAACCAAAACAAAACATTTTTCTGTGCTAGTTTGGGTGGTCGGTTCAGAGGTTTCACTGTATAACACTCTGTCCTGCTGGTCAGTGCTGTACAGTTATATATACATATATCCGCTGCAGACCAGCCAGTAGCTGAAAGGGTTAACATTAAGTACTATTTCTTTGTTCTCATCTCCCAGGAGAGAGAACCCAGGATCTGCAGCACTCAGGCTGAAAAATGCATGAAGGCCACTTCTCCCTAGGAAAGGACCAGAGCAGTTTCACTAAATCCTTCTTTGTCTGGACAGTAATTAATATTATAATCCGTAGGTAAGATGCCCTAAACCTCAGGGCAGTGCACAGCTGGGAGACCCTCCTCCTGACCTAGCAATAGGGCCTTGCCAAGTCTCTGTCTCCCCCCTCCCACCACTCCCTTATAAACAAGATCAGGTTACAGCACCCCCAATGTCTGCCTCATCCACATGGCTCGGGTCAGTCATTACACAGAGGCCGAAAACGTCTCACAAAAGGGCAGAAAAACGTCTTGCAGAAACACTGAACATGCAGATTTATGGTTGCATAAAAAAAGCCAGCTCTTCAATGACAACAGTTTTCTACAATGTCTTCTATAGACCGCATCAAATGTTTAAATAATTGTAAGATAAAGTTTGAACGAAATAGAGAAACATACTATATGCCTCTATCAGATCCGGACGTACATACAGGGACATTTCCTACACAATCCTGAATATTCCCTTATATAATAGGGAAAGATCACACGCTAAAAGCGGCCGTGCACTATCAATAGTTGTCAGAGGAACTATTATCTTTTAGATTGTTTTATTAAAGAAAAGTACAAACGTACATAAAATATAATACATAAGAAAAACAACATATTCTGGTGTCGGTTCAGTTACTTATATCCAATAGTGTACATACGAAAATGACAGATATGACGGAGCATAACATCAATGTAAACATCTATTCAGGTCAAAGCGGTCGTGTGAACTATATTATATTATTATACTTATATGCTTTTTGAAAAAATTGTGCCATATTTGTGTCTCTACTCCTTGAATAAGGTTCAATGCCAATGCATTATATTATGGAATATCCTACCACTAGTTAATTTTTATGGTATAAGTGAGAACACACAAAGCCGCAACCGGACACGGCCAAAATGACACCCACTTGCGGTGACAAATGGCCGTATGATTTTGCCAGTAATACCAGTTTCTCCTAAAAAATCGTGCAGCCATTCGTCACATGTGGGTTTGGTTTTGTTTGTGTGCGGATGACGCTCCGTGTGTTCTCACCCTAAATAAAAAATCCCGAACTGCGAAGGTCTAGCCTTTGCATTGGCTCCCAGCAGTTTCAAGCACCAGTTGTGATGCAAACAGTTGTTACCCCTAAACTTGATAATAAAGCAAATACCTACAGAAAATGTACTCTTTTGCCATATTTTTCAGCAGATTATTATAATTAATGTATGGCGAGTTTAATCAAGAACTGGTGCAAAATTCCCCTGTCCTTACCCCTCCTCTGTCCCTAATGTCGCATATGATTTTGTAAATTGATGCAAAATCTTGGGCCTATGTGCCCTTGTCCCTTCCCCCGGTTTTTCTTTTTTGTTCCCTTGCTTGATATGTTCCTTGTTTGAAAAAGCAAATAAAGAAAGAATTTACAAAAAAAAAAAAGAACTGGTGCAAAATCAAGAAGCGATTACAGCTTCCTATACTGATCAAACAGGTACACCCTGCAAAGCCACTTTTTGCACAGGTAACGGATGTCAGTAGAAAGCAGCTGCAGGTAAAAGAAAGTTGAACATTAGTGGCATGGTGCCCGTTTTTGTGCTAGCCCCGGGCTCTCTGCTGCTTGCCAAGTCTGTCTATAATCCGGGCTACGTCACCGACAGGCCCTGAGCCAAATACACAATGGATGTGGAGTTCTGGACCCCAATGGGCTTCTTAGTAAACACAATAGAAGGCCAACTAAGGCCATTAGGGCAGTGGAAGACGAAGAGCACACAGAGGTCTGTGGCAGGCCTTGTTGGTTTTTGTGTTCCGGAGTGCGCGCTCATTGCTCACACCCCTCTCCTACCTGCCCAAACCTGTTCTATAAGCCACGCTTTACACTTACTGATTCACATCTGCCCGTGTAGTCACTCCCTCTCCTAAAGGACACGAACTTGGCTGTCGAGTCATCACTGTGTCAGGAAGTGAGGCTTTTCTGGAGAGCTCCCAAGTCATTTCCTAGACAGATACTTCAGCGAGCCTGTATGAACAAACATTCTGCACCAACCCACACAACAATATACATACACACACATTACAACAGAACAGAGCCAGAGGAAGCCGGGAGGATGACTGTACTCTGCAGATTTGCTTAGTAACTGCTCCGAAATGTACTGCAGTCTTTTTTTTTTTTTTTTTTGTATGTGTCATCTCTCTTCTCTAGAAGATCAGGGAGGAAAGAAAAAAATATATACAGCAGCATGACAGGTGAGAAAGGGTTACTGGCTTCTAGCCCCATCTGATAAATAGAGCTGCATTAAGAAGGCTCTCTCACTTTGAGATATGATGTCACTAACCTTTATTGATCCACAATCAGGGAGCTCAGCTTATCTCTGCTTCTGATATACTAGCCTCCTGCACTCAAGTCTTGTTTAATACACTGCCTAGCCACACACATACATTCCTCAGCTAGCCATCCTTGTACCGTGCGGGTGTAGAAACCATATTTCACAGCCGATGTGCAAAGAAAGTGGCCGGTGCAAGGTCATCAAAGTATTTCGACAATAGTCATGGCTGTTCTCTGTCCATAGGGAAGAGCCAATAGAATATTTAAGTTAATACGTTAGGAATAAAACTTTTTAGTCTTGATTTAAATGTCCTAGAAGGTGAAAAAAAAAAACAACATCCATCGGGGGTTCCAAGTGTTCTGAGCGAACAACCTGGGCCCCTTGTGTAGATGCCAGTGGGACGCAGCCAGGAGCAGGTACTCAGGGAGGGATCAGGCAGAATACATGAAAGGCGCTGTAGGACAAGTGTTGGAATTATACCTCCCATTGATTTTCGCTCTGGGGTATTAGAAAGAACACAGCATTTACCAAGAGATTTTTTTTTTTTTACTCCCCTGAAAGCCGACTGCTGATTCTCAATCCTAAAAGAGACTTAAAAGAGGCTTATCAGCCAAATGATCACTTGAGAGCCCATCACTTCATCCCATGTCAGATAACTTATCCTCTTGTTCCACTTGGAAATTTCAGAGCGGCCGTTTCGGACGCCAAACTTAAAAAAATAAAAAATAAGATGGAGGCTTAAGGCCGCTAAAGTAAGAAAAGGCCTAAAACATGTCCCTCGTCACTCATCTCTGTCCTGTTGTGTTCTGTAGCCCCAGGCTAGAGGTAGCCGCAAGCCTGTAATTGGTGAGGGAAGAGATTAGAAATATCGGCAGCTTCTAAGTAAGACTTTAATTTACTGCTCAATCAATAACTCTAGGGCTCTATTGGCAAACTGTCTACATCTCTATTGACTCACACAATTCCTCTTATCAATTTATCAGAAATCATCAGATATGGCTTAAATGTAATAAATAAATGGAGAACGAGCGGCCCTGCCTGTGTGGAAATAATGGCTTGGAAGGAGAGAGGCAGATTATGAAATACACTTTCCACATTTGTTCCATTTTAGGCTTGCAAGTGAGAGCCGTACAATGAAGCGTTTGGGACGTATCATGCATTAGGATGTTTGATGGCAACTGGAAACGAAGAAATATAAATAAAAAAACACAAAAACACAATAAAATACGACAACAAGCCAGTAAATACAGAACAATGGCATGACGGGATAGAATAGCAATGTCCCACTCAAGCAGACAGCTCTCTGCCACCCTGGCATCTGAATCCCTACATCATATCTACAGGTCTGGGCTTAATTGCTGTTTTGCATTTCATTGAGACAAGTATCCAGTACTTACACACTGCCAGACAAAAACAATAATGCTCTAATGAGGAGGTGCGTGCTAATTAGCCCCCACATCTCTTTCACCGCATTATTTGATGCTAGTGGGCTCTCTACTTACACAGCTTGACAAAAGTAACAATTGGTACGCATGGATCAATTTTAATTCGGCGACTACATAAGAAACGGGTGTTGGGGAGGTGATCTCTATATATGCAACTATAGTGGTAGCGGGCAAGATGTCAATGTTGCAAAAGGCCTGCGTGATGTGCTGATACCAACGACCGATCGATTAGATAGATAGATAGATAGATAGATAGATAGATAGATAGATAGATAGGACTCTAGAATAATTTGGCGTAACACTTAGGCTATATTCACACAACAGTTAAAAAAGGCCATGAGACAGCTGTTATTATAGTGTCCACCACACGGCTAAATTAAATACACTGAGGTTCTATGGGTGTGTTCACACTGACCTTTTTTTTGGTCAGTTTTCACGGCCCAACAGCCCCCATAGAAGTCAATGGATCTGTTTTTAACAACCGTTTTTGATAAATCAATCCATTTGACGGCCGTTAAAAACTGATCTGTCACAAGGGGATTCAACTGTATCTGCGCCCTTAGGACAAGGATACAATTGACAGCACTGGCAACTGGCAAGGCAAAGGAACCATTGGTTCCCTTCCCGCCGTTCAAAACTTTTTTGTGATGCAGGCGACACGGTGACGTCATCACGCCGGCTGCGTCGCTCTGCTAAAGCAGGCCTGGTTAGAAGAGACCAAACCCGCATTGCTAAAGGAGAGCACGGCGAGGGAACGTGGAGTTGTGGGTAGGGAACTATGCACAGGGGGCAGTGTGAGGCTAAGAACAGGGGGCAGTGTGGTACTATCTTCAGGGGGCACAGTGTGGCACTAACAATTAGCGATTGGAGGGGCAATAGGTGCCTCCATGGTGACAAAAGGATTGGCCCTGACTGACTGGCTCCAACATACTTAAAAACTTGTATTTCTTAAAATGATCAACGTCTAGGGAAATGTAAATGTTAAATCATATAAATGAATCTTTGTCGGTATAAAGACTGCATGGTCAGCTTAATTTCTTAGGATCAATACAATGCTCACCTTGAGCCCAAGCTCAGCCTGACTGTAGTATTAATGTGCCTATATTTTGTCCACACCCCATGCACAGAATTGTATTCAGACAGAAAGAGGAGTCTCCTGAGTCATGTGACTGTAGCACGCTTGCATATCTATCCGTACATATCACATTGTTTCTGCCTACAGTGCACTTCCCCTTCTGATCCCCCCACCACAAATTAAATTCCTCCACTAGGAGCTGTTCAGATCACTTCTGCTCAATCTCCAGAGGTGACATGCAGCATCTACCTGGAAGCTGATAAAGGCAAATCCCCCTGAAACCCACACTGTACTCTCTGGGGGGAGCACCATTCCACCGGTATGAGGTCACTAATCCTCCCCCTGGCAGCTTAGAGACCTCCTTGTTAATGTTGTATAGAGGAAGCGTGGATAAACATTAACCCCACAGGGAATCTGCAATCCCCTTTCACATTCAAACAGATTAATTGATGGAGTTTGATGGCACAGGGAGGGAAACTGGGGCTGTTTACAATTATTTAACACCCTCGTAAACAAATCAAAGCAAATACCCTGATTAGCACCAAGTGCCCTGGGGACGGGTGTTACACAAGGAAGATAGTTAGCCTAAGGCCAACAAACACATCTCCGGGGTGCAAATAGATACGACTTGAGGTGAACAAGCCAAGTGCAAGTGATGTGGGAATAAATACGTCTCAATTTAGAACGAAAAAAAAAAAAGTTCGAAATTAGAACAAGGTCTTCTGTTGTTTCTACTTTGGAACTGGTAGTCTGCAATGGTCAGGCCAGTGGGGACTTTCATTGTCTGTACACATCCTAAAATACAGGGGAGAATTCTGGAACAAAACAGGAGGCACATATGGGGAGAGAAGAAAGTTTAGAGAAACTCAGGAAGCTGAAATATGACTTTACTCTGCAAGGGGCAACCAGAAGACAAAAAAGTTCCCCCTCGCAACCACCGAATGCACCTCTAGAGGATGCATTTCTGTCACTATGGGGACGGGGGACGACGACGACTCAGCAGTAACTATGCTGCTTGTCAGCCTGAGATCATACATCAAAACCTAAAGCAAAATGACCCAAAAAGGACGTGCAGCCAAAAACTTGGGCCTGAGACGATGATAGAGGCCTGTGCCTATGTAATGCAAACATCAGAATATAGCCATCTCCTATATGGATATATAATGGGATTTTGCTTACTTTTAGGCCTTTGTTACTTTATTACAGGACAAAATATACAACCTGCAGCCCGATGAAGCCAACTAACGGCACGTGATGAGGAATTGACACCACTTAATCTACATTTTCTTGGCTGCATTTATCATTATAGAACATAGGGATGAAAAACAGCTGCCTTGTGATAATGTGCGTTCTTACTTTAGTGGGATTAACTCATAAGCGTCTCCTCACTCACTCAGAGAATAGTTATTATACTAACTTCATGTATGCCCCCAGCCACAGAGCAGTGAAGTGAAAGACGACCATGTGCACTACGGGTGTAGGGTGACAGGGGAAAGTATAAGGGTAAGACACCCGCAGGGTGGAAAAGATCTGATGTCATGCAAAATCAGAATGTATTCCGACAACCCCACTCCCCCATGGCCTCTATGATTACCCATAATCCTGTTACTACAAGAAAAAAGAGTTAAAAGAAAAAAAGTTTTATGTTCATAAAAGGAAAATTAGAGAAGAATGCAGAAGGACAGGTCTGCGAGGCCTACAAGGTTGTTCTCTGAAATCTGTGGACATCTCTAATAATCTCTATGACTGTGCAGAGAGCGGAGCAAAGCCCTCACACTACAAGTGATCCTTAAAGTGGCCATACACATTAGACTAACGTTGGCTGAAATTGCAGATTCTGGCGGGAATGGCCAACCGTCTAATGTATATTAGATGTTCGGCAGATGTTGGTGGGGAAATAGGGTGGTGTCGGACAGAGGCCGATTCCCCTCTTCCCGTCTTGAGCATGGGAGGATAGCTTTCGGCGAATAAGCTATTGGAGGTGTACGGCCACCTTTATTATTCTAGTATGGGGCCACTGGTTTATAAACACTGGGGAAGACCAAGAAAAATACAACTCATGTCCTGAATCCTCCATGCAGAATACTTGTCTCATTGGTCATGAATTTATTTCCAGCCTGTTATGTTTTATAACTTTGTTTGGGTTTATATGTGGCAACTTTCTATTTCTAATCAGGTAGGTGCCCATATAATTATTACTGTTTGCATGGGCCCTGTACAATGGCATATGGAGCCCCTACAATTCATATCAAGGACCCGTAGGCACTCTGTGCGCCACCATATGGTGCCTTAGTTTACTATATTCTTCCTTATAAGCATGTGATGGAGCATGCCACAATTACAAATCGGAATAACACGGAGGAGTGAGCTATGGGCCCCATATTAGGGATCCGTACAATGTAGATCTGTAATACAGCTGCATGATTGAGGTCTAAGGGTTGTTTTGCATGGATGGGAATAGGATAAATGATTCCCATCACGGCCCTCCTATTCCCTGTACTCGAGTTCCCCTTAAAATCGCCAGTTACTTGCCACTTTATAATGATCATGACGATCAGGTTGGATTAGGACCATTATTACTATCAGTTAAAGAGGACCTGTCACCCCTCCTGACATGTCTGTGGAAAAGGTAAATAACTGTATTCCAACTGAAACAATTCTAGACATCTTTTCTTCGAACTCTAGGCTGTGCTATTCCTCTGTTATTCCTCCTAGAAATGTATGAATGAATTGATAACGGGGTGTAAGCAGTTAGGGGTGTGTCCCTGCACAGTCTGGCAATGTCCAATCAGTGCTGACAGTCTCAGATTGTGTAGGGACACGCCCCTTTGACAAAGGGAATGGTAACACCCAGTTGTCAATTTATTCATACATTTCTAGGAGGAATAACAGAGGAATGGCACAGAGTTCTAAGAAAATATGTTCCAGAATTGTTCTTTCACGGGGACTACAAGTATTTACTAAAATAAACATGTCAGGAGAGGTGACAGATCCTCTTTAAGCTGATCATACATGAGCATAGTTGCTGCTAATAATACTATTTGTTATTGTTAACCATCAATACCTCAACCCAACAAAGTAATAAGAATTGTCTCTGTTGCGTCATTTCTTTCTTAAATATTGTACTGTGAATGGTCGGTTTTAGAGTAAAGTATTTATAGGAATGAACGTCTGCACAAACACCAACCTGCCAAATGTGCACACATACCCACCGGTGCCGCAAGAGACAAAGGGTACGCATGATTCTGTGTAAAGGTGGGAGGGGCACAGTGCCAGTAAAGACAAGAAATATTTAGAGGACACCAAGATCACAGGAGGGTTGGGAGGGGCGAGGGGGTAGTTGGGACTGTGCCATCATCAGATAAGGAAGTGCAGGTCTGGACCATGCAGCTGGCAGGCAGGATGAACAGCAGTCCCACTCAAACAAGCAGTCATCTCAATAGCAACTCGCTGATATCTAGATGTAGATTAATGACAGATCACTGAGATATAGTGGGGACAGTGGAGACATTCCAGTGCTGGCACAAGGGAGTCTGAAGACTGAGCTTCAGATGCAAAATGCCATATTCCTAATGAGCACATGGCTGCCTTTTTTTACCTAGGATCTCTTAAAGTGACAGAGCAGCAATACAGTGTTCCAGTATGGTGACTACCTCAATGCAGACTGTAGTTGCCAGGGCATACTGGGCGCTGTCGTTTCACAACAGCTGGAGAGCTGGCCCTGTAAAAATCACGTTTATCGCCTCCGTTAAACGTATACGCCGGAAAAAGCTCCTGACATATACGTTAAATATGCCATACAGTGGCCTTTGTCACCCATAGGATCCTATTGTTAAAAAACAAATACAGCATGACACTTTTTTTTAATGGATACCATTATATGGAATAGCGTAGTCTACTACACTATTCCATACAATTATTTTTTTTGCGGCATGCTGACGTATATTCTGGCCGGATGTAGATCAAGAGGACACTCTTTTGGCCTCCGTCGGACTAATGTAACCCTATGGACATGTTGGACAAGCTAAACGTATATGACAAACGTGATGTCAACAGGGCCTTAAAATACTGACATCATTGATTATTATAGAAGACTTATGATGACATCATCTCAGCACTCACTATGAAAAATTTTATTAAGAGACAGTGCACCACGAACTGGAAAATTATTAATGGTAATAAGCAGTTGCCTCCAGCCTTGCACATTTATATGGTCACACATTTGCTCTGTGACTTCGACCATGCTTATAATTTACAGTCCTGGGATACATAATGGTTACCGATTACACCGGTATATAGTGAAACCCTGACGTATTAAAAAGCCATAATCTAGCACCTACTATCAATATGAAGTCACTCTTGTGGCCTCCCATCTTCTACACATTGTCCCGTTACTGTTCAGCAATGTTCAATATCCATGTATTGCATTTTTCTAAACACTTCCAGCTGCAAAGAGGAGGTGTCGGTAATAATAGGCCATACAAAAATAAATGTAAAAAAAATCCTTACACAATGCTCTCACGCTCGTAGAAGAATTAGGATGTTCTAAATCCAGAGGTTACATGATAAACACCTGCTCAGGACGTAAATCACAGTCAGAAGACCGAACACCATGATCACCGCATTACAGCTCTGACCAATTACTCTATCTTTTTTTTTATGCAAGACACTAAGACAGTGCCACCTAATGCTGGTTCATGTGCAATTGGGGCACCGTTGGCAATAGCTCCAAGAAGGTCCACCTTGAATATGCTAAATCAGATCTGTCTCTGCCAAAAAGGAAGACACTGTCCTATAAACCTATATACCTGTGACATAGATAAAAAGACGTGTAACGACCAGCCGAGGCGTTGGAAAATCGACTCACAGAGGTTCAGGCTCCGGAGAGAGCTTTTAAATATGTTCCGAAATTCACCAAAAATAATGCAGCAGCAAAGAAAATGGGCAGCATGCCTTCCAGTCTATCTATTGCAATGTATATGAATGTCTTCACTTAAAGGAACACTAACATCTATCGTGCCCCCATTCATAAGGTGTTGAACATATTCTACTTTTCCCTCTACGTAGTCATTGCAGGTTGCAGCGAGTTTCAATGTAATGTTTTCAAAGTGGATAACTGATAAGCAGTCCTGAAAAATATCTTCCTCCATGGTCCCTACATTATCTTACGTATCTCCTGTTTTGAGACACGCACATTAGTGAACGATATTAGCCGATCCGATATAAGCTGCATGTTTATAGATAGTGGATTTTAGGTTCAACGCTCCTTTAAACTTTTCAACATGATTCTACACAAGATAGAACATGGAATAAAAGCAACAATTAAATGATATCCAACGCGCAGTATCATTTTATTAAACCTACTGTGCGGAAAAAAACCAGTCCTACTGGTATAATTTGATACGGCCTTCTGCAAAAGGAGTAGATTTACCCTTACAAAATGAGCAGGCCCGGATAAGGCTAGGTTTACTTGCGTGATTGAATCGTAGTCCTGCAAGGTTTGCGGAAATGATGCCCGTAATCCTGCTACAAAAGTGTAACTGATACAAAAGCATTTTTGTCAAGACTAATATATGGCTGATGTAAGACCAGGTACGGGGATTTAATTGCAGACAGGTAGAAATGTAAAGAACAAGTAACGGCACCCTTTTTATACATAACAATACCCCGAGTACATTAATATATAATATATATATATATATATATATATATATATATATATCTTGATGAATGTCGTTCAGGCTCTGTTGCTGTGGAGACCAATGCTCAGCTTTTCTAACTGGATATTCAGAGATGAAGAAGGCGGGATTAAAAGGGAAAGGGGGGGGGATATCATTCTGAGATTGGTTGATTAGTTGAGGGTTTAGTGACCAGGATGCAAGGTACACCCAGCGCCAACACCATCAAAATCAACCCCTAAAGTCACCCTCAGGCTCTACAATAACATACAAGCAAAACAAAATCTATATTTCTCCTATCCCTGATGACTCTACATAACATTGTCATAAAAAATATAAATAAAGAAAATCTACCCATTGCCGTTCTTCTACAGTTTGAGTTAAACATATAAAGAAAAATATAGAGATAAATGTAAACTCAACTACACAGTAAAGCAGAGGATGGACATATTCAATATAAAAAGAGAAGAAATAATGATGAATCATGAGAGGGGCTGGCATTGGGGGACCAGTCTACTACCTGCTCCTGGTTAGATATGGAAAAGACGGAGGAATGCAGGGCTTGTTAAAAAAAAATAAAAAATAAGGTGCGTACAAAAAAAGCCTAGGTGAAAAAAAAAAGAAAAAAAAAAAAAAGAAGCACAGCTGGAGACATAACAGGCCAGATGAGAACAAAAGAAAAACAAATATTCCACACATCGCCGTACTCTCATGTATTAGATATATGCTATGATGGGGAAAAAAATGACAGCTCCCTAGGGGAGACTGAAAAAAAAAAAAAATGTACAAACACCCTTCTTAGAACCTGGTGGATGCTGTCAGGACAGTGTTCTGCCATCCGACATATATAGATATATATTTTTTCTTCTAAAAGTCAATGTTAGACGCTGCAGTGATGCACTCATCATCAACCACCATAAGCAAAAGGATAAAAAGGCGGAGGACGGTGGGGTAGGAGGTTTGGGGATTCACAGACAAAAAGAAAAATTCCATTAAAATGTTGCCATTAATTTCTACAGAATTCTAATAATTAAAAAATAATAATAACAATAAATAATAATAACAACAATATATAAATAAATGTTTTCCTTGCTGTGTCGTGTCACTACCCCCCCCCCCCCCCTCTTCGCAGAAAAAAACTCAGATGGATTTCTAAAGCCAGGGAGCACACATAGATCTCCTGATTCCCTGCAGTCACACTGAAAAGCACCTTAGCTCAATTCTCATTTAACAAAAGGCCAGCAGCAGAGGGGCACGAAGAGGTTACCCTAGGGTTTCATAGCGAGTCAAAGTGTCAACACACAGAAGCACTTTAAGCCATTGCTGGCTACTGGAATCAGAGAACACGAAAAAAATAAAAAAATAAATAATGATCTGGACCCCCGTCTCCTGGATGCTTTAATCTGCTTACCGAAGCATTGTCATATCGTGCGCATAGGCCACACAATTTGAAACAGATTTATTTTAGACAAGAGACAAAAAAAAAAAAAAAAGCAGCTGCTAAATAATAATAAAAAAAAACATACACGCGTGACAAATTAAAGTGGACATAACAGGTTTCAAAAAACGCAGGACAATTTACAGTCCCAAAATGGTAGAGAGGAGGGGGGGGGGGCTCCACTTTCGGTTCTCTCAGCATGAGACTATCAGAGTCGGGATTTGCAAATGAATTGAACATTCATTACACAATGTTTTCCTCTCTCTCGCTCCTCTTTTCCTTTCCGAAATGAAATGAGGAACTAAAGGAAAGTGAAAAGAGGGGGGGGGGGAGCGACACAAGTAGCCTCTGATGGGCCAAATGAAAAAAATACCCTGAAATCTCTTTGAAACAATGATAATAAAAAAAACTTGAACTTTACCAAAATACATAGAAAGCGAACACTTAGAAATGCACAGGATACCTTATCGTATAGAGTTGAAAGGTGAACATGGTCTTGAAAAAACGGTCATGAAAATGAAAAATAAAAGGTGATAAAAAAAACAGCAATAAAAAAAAATATCCTGGTTTGGGAAGAAAGGACATGAGCCAAATGTCTCGGCAAGTTTTCATGTTGAGATACTTCATATTTATTGGTGTTTAAAATCTAAAAGCCCTTGCTTTGTGTTAGACTTAATACTGGGCCAGACAGAGCTTCTAATGAGGCAGCATTACAATCAGCCTGTAATGCTGAATTTTTAATGCAGCTTTGGATTCTGTTACATAATAATTTGAAAACAGAAGAAGATGGGCGAAGAAAGCCAACGTCGGGCCACTGACATTTAAAAAAAATATTACAATTGTCACCACGTTAAATATAAGGGACATACCCATCTCAGGCAAACGCACACGTCAGGGGAAAATAAGTGCATTAATAACATATTGCGAAGGCCCCAAAATTCAACCACTCAAAATAAACAATAATAAAAATGGTGGTCAGATTGCTACAAAACTCAGACCAGGCCTTAACTGCATCCGCAGAGAAATGACAGCAAAGCCACTAGCCCATAATTTCAAATCAAAGCCATGCCATGATTGTGGCATTAAATACCCAAGTGGTTGAGCAACAGGGGATTGGTACAGGAATTGTATGAAGCACATGCATCTGACACCGTGTAATACCCCACAACTGAAAATTCATAACCACGGCAATGATTTAGCGATTACAAAAGTGATAACATATTGTGTAACTGCAAAACCACAATATCATAGCCAACTTCCTTCCAACATACAGAAAGACAAAGCTGATGCTAAAAATACAGGGATAGGATAAGAAAAAAAAAAAGTTAAATAAAAAAAAAATCTTAACTATAATTTATTTCAGATTCATTATAAGACGTACCTGAAAAAGCAATGAAACCAGAAAAATATAAAGAAAAAAAAGGGTTGGGCTCATGTTGAATTATCAACAGGCAGAAAAAGAGCTTAAAATACTTTCCATTTCTTGTACTAACAAATTACGATTTAAATGTCTTTTTTTTTTTTTCTCCTTCCAAGTTGTAGCAACAGGAATAACTGGTCCGGTACGATGGGCAGTATATTCAAAACTGCTTTGTAATATGATCTGCAGACCTAACCTTATTTGCCTGAATTCAATAGGGTTTTTGCTGGTTTTGTTTTTAGCTAAGCTTTAGAGCAAATACTTCACAGGCAGGTCGCAATCTGTAACACAAGAGACAGGGACACAGTGAAAAATGGAGAAAGAAAAGAAGAGAAAAAAAACTGGAGGGAGGAAGGGGCCAGAAAGATTAAAAAACCAAAACTGAACCAAAGCAGTTGGCATTCTTTTCTCTTTTTGTTAATGTCGCCTCTTAGCATACGAGCTGACCCCGTTTTGTTGGGCAGCTTTTCTCTCATTCCAGGATTCCCTGCACCTTTCTTCACGGTTTCGAACTTGATGTGACCCTAAGGAAGCAATCACCGAGCCTAGGCAACCTTCCCATAGGATGAAGGGGCAAAGAAAAATGAAATAAAAAAAGTAAAAATAATAAATAAAATAAAAGAAGATATTCAATGCTTGCTGACAGGCTGACAGGCCTAGCCACAGATACAGACTAACCACATTGAATGAAGCTTGGAATAATCTCTACAGCTTTACTACATTCTAAACAAACATAAGAATATCCAAATATTTTTCAAAAGATATAAATATTTAGATAGAAAATGAAAATAAAAATCAACAAAATTCATTATCAATCAACACAAAGTAAAATTGACATATGTAAATGTATTTGGTAAAAAAAAATAAAAAATAACCAACACATCTGGATGTGACGATGAAAGACACAGAGGAAAGTATTGGAACGTATAGTCAAGCAACATACAATGTTGTACTGACAGATTAAAGCAAGATGGTCCTGAGGGTGGGAGGGAATGGGTCTCAATGACCCATCTGAGGGACCAGGGATGTTCAGCATCAGTACCTTTCACCTCCGAGATGGATGAAAAAAAAATATATCCAGCTGGTCAATGTCCACATCCTACATCCTTTAACAGAAGCTTAGTAACAAACCATTTCTGAGGATCTTTTGATGGCAGGGACAGGTCAACCTCTGACACCAGCAGTATGTAAAGGTGACCTCGTCACAAGGGGAAGCAAAAAATAAATAAATAACAGATGACACTTTGTATAGCCCCAGTGTCCCTTACCCCGTCTTCTGCATCGATAACATAAAAAATATATACATATGTATAGATCTATACATATGTGTTATAATTGAGAGGCGGTATGAAGAATAAATGTGCACATACTTTCCGGGTGGGAGCGTACACTATCATATAATATCCCCCATAGTCCAAACAAACAGCAATCCATGTTCACAGTCTGACGTCCGTAAAGAGACATAAGCACCATATGAATCCCAGCACCGAGAGAAGGAAGGCGACTGCCCAGTCCACACAGCTGAAAAGTACAGGAAATGAAGGAAAAGGATTTCCTACAAACACTTATTGATTATGGAAATCATCTCTGCATTGTGTTTTTCCCAATAGCCAGCAATACAATGCAGCAAGAAAAATAAAATAAAAGTTATATTCCAAGAAAATAAAATAGGAAAATAATTCAATATAACATAACAAGACGGGTCGTGCAGAATGACAAAGAGAATGACATCCCATACTATGTACATCACACACAGGCTCCCTATACTGATCCTAGGGTGACTGCATGTAACACAGGACAGATTCTCCCTCTATCTGTATACAAGGTGACATCCAGTCACTGATGTCACTGTACAATCCTCAGATATAAGGACAAACAAGTTATTTATAAATATTGCTACATTGTGTCGTATCTTAAGAGGCGATCGAGGGAACACAAGTGGCACAAGGATAATGTGGCGTTACAATATTGTCTATAGGATATGCACACACTACACCAGACCCCCACACTGAGCGATAGCCAAAGCACAAGAAGGAAAAAAAAATACCCAAAAAGTTATCCATATCAAAATGACTATACTGTATCAATTCCACAAGATGATCCAAGCAAAGCAATTACAAAGAATATAAAAGATCATAGTGTATATATGA